>NC_056735.1:412633002-412933002 GCF_019279795.1 Protopterus annectens
AGACTGAAAATCATTTCCATTTTCCTGTTGAGATACCACTCTCCTGAGGTAGTACGATGGACCTGCTCAGTTTGTCAAGCCAAAGTAAACTTTAATGTCGATCAAATATACACCAGTATAAGCTGAACGAAATTAGGTTGCTTTGGTCCCGGTGCAAGACATAACAATGAACAGTTTGAATGACAGTAAGACTAATGCACATATAGTAATAATTAAAATATTAACACAACAAATTACCACTACTGGACACGAAGCCATTAGACAGTATTATACTAGGAGGAACTGCAAGTCTATCACCATCTCCTATCATGCTAGATTTCCCTAGAATATGGTTTGCTATTAGAAAGCTGTTGGAATACATCTCCCAGTGCCATAATCTGAGGGCTTCTTGACACGGGATAAAACACTGACCTGCAGCACGGTACTTGTTTGACTGTATTTGGCTGATAGTTCTTTGAAAGCACCTGCTCTGCTGCTTGTGTGGCTGGTTCAACCCGCTCCGTTCGCCCTCACTATGCTCGGGCTCTCTGCTCCCCTTCCCTACCCCCTAATCCCACCCACCCCCACATCATCTACATTTATACTTAAAATTGCCACACCCCTTAGGCCAGACAGCCAATCCAACACCAAGCCCCTCCCCTCACCTAGCAAACATACTCAGCATCCACTCCTGTCCCATTCGCTTATCACACTACCATTCAAGCAAGCACTCAAACCACCCTTATTCACAATCACTCCACCCTCACTTACTCCTCACGCTCTCTACTATGCTCCCTGTACAAACAATCTTTCTAATATTTCTCTCTTGCCCTCCATCTAACCCCCTATCACAAACATATTACTCCCCAATATACATCCCCCACTAACCACATTAACTCACAACCCCATACCTCCACAATCAATATCCTCATAGCCTCTATCATTTTTACACTAAGCAACACAGAAATATTCACTTATGTTTCTTTACCTAAAACCAAAATCTTGGACCTTAGGCTTTCCACTAAAGTCCCACTCCTACACTCTAGCAAGAAATCACAATTAAAGCCAAGTGGAGACATACACCCAAATCCTGGCCCTTATCCATTCCAGCAACCAACAAACCTGACACACTCCTCCAACCCAACACACTTCACAAACCTCAGATCTTCTACTCCCAGGTTACTAATCCTTAACACGAATGTAAGAAGCCTGGTAAACAAGGTCCATGAACTCCACACAACTATCTCCTCCTACTCTCCTGACATAATTATCCTAACAGAAACTTGGCTTAAACCCCAAATCACTGACAATGAAATAATTCTCCCTGGCTTTAACATCCACAGAGCTGACAGACATAACAAACAAGGAGGAGGGGTAGCAATGCTATATAAAGACACATCAAAAGAATACCCTCCCTGACTTGAATAACTGTGAAATACTAATCTGTCAACTAGAAATTAATGCAAACACATAATAATATCAGTCTATATCCCCCCTGGTAATAACCTCTCCACCATTGAAGAACTATTCTCATGGTCACCCACCTCTTTCAACCAGGAGACTATCATCACAGGGGATTTTACTACTGACTGGCATACCTGCTCCTCTGCCACCCCCTCTAACACCAACAACCTACATGGATACACACAGATTATAAACTCACCCACTAGAATAGATAAACTCCGGGGCAAAAAACAATTCTCGACTGGATCATAACTAATAAACCTTCTCTAGTCTGGCACTCAGACTGTCTTCCCGACAGCTTAAGTGACCACTTACCCATCTTCCTAGTCAGGCACACAGCCTACATACCCAAATCTACAATATACAGAGGAATTAGAAGCAATAAGCACTTTCCTACAGCCACCTTTAACTCCCTACTACAACAGTACAACTGGTCCCCATGATCTCTACTAAACCTTGATACTGCTGTAGAACATTTCAATACTAAGTTCCTTGAAATTCTAAATATTCTAGCTCCAATCAGAAAAATCCGGATCAAGGCTAACTATACCCCATGGCTGTCTAAGGAAACCAAACAACTACTCAGAGAGAGACAAAGCCAAAACTCAAATCAAAAAGGATAAAAGAGTCTATTATACTCAAATTCCTAACACCCATCATAACAACCCTCAAAAATTCTGTAGTATAAAAAAACTTCAACTCCTCCTCCCACTGCCTCCAAAACTACAGATTCTTTGGCCACCCAGTTTAACTCTTTCTTTACTAACTCCATCTTATCCCTCTTAAATCACTCAACCCACATCCCTCCAACTATTCCATCCCCACCCCTTAACAATTCCACTGCCTTCTCCCTGACACCCAACCAAACATCCACAATAAGAAAACTACTGTATAAATTAAAACCCACACCCCTTGCTATCGCACAGTTACCAAACACTTACCTAAAGTTAGCTGCTAATTCCATAGACTATACTATTTCTATATTAATTAATAGCTCATCAATGAACATTATGTTCCCAAACTTTGGAAGACCTCTTATACCATCCCTCTACACAAAGGTGGAGTGTCAACCAAATTCACAAACTATAAACCAATAGCTATCCTATCTCCCCTGTCAAAAATCTTGGAAAAATGCATCCACACCCAGCTTATGGGATACCTAATCACAAACTCCTAACTCCCAGCAAGGTTTCAGGCCTAACCATAGTACAACTACTGCCCTCCTTAGTTTTACAGACACTATTAATCAGCTAAAAACAATGGCCAACAAGTAGCATCTATCTTTTTAGACATGTCCAAGGCTTTTGACACGTGTCACACCAAAAACTGTTATATGGACTTGCCTCACAACCTACCCCACTCCACACTATCTTGGCTTCAGAGCGCCATCAAGCTGTCAAATGGAAAACTGACCTATCCTTCCACCTGCAGGTATTAGTAGAGGTCGCTCAAGGTTTAATCTTAGGCCCACTGCTCCTTACAGTCTTCAACAATCTGCATACTGCCACCAACCTGGCTACCACTATTCAATATGCAGATGATTCAACTCTAATATGTGTTGCTCCGTCACTGTCCACCTCCAACAAAAAACACAACAGTCCTTCAAAGAAATCGAATCCTACCTTTCCAGCCAACAACTTACATTAAATCCCAAAAAAAGTAAACTCATTTTAATTACTTATTTACTTCCAGTTTGATTACTGGGGAAGTCCACTGGGCCCAGAGAGCCCGTTTTCAGTACAAGCCTGGGGAGAACAGTTCCATGAAACAGATTACTGTAAAGATAGCAGTCTAATAAAAATAAAACTGCAAGTACAAATAATATCAAATACAAAGCGTCAGCAATATTGCCCATAGTGGAAAAATATCATGCAGATATGTTTTAACAAATCCACACAGTTAAAAGTCATTATTTTCTCTAACAAAAATCTAACAGCTCTCTCGGTTATCTTCTCTGCTAAGACTAAAATAGAACCCACCCCCCATACAAAACTTTTAAGAGTCACTATTAATAGTAACCTTAAATTTGACAAACATATATCAGAAGTTATCAAGAAAACCTATATTAAGCCTGGCACACTCTCCAAGGAATTCCTTACAATTCCAACTGACAGGCTACAGCTAGAATCCATCTTCTCTCCACCTTGCTATATGCCTTCCCAATCCTTACTAACCTGAGAAAATCTGAGTTAGCCAAGCTGGAAACCTGCTTTAATAAAATAGCCAAATTTGCTACAAATTCCCCACACAGGTCCCACCACTGTGCAGCACTCCACTAGCTGAAATGGCTTGAACTACCCAATCTCCTTCATTTCCATCCAATATCCACTGCCCACAATATTACCAAACCTGATAACTGTCCTGCACTTCAAAAACTCATCCAGCCATACTCGGAAACCTAAGATCCATCGATAAATCCCCTCTTTCAGTCTCTAAATCTTATAACAGCTTTGGCGATGCCCTTTATTCTAATTACATTTCCAAAGTCTGGGACACTATCCCCCAAAACATCCTTAACACTACCAACTCCACTATGTTCAAACAACTTCTTGGGACCCACCTAACCAACAACTGGCAGTGCTCTTGCACTGCCCCAGGTTAGAGTACACCCGCATTATTTACCCACAAATTATTCTGTCACCTTCTATGATATTCATCTTTAACCTGCTCATACTGGGAGCAGTTTAGATCTATTAGTATTATATTAGTTCAACATCTAGACTGTAAATAGTAGTTTTTGGCCTACACTAGATTGTATAGTTTACTACATGTACATAAGTTGGTACAAATTGAAATATTTGCTTGCTTTTTTGTACACTGTATTAGTTATATTTCATGCAAAAATGTGTTGATGTACTTTTTTTTTTTTTTTTTTTTAACTGTCTCTCAATGTATTCTCTTTTTGTACTTTACTGTTTGTAATTTTTGCGGAGCTTTTCTCCCCAGGAGTCCACTGAAAACTTGCTACCAACCTAGTCGGGCTATCCCAGTAAACAAATGTTAAATAAATATCTGGTTCACCCTTGCTTTCTGATGTACCAAACCACTGATAAACCGTCTGTGTGGACTGCAACTGTTCAAAGAGGGAGAGGGTCCTGGAATGCCTGCAACGTGAAAAGCACTGTGAAAAGCACTGCTCTCCTCTCCCTCTCCAGAACACTGACATGGAAGATGGGCTCTACAGGGGACCAAGTGCCTTGGACAGTCTTCCTCAGGAATTTCCCACCCCAATCTGGGAAGTGTCCATGATCACTACGGCTTTGCATTGAGGAAGGATGAAAGGATGACCTTTAACAGCTGGTGTGACTGCATCCACCAGGAAAGGTACCATTTGCATACCTGGGTTATTCTCATCTTTGCTGACAAGGGGTGAGAAAGCAATGACCACTGTGTTGCTAGCATCCATTGCAGAATTATCATGTGGAATCTTGCGGTAATGGGATTAAACCCATTGCAGCTGACATCGACCCCATGGCTTGCGGAATCAGTTGGGCTGAAATGCTGGTACTGCAAATTGTTCTCCTGACTTGCATCCTTAATGTTTGCACTCTGGACAGTGAAGTGAAGCTAGCATAGACTGTGGTGAACACTGCTCCTATGAATTCTAATGTGTCTGGGTAAGTTGTAAATTTGACAACTTATAATCTGTGGTAACTGTGAGATGTGAACAGGTCAGTATCACCTGATCTCATGCTTCTATCAGTCAGTGCCTTTTCAGGGTGGTAATGAGCCAGCTGTTTAAATATGGTAACACCCAGAACCCTTGCAGTCTAAAGTGAGCTGCTACCACTGCCATGCAGTTGGTGAACATCCTGGGGGCTGTCAAAGGGCAGTGCTCTGAATCGATACTGACTGTCTCCCAGCCAGAAGCATAAGTACCTTCTGGAGTATATGTTCACATTTATGTGATGCTATGCATCCCAAAGGTCTATCGAGCACATCCAGTCATCCTTGCCCAGAAAAGGCAGAATGGACTGAACAGTGACCATCTGGAACTCTGTGCCAAACAGACTTGTTCAGTACATTGAGATCCAAAATTGGTCTCCAGTCCCCTATTTTCTTTGGCACTAAATAGAATCTTGAGTAAATTCCGGATTCTATTTGGTCTGGTGGGACCAATTGGATGACTTGTTTCTAGCAGCTTTCAATTTCTAGTGCTGCTGCCTCCTTCTGATTGGGTAGGACATCGAGACATTTTCATGACAATGGAGAAGAATGGAAAAGGTAATTATATAACCCCTGGAAATAATTCTCTGCACCCAACTGTCTCTTTTCATCTTTAGCCAGGCTGTTCGGTCCAGAAGTAGGCAATCGGGCCTCCACATTCAGGAGCACTGAAAGGGTCTGTCAGAAAAAGAATCCCTAGACCCCTGATTTTGTGGGCCTCCCCTGCCATAGGGGCATCTGCCATTATCGTTCCCCCTCTGCCTCTGGGGGAATTACCTCCAAGTGTGTCCTGGAAAGGACCCTGAAATTTCTTGAACCACATTTTTTGACCTCGCCGTTGATTCCTGGAAAAGGTCCTTTGAGGGGTTGAAAAATGCACGCCTACTTCAGAGAGGGTCTTTCCATTCTTCTCATATCTGGAGTGTGTCCTTTACTGTCGGGCCAAACAAGGAAGTGCCGTCAAAGGGGACACTGACGATCGATGACTTGAAGGACTCTGCAAAATCACACAGGTGGATCCAGGTATGCCTCCTGATGGAAATACCTCAACCCGCAGGATTTGAGGAGGCTTCTACAGCATGCGGGATCAGCCTTATGGACAAAATGGATATGGCTGGTAGGGTAGCCAACTGAGAGACTACTGAAAACTGAGCCTCAACAATTTCAGTTCCAGGAAGACTTGGATAGTTCCTTAATCAAATCTCTTTGTAGCATCGTAAAATGTGCCAGACAGTTCAGTGATCTAAATGCAAATGTCGCTGAAGCATAAACACGCTTTCCAAATCTACCTCCTTAGACTATCTATTAGGAGGATGGACAGAGGAACTCTGTTCCGTGAGTTCCTATTTTGTAGTTGCCACCACAACCATGGCATCTACTGGAACCCCTTTACTCCAATATTCCGGGCCTACTGGTGGAGCCAGAATCCTGTCTGGTCTTGTGGGGAGTGGTTCAACTGTATCCGGTTCCTTCCATCCCCGCCTGGAAATCAAATCAATGAGTTTGTCAGCATGCGAAGTAATCCAAGAGGTACATGGGCCAGTATCAAATTCTTTTAGAATTACTGACTCCTCAGGAGGTGGTCTTGGGAAGACCAAACACCCTTCTGCTTAAGGATCTCAACAATGTCTTCAAATAAGAAACTGAGTGGTGATTTTGGGGCCCCTCTCCACGGAAATCAGTATCCTCAGTGACTGACTCTTGAGGAGAGTCCAAGTGCCTCCTTTTGCACTTTCTCTTTCTAGGGACTTCCTCGGTGGGGTGGTTCAGTGAAGTATCAAAAGAAAGGACAACAGCATGCTGGGTAGATTGGAAGTTTTGGGCTGGCTGTCACTGTGGGACAGAATGCTGAGGATCACAGTACAAAGTCATCTCAGAAGTAGATGGTGAATCCGAGAGGGAAGGACCCATCTGACTTGCTGGTACAGAGAGAAAGTACAGTTGTGTACACTTACCATAAACGTAGATGTTTGAGTGTATGCACTGTTGCAGTCATCACACTTAGGCTATCTGCCTGCAGGTAGCCCTCAGTCAACCTGAATATCAGAGTCTTGGGATTTCTGCGTCGGATGCTGTCGCTTCTTCCATGAAGTCAGGACGTCAGGGCTATAAATCAGGCAGCTGATGCCATTACATCAGTTTTTTCTTGCCCCAGAATGTCAGGAGCCCCCCAAATAGGAAGCTAGTATATGGCGTGGAATACCACCAGTAAAAAGTAAATACCACTGCCATACAAAATGGTCATATAGAGGATGGGTAGAAAGAGAAAAACGGCGGCTGGAGGGAGGAAAAAGTACAGTTGTGTACACTTACCATAAATGTAGATGTTCGAGTGTATTCACTGTTGCAGTCACTACATTTGGGTTATCTGCTTGCAGTAGCCCTCAGTCAGCCTGATTAACAAAGTCGTGGGTCCTGCGTCTGTTGCTGTCCCTTCTTCCATGATGTCAGGTTGTCAGGGGTATAAATCATGCAGCAGACGCCATTACGTCAGTTTTTCTTGCCCCGGATGTCAGGTGCCCCTCTAATGGGAAGCAATTAGATCTATAAATACAAGGATATACTTCCAACAAGAAAGCTTTTGAGCATAGCAAGGGAAAGTAGAGGTATAACCAAAGAAGAAAGGGGGCTGGAGGGAGAGTAACCAGGACTGCAACAGTGAATACACTCGAACATCTACATTTATGGTAAGTGTACACAACTGTACTATGTTCATGTTTCACTGTTGCAGTCATTACATTTGGGTAGATTCCCAAAGCTAAGGTTGGGAGAATGAACTTAAATAAAATTAGTACCAGCTATAAGGCCTTGCAAGACTGCAGTGGCAAAGCCAGTTCTGGATTTAGAGAAAATTGGCAAATGATAATGCGTGTTGAAAGTATGTACAGAACTCCATGTAGCAGCTTCTAGGATGTCCCTAGTAGGGATGCCTCTGAGAAAGGCTGTAGAGGTCGATGCAGCCCTGGTTGAATGGGGTCTGGTGCCCTGTGGGACAGGTTTTCCATGGTGCTTATAGCAGAAATGAATGCAGTTGCCTATCCATTTTGAAATGGTTTGCTTTAAAATAGCTTCCCCCTCTGTCCCTGCAGCAAATGCCACAAGCAGTTTTTCAGATTTCCTTTGAAGTTTGGTCCTGTCCAAGTAGAATCTAAGTTGTCGGTGCAAATCTACAGAGTGTAGTATCCATTCCCCTTTGTTCTGTGGGTTAGGAAAGAAGGTAGGCAAATGAATGAACTGATTAACAGCCACAATGGATACCACCTTGGGCATGAAGGAGGGATTGGTTCTGAGGGCCACCCTGCTCGCATGAAAGATGCTGAAAGGCTCCACTGCCTTAAGGGCCTGTAATTCAGATACCCTTCTTGCTGAAGTGATTGCTAAAAGGAAAGCTGTTTTCCAAGAAAGGAATTTTAAATCTGCAGTAGCAGCTGGCTCGAAAGGAGGAAGACTGAGTTTCTCCAAGACAAAGTTAAGGTCCCAGGCTTGAGTTGGAGCTCTCCTGGGTGGCCTTAAATTTCTGGCCCCTCTAAGGAACTGCTTGAGCAGTGGGAGAAAGAAGAGGGGAGGCTCTGTGCTATAATGAGCTGAAATTGCTGAGGCATGAATATTGATGGAGGAAAAAGTCAAGCCCTTATGAAGCATGTAAGTCAAGTATTGTAGAAACCGAGGTAAATTGGGCGCTGCTGTCCTCATCCCTCGAGATTGGTTCCAAGCACAGAATCCTTTCCATTTTGCAGCATAAGATTTTCTAGTACTAGGTCTCCTTGCTTCTAAAATGATATCCATCACTGATTTGCTGAGGGAAGGTAAATGAGAGATTAGGTAATTAGCCAGGCTGCTAGGTTCAGGGTTTGCAGCTGAGGGTGCAGAATCTGGTTCTCCTGCTTAGACAGCAGGGAAGGAGTCTGAGGCAGCTGCCATGGGGCCAAGAGTGACACACTGCGCAAGAGGGGGTACCAGTGTTAGCGTGGCCAGTCTGGTGCAATTAAAATCGTTCTTGGCTTGTCCTGTTTGATCTCCAGTAGTACTTTGGAGAGCAGGGGCAGAGGAGGAAAGGGATAAACTGATAGGTTTTTACAGCTGAAGGACAGAACATCCACTTTCCAAGCTAGCTTGTGGGGAATCCTTGTGCAAAATTTGGCCAATTGATGGTTCTGGGGGGGGGGGGGGGGGGGGGGGCAGACAGGTCTATATCTGGGCTCACCCATTTGCTTGTCAACATGTTGAAAATCCTTGGTTCCAGTTACCACTCGTGTGGGTCCATGAGGTTTCTTCTTAGTCCGTCTGCCAGTGTATTTAGTTTTCCTTGCAGGAATTGAGCTTGTAGATTCACTTAGTAGCTCAAGGCTGTGTTCCACAATGCCATGGCTAGTCTGCCGAGGGGGGTAAGAATGTGTATCCCCCTTATGTACCACATGACAGTGTTGTTGTCTGTCTTTACCATTAGTTGTCCTTGAAGAAAGTGGTCCTTGAAGGCTGTCAGAGCATTCTGTACAGCTAACATTTCTTTTTGATTTATGTGCAAGTGCATTTGACTTGGTTTCCATTTGCCCTGAATGCACTTCCCTGCCAGGTGAGCCCCCCCCATGCATAGTCTGATGCGTCTGTTAAGGTTTGGGGGCAGGGGGTAGTGTGAATGGTAGAGCCTTGTTTTGGTGGCAGGCCTCTGCCCACCAAAGGAACTCATGGCGTAGGCAAGGCATGATACGAATCATTGCTTCTAGATCCTGAGAATGTTGGCACCATAGGCTTTTGAGATACCATTGTAGTTTCCTCATATGCAGCCTTGCATACTGAATTTGAAGAATGCAGGAGGCCATGAACCCCAAGGATTGCAGTATTTGCCTTGCAGATAGCTGGGTTTTTGTGGCCACTTGTTTGAAGTAGGTTGTCAAATTAATCAGTTTCTCTGGCGTGAGAAAAGCCATCTGGGAAGTTGTATTCAAGCTTGCTCCCAGGAATACAATTTGTTGACAGGGTACCAGGTGTGATTTCTTTTCATTTATGGTGTACCCCAGACAAGTCAGCACCCTTTGAACAAAAGCCAGATGATTCAAAAGTATGTCCTGGCTTTCTGCCTGAATTAGACAATCGCCCAGGTATGAGCACATTTGAATATTTCTTTGCCTGCAAAATGCAATGACTGGAGCTAGGCACTTTGTGAATACCCTGGGTGCAGTAGATAAGCCAAAGGGCAGTGCAGAGAACTGACAGTGCATGTAGCCTGCTTTGAAGCGTAGGTATCTCCTGCAAGACGCCCTGATAGGGATGTGCAGATATGCTTCTTTTCAGTCTAGTGTTGCCAACCAGGCATCTTTGCCTAGCATAGGAAGCAGCTGAAGAGTCAGCATCTTGAATTTTGGAATCACCAGAAAGGAGTTTAGAGTAGAAAGACCCAGGATAAAACACCAAGAATTGTCTTTTCTGGGTAACAGGAAAAGTCTCGAATAGAAACCTTGTCCCTTTTCCTCTTCTGGTACCAACGGAATAGCTCCCATGCTTAAGAGGGAGAGTACTTAATTTTGGGCTTCTACCCACTGATTTGGGGGTAGATCTGGCCCACCCACGTGGTGTTGGTAACATGTGGAAGTGAAATCTGTATCCCTGGGACACTATTTAAAACCCATTTGTCCTGGGTAATGAGTTCCAAGTTTTTTGCTTGCAGACCAATCTTTCCGCCTAAAGGAGCATTCAGTTGGGAAGTGCTTGGAAGTTTTAAAAGCAAGTCACTGACACAGTTTTCCATGGGGTGGGGGTGGGGGGGGTCTTACTACTCCCAGATTTGGAATGCGGAAACCCCAGACTGCTTAGTCTTGTGCATCCCCTGGGACTGAAACCTGGGGTTTCTGCTGTGTCTGGGTTTGGATTGACAAGACCTAGAAGGGGCTGGAAAGGACCAACTCTTAGAGGGCCAATGCCTACTAAATCTTGGAAGCTGAATTGAAAATCTTTAACAGTTTGCATAGATTTAGCTTATCTTCCATCTTTTTAAGAACTTCCTCAGCTTTGTTGCCAAACAGACGGTCCTGCTTTAAGGGAGAATCCAACAGTTTAGCTTTAACATGATCAGGCAAAGATTGCTCATTAAGCAAAGCATGCCTTCTGAGCACAGACCCAGTAACAGCAGCCCTGCAAGAGGCCTCTAATGAATCAAATCCACATTGCAAAGTATGTTTTCCAACCTGTTCAGCAGAATGCATTAAATCCTGTAATTCTTAGTTTTCAGCACAGTCAGGAATCAACATCCTTTTGTTTAAGCAATCCGATAACATGTTGTTGATACTTTAACATATGAAACTGGCAGTTTACAGCCCTAATAGCCAAGGTTGCAGAAGTGTAAGCCTTCTTACCCCATCTATCCAGCGCACTGGAGTTTCTATCAGAAGGGGTAGGATTTTTGGCAGTAGACGACTTCAGGCCCTTGGGTCCCTGTGAAATAGTCTCTGGATCCGCAATAGGATTTTTAAAAAGGAACTTGTGTGAATCAGGAATCCTGTAATATCGGTCAGGTTTTCTGGGAGCAGGAGGCAAAGAAAAGGGGCCAAATTAGATTCCAAAAAGGCATCATCAACAATGTCTAGTACAGGAGGTATAGATAAAGGCTTATGCTGAGGCAGGAATAAGAAATCCCCAAGCCTCTTTTTTGAATCAGAAAAATCCTGGCTTTCCCAGTGGAAATGCTCCCTTAGAGTATGTAAGGTTTCACCAAAAGAAAAATCCTCTGGAGGGGAAGCAGAGGGAATAGAGTCCTCTGCATCAGAATCCTCATAAGTAGATAAGGGTAAATCCAGATCATCAGAAAAATCAGAAAAATAAGAATCCTGGTCAGAAGATTCATAAACAACTTGGGTGGTTGGCTTCCCCTAATTAGAGTTTTAAGAACTTCAGCCATTCTTATCATTTGTTTTTTAGGCATAGAGGCCTGAGCATGCGGCCTGGACTTAGGTTTCTTAGGCATGGCTCGAGGTTTAGGCCTAAATGAAGAAGGAGGCATCGGTTTAATATGCAAGTCCGTAGGCCTGAATACACCCTCAGAGACCGGTGCTTGCACAGCGGCTCCGGACCCATCCAAGGTACAGACATCCGCAGGTTCCACAGTTGAAGCATCTCGCGACATATGGGTCTCGGTAAAGGCCTGCGAATCAGAAGTAGTGGGTATCAGAGGCTGCAAAAGCGCCTCACTGAGTACTGGCGAACTGGCTTAGGAGAAGAGTCAACGGCAGCTTTGGACCTAGGCGGCCTCTCTTTATCTTTGTATTTTTTTTTGGACTACCTGTAGTCGGATGGCTAACCGACATCTCCGGATAATTGAACTGAGAACCAAAATATTTAGAGGCGAAAATATACAGACGAATAGTGCGCTGATTAAATAAGGCACAAAACAGACAGCAAGGTACATCGTGGTCAGGGCCTAGGCAAGGAATACAGTACGAATGAAAATCTTTGAGAGTTATTTGCTTTCCACAAGTAATGCAATTAACTTTTACTGATATCGGTAAGGAGCAAGAAAAAGTTTCCCCAACGGGGTACTTGGCTTTAGTTGAAGACTTCGGTTCTGAAACTTGAAAACGAAAACTTCAGGAGTCGGCCGACTGGCACTTGCAAACTGCTTCTGCTTCGGGAACCGCACGGCAAGAAAGACTGACGTAATGGCGTTGGCTGCTACTTTATACCCATGACGACCTGACATCATGGAAGGGACAGCAACCAACGCAGGATCCAAGACTTTGTTGATCAGGCCGACTGAGGGCTACTGCAAGCAGATAACCCAAATGTAATGACTGCAACAGTGAAACACGAAGAACATCCAGGACTGCAACAGTGAATACACTCAACATCTACATTTATGGTCAATGTACACAACTGTACTATGTTCTTCGTGTTTCACTGCTGCAGTCATCACACTTGGGTTGATTCCCAAAGCTGAGGAAGGGTGGAGGCAGTCAAGGATTTAGGGCTGGCTAGCAGGCCCTGTAAGACTTCTGTAGCAAATCCAGCTCTGTATTTAGAAAAAATATTTAAGTGATAATGCGGGTTCCACAGCCATTAGTGCCTGTAATTCAGACACTCTTCTAGCTGAGGTTATGGCTAAAAGTAAGGCTGTTTTCTAAGAAAGGAATTTTAACTCTGCTGAAACTGCAGGTTCAAAAGGGGGAAGTGTGAGCTTTTCCAGTACAAAGTTAAGGTCCCAGGCAGGGGTGGGTGCTCTCCTAGAGGGCCTTAAGTAGTTAGCCCCTCTCAGAAACTGTTTGACGAGAGGGTGAGAGAATACAGGTGGCTCAGTATTATAATGAGCTGAGATGGCAGAGGCATGAATCTTAATGGAGAAGGATTGGCCACTGTGGAGTAGCTCTGCTAGGTAATCAAGGATTTGAGGTAAGGAGGGCACAGCTGTGTCCTTTCCTTGAGACCTATTCCAAGAACAATACCTTTTCCACTTTTCAGCATAGGATTTCCTAGTACTAAGCCTTCTGGCCTCAAGAATGACGTCCAACACCTGTTTGCTGAGGGTTGCTGGTGG
Organism: Protopterus annectens; assembly: GCF_019279795.1. Lineage (NCBI taxonomy): Eukaryota > Metazoa > Chordata > Ceratodontiformes > Protopteridae > Protopterus > Protopterus annectens. Next base: position 412,646,633 of record NC_056735.1, read on the forward strand.
AGTATTCAGGGGATAAGCCAGGCTGCAAGGTTTAGGGTTTGCAACTGTGGATGCAAAATCTGTCCCTCCTGCTGAGACAGCAGGGAAGGTGTCTGGTGAAGGTGCCAGGGTGGCACTGTTGTCAGACTGCGTAAAAGTGGGTACCAGTGCTGGCGTGGCCAGTCTGGGGCAATAATTGCCCTTGAGCTGTCCTGTCTGATCTTGAGTAGTACCTCAGAGGAGGGGCAGAGATGGAAAGCCATAAATTGAGAGGTTTTCCCATTTAAAGGATAAGGCATCCACCCTCCATCTGCTGTGAGGGTTCCTGGTGCAAAATTTGCTCAACTGGTGGTTCTCAGGGGAAGCAAACAGGTCCAACCTCTGGTGTCCCTCACCCTCTGGATTAAAAGGTTGAAGGTGTTGGGCTCCAATTTCCACTCGTGTGGGTCCAGAAGATTTCTGCTTAAGTCGTCTTCCAGTGAATTCTGTTTGCTGGCAGGAACTGAGCTTGTAGACGCACTTGGTTGCTCAAGGCTGTGTTCCACAGGGCCATGGCTAACCTGCAGAGAGGTTAAGAATGGGTTCCCCCCTGCTTGTTTATGTACCACATAACTGTGGTGTTGTCTGCTTTTATCAGCAGCTGCCCTGGACGGATTAGGTATTTGAAGGCTGTCAGAGCATACTGTACAGCTAATATCTCTTTTTGATTGATGTGCAGGAGGATTCATCCTGGGCTCCACTTGCCCTGAATGTATTTGCCTGCCATGTGAGCCCCCCATGTATAGTCTGATGAGTCTGTAGTCAGAATTTGGATGGCAAGGGGTTGAGTGAAAGGCAGTCTCTTGTTGTGGTTGCATGCTTCTGCCCACCAAAGGAACTCTGCCCTTAATGATAGGAATGACTGTTTCCAAGTCCTGAGAATGCTGGCACCAAAGACTTTTTAAGTACCACTAAGGTTTCCTCATATGCAGTCTTGCATATGGAATTAGCAGAATGCATGAGGCCATGAACCCTAGGGCTTGCAGTATTTTCCATGCAGATAGCTGGGTTTTGGTGGCAGTTTGTTTGAAGTAGTTATTCAAATAGACCTGTTTTTCTGGAGTGAGAAATGCCATCTGGGAAGCTGTGTTCATGCTTGCTCCCAGGAATACAATTTTTTTTTTTAAACTGGGAACAGTTGTGATTTCTTTTCGTTGATGGTGTACCCCAATGAAGATAGGTGTCTTTACAAATGCCAGGTGCTGAAGTAGCAATTTCTGATTATCCGCCTGAATCAGGCAATCGTCCAAGTATGGGAAAATCTGGATATTTCTCTGCCTGCAGTATGCAATGGCTGGAGCCAGGCACTTTGTGAATACTCTGGGCACAGTAGATAAGCCAAAGGGAAGTGCAGAGAACTGACAGTGCATAGAGCTTGCCCTGAAGTGTAGATATTCTCTGCAAGACTCCCTTATGGGGATGTGCAGATAAGCTTCTTTTGAGTCTAGGGTGACTAACCAGGCATCCTTGGCTAGCATAGGGAGAAGCTGTTGCAGGGTAAGCATTTGGAATTTTGGGACCACCAGAAAAGTGTTGGGAATTGATAGATCCAGGAGAGGGCGCCAAGAGCCCTCTTTCCTGGGCACCAGGAACAGTCTGGAGTAGAAACCCTGTCCCCTTTGTTGTAGTGGAACAGGTTGAATGGCCGTGGTATTAAGCAGGGAAAGTACTTGCTTTTGAGCCTCTGCCCACTGGTTTGGAGGAAGATCTGGAAACCTGCTTGGGGTTGGCAGTGAATTGAAGTAGAATCGGTAGTACCCCTGGGATACAATGTTTAGAACCCATCGGTCCTGAGTAATGGACATCCAGTTTTTGGCATGTAGGTCCAGTTTTCCTCCTAGGGGCGCAAGTAGATGGGCAGGGATGGGAAGGATAATTGAAAAGTCATTGTGAACTTTTTCCATAAGGGGGTGGCTTACCACTCCCTGTTTTTCAGGTGGGAACACTCCATTGTTTAGATCTCTCCATACCCTGAGACTGTAGTCTTGGTGGTCTGGTTCCCCTGTTTTTGGACTGAGAAGGCCTGGAAGGTGCCGGAAAGGACCAGTTTTTAGAAGGCCAATGCCTACTGAATCTAGGTGGCTGCATTTGTAAGAATTCTTTAACAGTTTGTATAGATTTAGCTTTTTCTTCCATTTTTTTAAGAACCTCTTCTGCTTTGGTGCCAAATAAACAGAGCTGATTTAAAGGAGCATCTAGTAATTTTGATTTGACATGGTCTGGCAAAGTTTGTTCCTTCAGCCAAGCATGCCTTCTCAGTACAGACCCAGTGACTGCAGCCCTGCAAGATGCTTCTAGGGCAAAGCCACACTGCAAAGTATGCTTACTAACATGGTTTGTAGAATGCATTAACTCTTGTAAATCTTTACTTTTGGCACAATCTGGAAATAACACCATTTTTTAATTAGTTCCATAATATGTTGCTGGTACTTCAACATGTGAAACTGGCAATTCAATGCCTGGATAGCAAGAGTTGCAGAGGTATATACCTTCTTACCCAATCTGTCTAAAGCTCTGGAATCCCCGTCTGAAGGAATAAGGTTTTTGGCTGTAGTAGACTTAATACCTTTAGGTTCCTGGGAAATGGTCTCTGGATCCGCAGTAGGATTCTTAGAGAAATTTGGGAGAATCAGGTACTCTGTCGTACCTGTCAGGTTTTCTAAGGGCCGGTGGTAAAGTGTCTGGAGCAAGACTGGATTCCATGAAGACATCATCTACAACATCCAGGACAGGGGGTATAGCTAGAGGCCTGTGCTGAGGCAAGTATGCAAGGTTTCACCAAAAGAAAAATCATCTGGAGAGGGAGGCAGAGGGAACGGATTCCTCTGCATCTGAATCCTCAATGGTTGATAAGGGTATGTCCTGGTAATCATACGGGTCAGAGTCATCGGACTCCTGGTCTGTAGAATCAGAAAGAAACTCAATCCTCTGTCTCTTAGCAGGGGAAGGCTGGCTTCCCCTAATTACGGTGATATGGTCTTTAGCCATTTTAAGCCTTTGTTTTTGTGGCATGGGTGCTTGAGCATGGACTTTGGTCGCCGGTTTTCTAGGCGTAGTGCGTACTCTGAGCCTGAGAAACTCAGTAGTTTTAGCTGAAAACGAAGTTGTCTGTTTAATGCGAACATCAGTAGGTTGGAATACACCCACAGAAGCCAGTGCCTGCACAGCAGCTCCGGACCCATCCAAGGTAGAGACATCCGCAGGTTCCATAGTCAAAGAAGCATCTCGCGGCATATCTGACTCCAAATAGGTCTCAGCAGAGGCCTGCAAATCTGTAGAATCGGGCATCAGGGGCTGCAAAGACGCTTCATTGAGTACTGGCAACTAACTTAATGGAAGCGTTGTCTGCAGTTTTGGACCTATGCGGTCTGTCTCTGTATTTATCTTTATGGTTTTTCGGAAGATCGGTCATCGGATGTCCAAAGCCATTTCGGAATCTGGAGAATGAGAGTGAAAGAATTTAGCAACAAAAATAGTCAGATGACGAATGGTTTGGGCATTAAGGCACAAAACCGACAGTGACGAACATCGTGGTTTGGGCCTAAACAGGTGACGCAGTAAGAATGAAAATCCCTGTGAGGTATTTGCTTTCCACAGACAAGATAATTGTTAACTTTTTCTGACATCGGTTAGAGCAACAAAAAAGAATCCCCAGCGGGGTACTTAGCTTTAGAAGACTTCAGGTCTGAAACTCGAAAAACAAAAATTTCAGGTAGCGGCTAACTAGCACTTGCGAACTGATTCTGCTTCGGGCTCCTTCTCGGCAAGAAAGACTGATGTAATGGCATCGGCTGCCTGTTTTATACCCCTGATGTCATGGAAGAAGTGACAGTATCTGACGCAGAACTCCCAAGACTCTAGTATTCGGGCTGACTGATGGCTACCTGCAGGCAGGTAACTCAAGTGTGATGACTGCAACAGTGAAACACGAAGATCACCATTCTCTTCACAACCTCAAAGGCAGGCCGCTGCAAGGAGAAGGAATCCAACGGGGTAGATAACACTAGTTTCTGGCTCATCACCTTCCTGCCCCCAAGAGCAATCCAATGAGGCAGAAGTTGGAGCCGAGTTAACCAGTGCTGAAGGTAGGAGAGGAAGAGGCGGCTTTGAAAACCTTGAAGTTGACCCCATCCTCTTGGATTTGACAGGGAAGCTTCAGCTCAGAGTCATCCTCAGAGGATATTACAGCCGGTGCACTCAAGAGTAATAGTCAGATCCAAAGATGATGTTCTCTCTGGATCCCAACCAGAGGGACCTGGAACATTTGGATCTGTGGACTCAAACAACTGGTTGGATTAGAGAAGGAACTGTCATTGGTGGAGAGGTATAAAGGTGGACTTCCTGATCCTTGAAGGGGTAGAAACCATGAGAACTCCCATCAGAATCTACTCTGTGAAGAACTTCCTCATCATCCTTTCCACATCTGTTTCCGTTAAGACTCCTGGACGAAAGAGATGATACAAAAGACGGCAATTTTGAGTGCCTCTCTAAAAAAGGCGAGGGAACCCTGGAAGGAACTGGATTCAAACTTGGTGAACAGGTAGTCCTAGGCAAGGGCTTCAGAGCAGAGGATGTAGGATCCGAAATATGTTTGGTCGGATCAGAGGTTGCAGGATCCAAATATGTCTGTTCGAATCCGATAATGGTCAAACCGCAAGTAGCTTTGGATCCAGTTTTTTCTTTCTTCTTGGTTCAGAAGTAGAAGATGCTGGACAATCTGATGGTTTTGACCTTTTTGAAGGGTCTTTACATTTATTTTAGGGGCCTGAACCCCAGAAATGGCTTTAGAAAAGGAGGTTTTAGCAAACCCATTAAAATTAGTTTGTTCCTCCTATCAGTTTGTTCCTCCTATCAGCAAGAGCTTGGGGATTGAATCCATGACAAACACAATCCTAACTGGTTGGGAGAGTGGCTTAATGGCTAAGGTGTTTGCCTTACAAACACAAGGTGCAGGGTTTGAGTCTCACAAGGGATAATTGGCTAAGCTTGAAATGGCTCCCAAGGGCAGTTAGCTTAGTAATAAACTATGAACTATGAACTATGAACTGAGATGATCTGTACCCAAGCAATAAACAGTATAGGCATCAGAAAAAGGCACATTATGCTCACACTTCTTAAATCCTTTTCAAACATTAAGGAAAGGTTATGTAGAAAATAATAGACAGGTAAAGTAAGCACCCCCCTTTTCTTTTTATAATGAGAAAGATAGAAATGTTAACTACCAGCTATGGTAGAGAAGAGCTACAAAAAAAAAAACTTGCAGAGTAAAAGGGGATAGGCATACCAGTAATGGTAGCGAAGCTTACACTTTAAAGTATACAGAAATAAAGGAAGGAACAGCTTAAAAATACCATGAACTATTAAAGTTGTAGTCGAAATAAAAATTTTTAATAAGAAAAACTCAAAAGAATTACTCATCTCTAATTACAAATCCAAGAGGTGAAGATGATCATGTCTAGAAGCAAAAGCGGCAAACGAGATCTGAGGGATGTTAGGGTTGTGCATTATGAGTAGGTAAGGAGCTGAAGAGTTTGTTGGAGGCCAAGAGCTACTGTAATGGCAAAGTTGAATCAGAGGATCGAATCCGATCCCATTAGTTAAGGAAGAAATGAAAATGGACATCTGATACGAAATTACATAGGACAAGTCCACCTGCACCTCCTTACTTAAATATACAAACTTCAGAGTCAACAAAACAGAAAGAATAGCAAAGACCACAGATGTCAAAATTCTTGTCTGCAAAAATACAGCCTTTAAAACAGAGTGGCAGTTCCAATGTACTCAAAATAATGAAAAACTCTGCAGAGCAAAATATCATACATACAACTGATTAAAAAAAAACGACTGGTTCCAACAAAAGCATTAAAAATACACTCTCAAACTGTCATCAGTTTACTTGCCACATCAAAAATGCTGTTGATAAAAGTAACACTGATGAAAGATAATTCCGAAGACTCTCAGTCATACAGAAGAAAGATTGCTTGCCCATTGTCACTTAGTGCATTTGAGTCATCATCCAGTGGCAAGGAAGAAAGATGCTGTGAGCTGTGGGACTTGTGCCATGCTAAAGACACCACAGAAGAGTCGGCCTTAAAATTCTTAGTATGGGGTTGTTGATTTCAAATCATGTATGGTCTTTCAAACACTTAAGCAAAACTGCAGAACTCCAATATAAAAAAGGTACTGCTCTGGGTGAAGTGAAGGGTGACTATCCACAAACTCTATGGAGATGACTTTGTCCTTGCATTTTCCCACTAATCATCCCCCAAGGTTGAAGTAGCTCTGGGGAGAGGAACAAATCAGCTTAAGCATCCCCACTGACAAGCAGTACTCTCTGAATCACCAGTTACTTTGGCTATGATGTCATGCCACTGAATTCCTGCAGGTGGCTCCATGAGAAATGGTCGGGGGTGGGGGTGGGGGGGCAAATATGTTTGGGTGAAATTAGGATTGCCAGCATTTCAGCTATTCGTTTATGTACACCATTCTCAAAACCATACAACTTGGTGGGTCACAAAAAGGTGAAATACACACTTAGTTTTCTCTTTACTCCAAGTATGTGTGACCCCCAAATGTAGTATTTATGTAGAGATGGAGGGGGCATGGTATGAAGGTTTCTGAGGGAGCTAGTAGTGCTGCCCATTAACTGCTGTCGGATGGTTTGGATGGCAACATCTCTGGTTTACCTTGTTAGGCCATTTAGATATTTAAATTACGTTTTGAATCTAGACTCAGAAGCTTCATTATGAAACCACTTATACCTCTCAAACTCTGAGCAAGAAATCTGAACAAAGCTGAAAATAATGAAGGGAAAAAGGCTCAAAAATAGGGAAAGATTTTAAATATTGCTTTTATAAACTTAGAAAGTTATTAGAACAGGATTTATGTTAGCAAGCATTTTCTGAAGGATATAAAGTCAAACTGAAATATATGTCATTAATTAGTGACATCAATCCTCAGTGATTTGCCAGAAAACCACAAATTTTATGAGGAACAGACCAAAAATATGAGGCAAAACTCTGGACAGTTGAGAGGTATTGCCAGTTATATGCCATACTAGCATTTTTCAGACCACACAGTCTAGGTCGTCTAAGTTACACAAACAATACCCTTTAAGACAAGTTCCAAGAGGCAAGGACTCAAAGTTCCTTATCCTTCGCCAAATACTGCTGTAGCCACTTCTGCGATTAAGGGATAGGTGAAACTGACCATTCACAACCTAAGAGTTTTCTCAAAGGAAAGGGAATTACAGGACTACTGGGAAATTATGTCTCACTGTTCTTTGTCCAACTTTGAAACAAGGACCTTGGCTACCTTCATAATTCCTTTCCCAGAAAGAGTCAGAAGAGGCGGCCAACAACTTCCTCTAGCTAGTTTCAGAAATGAGTTGCTCATAATCATAAGATAGCTCAGGTGTTCTGCAAGTGTTAAACAAGCTTGGCCCTCCAAGCAATAAAGACAATAAAAAGTACCACTGTTCGAAGAAAGCCCTGGACTAGCATCAAATGATATTTTCTGATGGTGTATTCTCACATCTACTTAGTCACAACATCACCAGTCATCAAAACGTTATCTAATATCCAAATGCCCAATAAAGACCTCAAGCCGGCCCTTGACTCTTACCTGCAAGGAAAGACATGGAGGGCCAAAGATGCAAAATGATAAGCAGATTCAACTTCTACCACAAATTTAACAGCTAAGAGACTCAATGACCGCTTTCACCCATCTAACATGTGCAGATCTGGATTCCCTATCTGCAACTGCACAGAGGAAATACTGCTCACACCGAAAAACACTATTCTAAAAGTGGTCACAGAGACAGCACCTCTCCTACAGCTTGTATGGTTCCCCTGCCCCCCACATGCATACCTTCCAACTAACCATAAGCTGTTTGGCATTGCTGCAAATCACTACTACCTTAGTATTCCCAGTACTAACCTCACAACTGGGACCACCATGGCCACAGGTCAGTTGGAAAGGGAAGTGCAAACATGACATGGAGAAACAGCGGCATCATATACACTGTCTTGCATGCTACTGATTTTTTAATGCTTTAATTCATCAGAGCTGCTGATGTCACATGCATCACTGCATGTAGCATCAAGCTCCAACCCTAACACTATGTTACACTCAACAGCAATGTACCAGACTGCAGGCAGAAATTCCGCCTTCCCTCTTAGAATGGGAAAGCTGGTAACGGACACTCCTTCCCATTCTTCCCCACCCAGATCCTTCAACACTTAAGCAACAAATCAAACTCAAGTTGTTTGATTACTTTAAGAGCTCTATTCTCCTCCTCCACAGAGCTGGGTTTTCTGCAACTTTCTACATTACAGGCTGAATGGTTAGAAAGCTATCCTTGTTGAAGAACATCTTGCAAGCAGAGTCAAGACCATGTAGATAAAAGACTTGGATGGTGGAAGCTTTGGCCAACACCTGTCCACATTCCTTACAATTGCACTCTGAACTCATGCGTTTAACTGTTTAGAATTCTCTGGTAGATGCCTGTGTTGGCTGCTGTCCACTATTACTATCAGTAAACAATAAAGATAGGTTTCAAGCTTACTGCATGTAGATTGCTTAAAGAACTGGCTCATATAGCACGTTTTTTTTCTAATTATGCTTCTTCTCAAGGCAGTATTGAACAGCACTGGCAGTGGTCCTGGCTGATGTTACACTGACATAATCTGGGTTTTTCCGTCACTGAATGAGGAAATTCTCCTACAGCACAAGTCAGGAACAAGATCAGAATTATGCAAGCAGCACAAAAGCACTAGGCTGTAACACCTGTACTGGCATGTGGTGCCAAGATGTGGGCGGTGCACATGCATCAGAGTACAGGAACTAGGTAATGCAAGACACTTCTGAAAATAGACTCTTTAGAATGCATCAGGACAACTACCCAGGGCAGTGGACTGTTTCAATAAAGGCTACCTAAACTTCCTGTAATACAACGTGCATTTGTGTGGCCTATGAAATGCAAAGGGGCACTAGCACACATTATTAAGATGCCTGTTTAACCTGGCATGGCTGACATCAGTAGTCTTGCATGGCGAGCCTGCCTGGCATGCTTAGAAAATGAAATCAAGTGTCATTATATTACTGAAAGGAGTGTCTGTTTAATCAGGAACTAACCTGTCCAAAGACCATTTTGTCATGTTAACTTCCTTACCAGAAGTAGTGTTAACTCTGTAGCTGGTATATTTAAGCAATGGGGGTATAATGGGAGTGTAGGAGGCAGAAGGTGCACTGGTTATTTGGCAATGGACCTGGATACTAGATTCTGCTTGAGCTTGGCAGCCAAATGTTTAAAGAATGACCAGTAAAAAATACCTAGCCTCTACAGCTCTAACAAAATCTTTCTTGTTTATAAAATTCTTTATGTAAAGAGTAACTTCCTGCATTATACGACCTAGATTAGAAAATTACTTTTATTTATTGGCATTTGTTTACAGGGAAAGTCCACTGGGCCACAAACAGAGCCCATTTTCAGTGGAGTCTCGGGGAGAAAAGCTCCACATGAAACACAAAACAGAATGCACAGTAATACAAAGCATACTTTTAAGTATATACAGTAGCAATGGAGGAAAAGATTACTGACGCAGAAGACCGCTTGGAACATGTACAACACAGATAAATGCTTAAAAATAATACAATGTAGTAGAAAAAAGTTCTCTACTCACCATAACATTCCATGTTTGTAGTCCATCTCAACCTTCATTCTTACATATGGGTTCGGAGCCGATCCTCGACTCTGACTCGGCCGATTACAAAGCTCAAATTCTCTCAGTTGGCTCGTGGGCAAGGTTGGTATCCTATAGTGCACCAGTAAAAATCCCCAGATCTTGTTTGCTGCTATCTAAAAAAGCGATAGAAGGTACTTCCACAAAGAACAACAAAGATGAAAGGTGTCCACCCTACACAAGATAAATAATAGCTTGTCTCCAGATCCTCCAAGGATACATGGACAGAGATAGGTGGGTGGGTTCGTAAGAATGAAGGGCGAAATGGACTACGAACGTGGAACGTTATGGTGAGGACATAACTTCTTTATGTTCTGTAGTCCTATCTCGCCTTCACTCTTACATATGGGACAGCGTCCCTAGCACCTTTTTCTCGGGTGGCTCATGGGAATATACTCCTAAGAACCATGGAACTAAAGGGCTCGACCCTGTGAGGCCAAATCCAATTTGTAATGAGTAATAAAGGTATGAGGGGTAGCCCAAGTTCCTGCTGCACATAAACTGTCAATTGGGACTCTGGCTTGAAAAGCAGCAGATATGGATACAGATCTGGTAGAATGAGCCTTAATTTTAAAAGGGAGTTCCTTGCCATTGGAAGAGTAAATAAATGAAATACAACTTGAAATCCAATTTGATAATGTAATCTTAGACACTGGCATACCTTTTCTTGTATCAGAAAAAGATACGAACAACTTTTCTGATCTTCTAAGCTCCTTGGTTCTATGTAAATAGAAACTTAACTGTCTGTGAAGATTAAGTTGATGAAACTTATATTCTGCACTGTTTGAATGATTAGGAAAGAAGACTGGCAGTTTGATAGTTTGATTCAAATTAGATTGAGAGCAAACCTTGGGGATGAAAGATGGATTTGTACGAAGGGAAACTCTGTCTCTATGAAATATCAAGTAAGGAGGTTTGACTGACAGTGCTTGTAACTCTGACACTCTTCTGGCAGATATAACAGCTACTAGAAAAATGGTCTTCCATGAAAGGAACTTCAATTCACAAGTATGTGTGGGTTCAAAGGGCGGGGAAGTAAGTTTGCACAGAATGAAATTTAGATCCCAAGGAGATGTAGGTTCCTGAAAGGGAGGTCTCAGCAAAATAGTGCCTTTTAGGAAAGATTTACACAATCTGTGAGCCATAAGATTAGGTTCATGTTGTCCCAAATGAAAATTGGAGATCGCTGCCAATTGAACTTTGATTGTAGCAGCAGCTGATCCTTGATGAAAAAGTTCAGTTAGGAAGTCTAACACCAAAGGAATGGAGGCTGTGTAAGGATCTATGTTTTTTTCTTTGGCCCAGATAGAAAATCTTTTCCATTTGCTAGCGTATAATTTTCTCATAGAAGGCTTGTGGGAAGATGTGAGGATATGAGTAACTGCAGGTGAGAAATCATGAAGCCTGACTAGGGATGGAAGTGGAGCAGTCGCGCTTTCAAGTTGAGGGTGTGGAGGCAGGGGTGGAAGGTGCCTGACGTGTGTCAGGAGGCCAGTAATGAGTGATACGAATCATTCTGCTTCCCAAGGTCTTTGCTTTCTGGATCACTTTTGATAGCAGAAAGGGAGGGAATGCATAAAGAAGTCCCGGGGGGCCAATTGTGATCAAGTGTGTCTCTCAGTGACTCCCCCGGGTTAGGGGAGAGATAAGGTATTAGTAGCTGCTGCATTTGCCATTTATTGGACTGGCAAACAGATCGCAGCAAGGCTGTCCCCATTTGCAGAAAATCTGTTCTGCAACTTTCTGATTCAGAGGCCACTCGTGAGGCATCAAGATTGCCCTGCTGAACTTGTCGGGTATCACACTGGTTGTCCCAGGGATATGTGTTGCAATGAGAAAGCGTTGGGAAGATATCGCCCACTGCCAAACATGAAGAGCCTCTCGACATACGGGTAGGATCTGGTTTCTCCTTGTTTGTTTATATACCAAACCTCTGACATATTGTCTGATCGGATTGCTATTGTCCCTAGAGGAAGAAAGTTGTGAAGTGCTTGCAATGCTAGTAGCACTGCTCTCATCTCTAGGACATTATGCACGTGAGCCTCATGATCTTGTCATGTACCTTGGACAGTCCTGCCTAGATAATGCCCCCCCCCCCCCATGTGGAAAAGGCATCCGTGGTCACAGTAGCAACGGGTCGGCGAGGAATGAAAGGTGTACCTATCGTTAGATGATCAGTCTGAATCCACCAAAGAAGGTCTTATTTGCAAGATTCTGTTATCAAAATACGATAAGCCAGAGGCAGATATTGAAGACACCACTGGGAAAAGACTAGCCACTGAAGGATTCTCATATGTAGTCTGGCTAGTGGAACTAGAGTTACAGTAGAGGCCATGGTTCCTAAAAGTTTGAGCACTGCCTTGGCTTTGACTTTGTGTTGGGGAAGTAGACTGTATATCTGTTGTCTCAGATTTTGTATTCTGTCTGCAGGAAGACGAGCCAACATGACGACAGTGTATTTCTGCGCCTATAAAAGACACATATTGTGAGGGTGACAAGGCAGACTTTTCCCAATTTATCGTAATCCCTAGCTGAGTGCAGAGTTGGATGGTTGAATCCCTGGCTTGTAGAAGTAGGTGCCTGGTGGTGGCAGTCAGGAGTCAGTCGTCCAGGTACGGAAACACTTGGAAACCAAGATGCCTGAAGTGAGCTGTCACTACAGCCATGCATTTGGTGAACACCCTGGGGGCTGTGGTGAGACCAAAGGGCAGAGCACAAAATTGGTAATGACTGGCTCCTAGCCGGAAGCGGAAATGACTCCTTGATGCTCTGTCCATTTTTATGTGGAAGTACACATCGTGGAGGTCTATGGAGCACATCCAATTGTCTTTCCAAAACAGAGGGGGTATAGCCTGCAGTGTTACCATTTGGAACTTAGACTTCTTCACTGATTCATTTAATTTGCTGAGATGTAAAATGGGCCTCCAGTCCCCTGTTTGTTTTGCCACTAAAAAGAATCTGGAGTAAGTTCCGAATCCTATCCGGTCTGCAGGGACAGTCTGGATGACTCTTTTTTGAAGCAACTTTTGAATTTCTATAGTTGCCTGATCCCTGTGTTTGGGTGGAAATTCTGGGATTTTCTTGGTGGAAGAGAGAAGGGTATGGCGTACCCTCTGGAAATATTTTCTTTGTACCCACTTGTCTTGGGTGATGTCGTGCCAGGCTTCTGGATACAAAGATAAGCGACCCCCGACTGGCTCCAGAGAAGCGCAGTCAGAGCCCACTTCATTAGCGCTGATGGGGACGTCCACGAAAGGAATTGCGGCCACCCTGGTTTTGCAGACGCCCCCCTGTCTCTAGGGCAAAGTCTACCATTACTTCCTCCTCCTTTGCCTCTGAAGGAAGAATCGCCCTGTGCGTCTGGGAAAAATATGAGATTTCTTGAACCAACTGAAGGAGTGACAGAAAGAACAGGTTTCCTGAAGACGTATGGCACAGAGACAGTAAACGCAATTACAAAGTCAGTCAGTTATCGACATTTTTTGAGAGCATTTGAGACACTTTTTAAAACCTGAAGGTTTATGATCCTTAGACATGTTTACACTAACACAAACACGAGGGAAAAACAGAAAGAGAGTTCCTCTAACTAAAACGGGCCTAGCCCTGCAAGAATCACTGCACACAAGAAAAAAATAAACAGAGGACTAGGTTCTGTAACTTAAATGGGCCTAGCCCTGCTGAAGAAAACACCAGCAAAGGTTGATAGAGGACTAGGTCCTCTAACTTAAACGGACCTAGCCGTAAACAGAGAAGAAGCTACCAAAAATTGCAAAAATTCAACACGCTAACTACTAGCCAATAAGAATAAATAAAAGATACTGCACACAGCTATCAATTATAATAGTATTCTAGTGAAAAATACAATATTAGAATAGGTCCTAACCCAAACACGGACCTGTGCTAAGATACGTAAATATAGCAAAAAACTAGCACACAAGAAAGGAATCCCAATCGGGGAACAAAAAGGGCCTGCGGAAACAACGCCCAACAAGTTTTCAATAACAACTTCACAAATTTTGAAAAACACTATTTTCGATCTATAATAACTACGACTAAGTTATATAAACTAAGCTAATAATACTATGAAAAAAATATCACTATGAACAACAATAATGAAGAAAATTCCAACTTAGCCACGCCAATAAAGAGAGCACTTCTGAACTCGTAGACATGGCAAATGAGATCTGGGGATTCTTATTAGTGCACTATGATATACCTACCACCATGAGCCAACTGAGAGACTTTGAACTTTGTAATCGGCCGAGTCGGAGCCAAGGATCGGCTCCGAACCCATATGTAAGAATGAAGGCGAGATAGGACTACAGAACATCTATAGTTAACACAGAAAATAAGGATGAATATTAAAAAAACTTATGCTCACACACTACATACACCCAAATATATTAAATTACAATACAATACAACTATAATTGAAATAGTAATGAGTGCAAAAAAAGATGCTATGAACAAAAAGAAGAACTAAGATCGAGGGATAGGGAAGAAATTAGAGGCTACATCAATTATAGTACAAGAACAACTTTCAAACTGAAAAGCTAGTTCTGCCAATGATTTAAATATACAGAACAAGATTTCCATTTTCCAGGGATATAATGAGTAAAGTGTCTGCACAGAAATCTTTCTCGAGTATCCCACTGAACTTCTAGGGAGGGTGGCACTAATACCTTACCTGGGTAAAAATAGGCCCCAGATGTTCAATCTGACCAAAAACAACAAGTAAAAATATCCAGTACTTAGGTGCATTACACCCTGGTAGTTAGACCAAATAAATTAATGGGATATAGTCTGTAAGGGAGAAGAAAAAGGGTTTGACATAAAACCAGAAATCACAAGGTCGCCAAACCGTAACTTGTAAATCCAAGCGATGACCAAGAAAAGTGAAACAATAAAGCTCTGGACGGCACTTAAAAAAACAAGCCAATGTTTAATAAAACACGAAAACAGACTGCATTAACGTCACACAATACATTTTCATTTCTATCACTTCCTCAGATGTGGGCTGGTTAAATACAAAATCCATTATATAATGTGTACTTTGCCCTAATTAACCAATCAAAATACAAATTAGTCAATTAAATAAATGTGGTGTAAAAATTCATATAAATACAAAATGTTCATACAACGGACGTGCTGCCCTAAATGTTTGAAATTAAAACATATAACACTTTGTTACGATAAAAATACTGTTGGTAAAAAGCAAAAATAAGAACAATAAAACGGAGACATATTAATGTACTGCTTTCTCATTCTTACAAGGTTTTGACACAAGTTAACTATGTTCTTAGAAGTTTAGTATCTTGTCTTTCCAGGAATTAATGTTATGAGAATGAGTACAGAATACAAAATACTTCCAATCCTTCCAGCTAGGCCTAGGGCATCAATCCAACCCATATGAGACAAGAAGTATTCAGCAAGAGATTCTACTGCAGTTCAACTCAGTGACTGCAAGAAGAAACAGCATCTGCTATATCAGTGGTAAAGTTCCAAGATCCTTGCACTACTCAGCAAGTCTCTGGCAAAACAAACTACTTTAGTGAGCAGCAAATAAGCCACATACATCAGACATCCACAAAATGTACAGTTGTGTTTACCTACCATAAACATAGATGTTCAAATATCTTTGTTTCAGTAATAACAACATGGGTTATCTTTGATGTGGTAGTCCTTGCCCGGCCAAAATACCAGAAGTTTAAATCCCTCCTCCTAAGCTGGTGGAAGCCCTCATCCTGACATCAGGACATCGAGGTATAAGGTTTGTTTGCAAGTGCCATTTTATCAGCTCTTTCTTGCCCCCACAAAGCCCAAAGGTCTGAGCCCCAGACCAGGAACACAAGGCACACAAAAATGTCCTCAATTAACTCATGAAGTAGCAGCCAAAAGACCTGGAAGGAGGAACAGAAGGGTGAGAAAGAGTTGGGGAAGAGGGCATCCATCCCAACCATAAGGAATCAGCGAGAGAAAGGAGGGAGGGAAAACCTACTGCAACATTGAAGACACTAAGATCTACATTTATGGTAAATAGATACAATTTTACTATGTTCATCATGTTTCACTGCCGCAGTAATATGGAAAGATTCCCAAAGCTATAAGGAGGGAGGATGGAAATTAAGAGGAGGCTGAAATGCCGTGCAGCATCTCAAAGGCAAAGCCAGTTCTAGCTCTGGAACAGGCAGGTTAAGCTGTAGTGTTTAGTAAAGGTGTGGACAGTGGACCATAGGCAGAAACCAAAATTTCTCAGGTGGGAACCCCTCTCAAGAAAACATTAGTAATATATGTAGCCATGGTAGAATGTATTCCATTACCATCAGGAGGCAGTTTTCTTCCATGGTAATGGTAGCAAAAGGAGAAGCAGACAGAAAAAAATCATCATTTTGAAATTGTTTGTTTGCCTACAGGACTTCCTATCTTGTTGTCTGCAAAAGCAACACAACAGTAGTTTTGTTTTCCTAAAAGTCTTTGTCATGTCAACGTAGAAAGTAAGTTACCTGTGTACATCTAATGAATGAAGGTAGGTTTGTATTTGTGGAAGCCTTGTGGATCTAGTAATAATGCTTCTTTTTTGACATCAGACAGAAAATCTTATACATTATGATAAACACGATTTCCTTTGTTCTTGTTTTTTTTAGCTTCTCTCAAAACTGCTAATACTTCTTTGCCCAAATAAATTTCTTGAGGGTCAGTCAGTAAATTAACCATGCTATTAGCCTGAAGGTGGGCAGACTGGGGTGTATGACAGTTCTCCCTAATCCATGTAAACAGGTCCACCTTTTGATGTGGCAACCATAGATTTTTACCTTGCTCATGATGATCAGGGAAAACCAATGTTGTCTCAGCCAAAAAGGCACAATTAAAATCACTCTTGGCCCTTCTTCCCTGAACTTCAACAGCAGCACACTGGGGATGAGAGATATGGGAAGTAATGCAAACACCTGTCCATGGAAAGCAGAAGGCATCTTATCCTCCAAGCCTTGGGATCTGTGGCCACTGTACAAAATCTGTTCAGCGGTTTCTGAAGCAAAAAGATATATTTCTGGCATACCTCAAGATTGGATGAGGAGTCTACTTCCCTGTTTACAGTCCAGTCGTGAGGGTTTACCTCTGGCCTACTGAGGTGATCCACTAAAAGGTTTTCTTCTGGAAGACACTGGTCTACTAGGTGTAAGGCAATGGAATGAGTATCAACACAGAAGCATTAAGTAACAGTGAGTTCCTCTCCCCTCACTTATGTACCACATCACTGTGGTGTTGCTTGTTTTCACTCATGGAGTGTTTAGCACAGCTGTCATCTATGCTGATCTTTACTGTAATTTTTTATTAAGTTTGCATCTCATTTTCCTTGTATTTGAAGCCCATCTGCATGTACACCCATCCAAAACATCTGTGCTCAGGGTCTGGTATAGGCTTTGTCTAGGGATGCATCTAGAATCTCAGACGTAACGTGCGCTGGAAGAGGCTATTACCTTAATTAATCATGCCTATGAATAACAGATCCAGAGGTGGCTGCTCTACTTGATGCTTCCAAAACATCAAAGCCACAGTGCAAAGAATGCTTAGCTACTTTGGATCAAGTTTAGCGGATTTCAGGGAGTTCTTTGGATAGAGCCCTAACCCTCCCATCCCTTCCATTTTTCCCCCTTCATCTGGTCCTGCAGTTTCCTGGAACTCTGCCATGTAAAACCACTAAATGATAGCTGTCCTGGTCAGGATGGTAGAAATACATACGTTTATGGAAAATCAGTCAAGGGTCCTCCCTTCTTTGTCATTTGGCAAGGGATTTGTAGACATGATGTCCCCTGGCTCCCTTGTGATCTTTACTCACCACCTCAGGGTCTGCAATAAGGTTCCTAAAAAGATGTTTGGGGGAATCCGGGACCCTACAAAAATGGTATGGTTTCCTTGGAAAAGGTGGTTGGTAGTCACGCTGCAAGGAAACGCCCATTATATCATCCATAACTTAACACTGGAAGAATGACCAAACGTTTAGCTCAGGGAGTTGCAAACAATCTCTAACCCTCTTTTTTTTTTTTTTTTAAACTGTGGGTAATCCTGAGCTTCCCAATGGAAGAGCTTCCTCATTTTATGGGATGTCTATCAAAATGTGAAATCCTAAGGTGGTGAAGCTCAGGCAAAGCAATCATCAGGCTCTGAATCAGCACAAAAAACACAGTTGACATTTGGTTAACATATACCAATATCAATTCTGCCTTGTCAAGAGTCAAAAGACTATGAGAAATCCTTAAGGGAGGGGGTGTTCCTCTTTCTTTTTTACAGAAAAAGATTCTGCAGCAGCAGCAAGTCTAGAAGTACTGTGCTGCCTAGAAGTCCATTTTGAATGAGGTTCTCAGACAGAGTAGGTCATGCTGGTAGGCCTGCTGGGGTTGGCAGCCAGAAGGTTTATAGGTATGTACTAGGCTAGCTGCCCTTGTAAGCCACTTAAAGCCTAGCCAATTTTCCTCAAAGGCGAGAGTCAAATCCTGTATCGTGTGTCTGGTGAGGTAAACACTAACCATTATGCCAACCTCCCCCCAAACATTAAAGTTCAATAGGTGAGAAATTTGCACTATGCACCCTTGACACACAAAATCTTTGCATTAATCCACTGCACTAAGTGAGAAGGCCTAGGCTGAAGCAAGCCAGAGAAAGTCCTATTAATCTTGGCCTTAGTCTTGAATAAGGCATCAGAAAAATAGGAACCAGGCCATTGATGAGCAGATGTGGTCTGCTCCTGGTCGAAAGAATCCTCTGTAGTATTACTGGTATTGCCCCCCCATTCAAAGAGCTAGAACAGGAGTCTGAAGCCAAGGCCTGTGGAGTGATCTCCAAACCCAGCCGACAACCCATATCCTTTGACTTGTGCAAACATGATGGGGGTTGGAGGCATATCAAACTCAAAAGGGTACTCGACAGAGTTCTCCAAAGCACTCTTGTCTGTCAGAAGGGGTCACAAAAGCGTATAATCATTCGACAATCATGATTCTGGGTGGACTGGCAGAGACTATACTATGGGAAAATCCCTGACACCCTTTTTCTAACAACTGAACTAAAGACTAAGTCCCCTGCTGGACAGTATGCTTACTGAAGTGAGCACAGTAGGGACAACCCGGTATGTCATGCTTTAGGTGAAGGCAAAACAGAAAAACAGAATGAAAGTTTTGATGTAGAATGTGTTTTCCACACTCAAGACAAGTATTACTCCCAATACCCACCCAACACAAAACAAATCACAAACTGAGGAAAGGTTCCTCAATGAGGCACTTTGCCTCTGAAGAACTCTGGTTTGGCACTGGCCAATGATTCTTACACCCAAATGTCCTGACGTCACGAATACAGCATCCGCCAGCTCAGAAGGAGCGATTTAATTCTCTGATATTTGGGCCAGCTAAGGGATACCCACAGCAAGGATAACCCATACTGTTATCACTGCAATAGTGAAACACTATCATAATCTCAGATACCTATTATTGCAATCTTTACCCAAATTTTTTCCTTAGTCACATTCTTCCTTCTGGATTTACTCAAGGCTATTAGGAATAACCTAGCAATTTAACACTGTTACATGGGTATCAGTCAAGTTCTCTTTATGAACAGAGCAAAAATGCATTTTAGCCGCCTTGCTTAAGAAGCTTACAGTGTTCATAACTTTTCATATGTTCTTCCATTGTGTACATACTCATCCCTCATCTTAGTACTTTTTTCTAGCAATTACTATCTGGTACCAACAGTACAACTGTTTCATCAATGTCTTCTATTGTTTCTAGAGAAAAAGAAGTTTGTCTTGCCATAATGTTCCATCTGTGTTGATGATCTTCATTTATCCTTGACTGTGGGTTCGGGCCCGAATCTTGGCACCAACTCGGCCATTACTCCAGCTAACCCCTTCCAAAAACTCTCAGGTTTAGCTCTACCCAGAATGCTCCTCTCAAGATTACCTCATATTGAGTTTGCATATGACAGTGATAGACAGGAAACAACAGATCGGAGACCTTATCTGTATTCGTAAAGGAATAATCCAATCTGTTGGGATTGATCTGCTCCACCAAGTAGCCTGAAAGGCAGGGGGAAGGAGGGTGGGGATGTCAAAGATAAGCGAAGATCGACAACACAGACTGAATGCTATGGTAAGACATAACTTCTTTATCTGATGTTGTCAATCTTCACTTAATCCTTGACTGTGGGACAGAGTCCCCAGCTACCAAATTCTTGGGAGGTCTTACAGAACAATATTCCTGAGCACCACCGAACCAAAGGATGCTCATCCCCTAGAGACCAGATTCAGCTTGTAATGAACAATAAAGGTATGCGGAGATGCCCAAGTAGCCACTGCACATATATCATGTATAGTAGCTCTGGCATGGAAGACTGCAGAAGCAGCTAATATTCTTGTACAATGTGCTTTAACAGGTCCTGGTAGTTGCACTTTCCTTTTGTTTTAAATGAAGGTTATACAGTCCTTGAGCCATCTAGCTAAAGCAATCTTAGGAACTGGTTTGCCCAGAGTAGCAGAAGAGAATGAAATATGCAGCTAATCAGATTTTCTGAGTTCCTTCGTTCTGTGCTGGTAAAAATGCAATTGCCTGTGAACATCTAACAAATGCAACCAATATTCACCTTTGTTTGAAAATTTGGCAAAAAATACAGGAAGGTGTATAGTCTTATATTAATTTTGGACACTACTTTTGGTAAAAAGGATAGATTTGTTCACAAAGATACCCTGCCCTGATGAAAGATTAAGTAAGGAGGCTTGCAAGATGAGGCCTGTAAACTCAGATATTTTCCTAGCAGAAGAAATAGCAAACAAAAAGGAGGTTTTCCAGGACAAATACTTCAAATCACAATATGCAGACAGTTCAAATGGGGAACTAATCAGGGACTGTAGCAGATTCAAGTCCCAAGGTGCAAATAGATCCTTATTATGGAGGTCTCAGCAATAGTGTTCCTTTCAGAGAAGCTTTACACAGTTTGTGCAACATTAGAGCTATGTCATTTAGACCTTGAAATTGCAGCTAGATTAACCCATATTAGGTAAGGATGCCACCCCTGCATCGAAAAGTGATGCTAAAATCTCCAAAACCTTATGAATTGGTGCCGAATATGGGTACAGATTACGGTCTGAAACCCATTTAGAAAATTTTTGCCACTTGCTGCTGTATAAACGTTTAGTCGAAGGTTTGTGGGAGGTTAAAATAATTTGTTATAAACTATGGCATAAAGGCTAGTATGCCTGGCAATCACTGGAACTGGAGAAGCCACTCAGAGTTTGAATTTGTGAAGATTCAGGTAAATGAGTCCCTCTAGATGGGACAACAGATCTGGAGCTTGGTCCAGAGTCCACGGTTCTTGTAATAGGTAAGGTCACAGAAAGGGGAAACCATATCTGTCGTGGTCAGAATGGAGCAATAAGAATTATCTTGTTCTTCGACCTGTTGGCTTTCTTTAGAAACTGGGAAATGAGTGGAATTGGGGGGAAAGGCATACAGGAGACCGGGGGGGGGGGCAATCGTGGAGAACAGCATATCACGGTGACTCTCCCTGAGGGGGGATCAAGGTGAAGTAGCTGCTGAATTTGTGGTTCAGAGGAGATGCAAAGAGACTGCAGCAAGGCTGGCCCCATCGACGGAATATCTGAATGACTGAGAGACCACTTATGAGGCATTAGGATACTCCTGCTTGACTTGTCTGCAGTCTCACTGGAGCTCCCTGGAATATGCGTTGCAAGAGCTTCTCGACCAAGATGGTAAGATCTGGCTCCCCCTTGTTTATGTACCAAGCTACTGACATATTGTTTGTTTGAATCATGATCATTCCTGAGGGGAGGGATCCCTGGAATGCTTGCAAGGCTAGGAGCACTGCCCTCATCTCTAGAGCACTGATGAGCAAATTGTCATCCAACTGGGAACAAGAGCCTTGTACTGTCTTTTCCAGAAAATACCCCCCCACCCCCACCTACATGGGATGCGTCCGTGATCACTATGATTTGGGGATATGGAGGGACAAAGGTGTGGCCCAGCAGAACGTCATTGGAATGAACCCACCAACTCAGGTCCTTTTTGCATACATTGGTGACATGAATGTGATGTAACATCAGTTGCATCATTAATGACCAATGTGACAATAGACGCCACTAAAGGATTCACATGTGAAACCTGCCAAGGGGAACTAAGGTAATGGAGGCTGCCATAGATCCCAAAACCTGAAGTACCAATCTTGCAGTCACTTTTCTGCCGTGAATGATCTGGCTGACTTGAGATTTTTTTTCTTTGAAGTCTTTCTTGGGGAAGTGACGCAATGCAGGTGCTTGTGTCCAATACCACACCTATGAACTCTAAATGCTATGTTGGTTCTAGATGGGATTGTTTGCAGTTTAGAATAATCCCTAATGAAGAGTAGGTTTGAGGAACATAACACCTTGTTTGTAGCAGTAGGTGCCTGGAGGGTGCAGTAATGAGCCAGTTGCCCAAGTATGGAAACACCTGGAATCTTTGCATTCTGAAGTGAGCTGCAACTACTGCAATGCACTTGAACACCCTGAGGGCTGTGGTGAGGCCAAAGGGCATGGCTCTGAACTGGTAATGACTGTCTCCCAGCCGGAAGTGCAGAAATCTTCTGGAGTGTTTGTCTATTTTTATGTGGTAATACGCATCCTGGAGATCTACTGAGCAAACCCAATTGCTTTTCCCTAACAATGGGAGAATAAACTTAACAGTGACCATCCGAAATTTGGTATTCTGAACTGACTTGTTCAAAGCAATGAGATGCAAAATTGGTCTCCAGTCTCCTGTTTTCTTTAGCACTAAAAAGAATCTTGAGTAAACTTCAGATCCTATCAGGTCTGGTGGGACTGTTTGGATGGCCCTTTTGTCTAGCAGTTTTTGAATTTCTATTACTGCCACTTCCCTGTGACTGGGTGGAACATACGGGATTCTCTTGGGTGTCTTGGGCTGGTCGGAGAAGGGAATATGGTAACCTCTGGTTCTGATCCCCTGCACCCAATTGCCCACTGTTATGGTTAGCCAGGTAGATAGGTGCAGGGATAGTCATCCCCCGACTGCCTCCAGAAGACAGCAATCGGGCCTCCATTCAGGTGTGCTGATAGGAATTTCCAGGAAAAGAATCCCTGGAGCCCTGATTTTTGCAGGCCACCTCTGCCTCTGGCATGGCATCTTCCATTATAACACACACCCCCGCCCCAGCAGGAGGAGTCATTGCCATGCGAGTCCTGGAAAGGCCCTTGGGACTTTTTGAACCATAGTCTTCCATGCCTCTGCTTCCTTGAGTAGGGCTGTTGGGGAGTGCAAAAGCGTACCGCCACAGCAGAAATTGTCTTTCCACCTTTCTCACATCTGGTAAAGGTATCTAACTCTGGGTCCAAAAAGGGATGTTATGTCAGAAGGAACACTAATGAAAGACTTAAATGGCTCCATAAAGTCACACAAGTGCATCCAGGCATGTTGTCTCATAGCTATGCCAGAACACGCTGGCCTGGTCATCCCTTCAGCTGTGTGTGCGATGAGCCTCATGGACAAATTACTAACTGAATCGAGGGTCACCAGCTAGGAAGCTACTTTTGCTTGAACTCCCTCACCTACGGTTCCTGTCAAAGTATCTGATAGCTCCTTTATCGGATCTCTCTGAAGCCTGGTGAAAAGTGCCATGAAATTCAAGGACCTCAATGCGAAGGTCAACAAAGCATGTGTATGTTTCCCCAATCTATCCATCGTCCTAGACTCCTTGTTAGGAAGAGGGACAGTAGGACTTTCATCAACATGTTCCTTTTTGGTGGCTGCTTCAACCACCATGGCATCCATTGGCACCCCCTTAGCCCAATACTGGTGATCCGTGGGAGGCAATATATGGTCGGGTTTCTTAGGGATTGGCTCAAAGAATGTGGCAATCTTCCACACCCGGTGAGCAATCAGTTTAGAGAGATCATCATAGGTTCATATTTTGGTAGTAGGCTACTGGCCCTAGGGCCTATACAAGCCTAGCCATAACAATTTCCTGGCTATTTCTTCCCACAGTATTTACTTCCCTGGACACCTGTCTAACAGGGCGACTGACATGATCCTCGGGGTGAATTTCCTATCTCCCATCTAATCATCAAGGTTCCTTTTGACGAGGGCCAAAGAGGCGCTCTGCTTGACATATATGGGCAGTCTATTCCAGAGTCTGGGGAGTCTCTGGGTCAGGAACCTATCCCCCCCCAGCATGTTTTGTTCATTGTGATGACAATGTTTAGATACCCGGAGCGTGTCTCTCTGAGGGATTGGGATTTCTTTACGTGTAGCATGTCCAACAGCTCTGGGTTTGACATGGCCTTGTATGTTAAGCAGAGATCACCTCTGAGTAGACGATATGTGACAGAGTATAGGTGGAGTTTTTTTAGACTGTCAGCATAGGGCATCTGCTTTAGGCCTGTGATTCTTTTAGTGAGATATTTCTGTGGCCTTTCCAGTTGTTGCAGATGTCTTGAGAGGTACATACCAAACGAGACGCTGTATTCTATAATGGGTCTAATGAGGGATGAGTACAGTGGGACAATGACCTCCTTTTTTCTGGATGAAAAGCCCTTAGTGATGAGGTCTTCCACATAGAAGGATTTCCTGACTGTTGTGGCGATGTGGTTATCGAAGGTTAGACCACTGTCCACCCGTGTCCCTAAGTCTCTTATCACACTTTCAGTGTTTAGTGTACTGCCACCTATGTGGTAATTCACGGGTACAGGTTTTTCCCCAAAGGGGATAACTATACATTTCTTGGCATTGAGCTTGAGGCCATGGCTCTGGCACCAAGCATCTGTTTCTGTAAGGCCCTTTTGTAGAATATCCACATAATTTGGGGATTCAATAACAGCTCCCAGTTTGCAGTCTTCTGTGAACTTTGTTAGCTAGAGTCCCTTAGTGTTGGCCTGTACTTCAGAGAAGTAGATGCCAAACAAGAGCGGTCCCAGGACTGAACCCTGAGGTACTCCACTTGTCTGGAGCTGGATTTGGAGTCGGCTACTTTAACAGTGTGGGTTCTGTCAGTAAGCCAATTGGCAACCCATCGAGTGACGTAGGGATTAATGCCCAGCTTAGTAAGTTTATCTATGATTACAGAGTGGGGGATGGTGTGGAAGGCCTTGGCGAGGACCAAATAGGCTGTGTGGACCACCTTACCCTTGTCCACGGCTCTGGAGACTGATCTGAAGAAGTCAATCAGGTTCAGGAAACAAGATCAGCCTTTCACAAACCCAAACTGCGTGGGGTCCAGTGTTTGAAGGTTGCCAATGTCTTTGTTTACAAGTTCTATGATAATACGTTCAATGGCCTTGCAGACCAGGCTCGTCAGACTGATGGGACGGTAGTTCCTGGGATCCAAGGTGGATCCCCCCTTGTGGAGTGGGATAACTGCAGCTGTGCGCCACTCAGTGGGCACGAAGCCTGAGGTGAGGCTATGATTAAACAAGACAATTAGGTGAGGTGCCAGTTCATTTTGTAGTTCATGTAGTACACTGCCTGGGATGTCGTCTGGTCCCATGGATGCTGTATTCTTAGCTTTGGAGAGTGCGTTTTTTACTTGTGTGACTGCTATTACTGGAATTTGGCAATCTTTCACTATTGAGATGTGCCTTTAGGGTGGTGAGAGGGGGTGAAGTTTGCACTGCATCGATCTGCCAGGATATTGGCAATATCCTTGGTATCAGTATATTTAATGCTATTCTGTTGTAGCTCAGAGCAGATCTGAGCATTGCCATTTAGATTCTTGACATAGCTATACAATGCCTTGTGGTCGTCTTTGGAATCTTTCACAATTTTTTTTCGTAACTAGCTTTGGAGGATTTTATGAGGGATCTCAGCTTTTTACTGAGTCTAGTAAGGGAGTTTTTTGCATCCTGGGATTTTCCTCTTTTCTGCAACAGTTTCTTCCTTTTGTTGTAAAGTTTGTTTATGGCAAGGGACCACCACATTGGCTTCCTTTTTTTGGAGGAGAGCGTCTTGGGTCTATTGGGGATGGCACAATTCATGCACGAGTGGATGTGCTTGTACAGTGCCTTAGTGTAGGATTCAGCAGTCGAACTTTCAGTTCCCGTCTGCATGGGTATAAAATGAAGTTTGTCATTTCTGAATTGAGTAGCATGAAGTTGGCTTTGGAGAAGTTTTTTTACGGAGGTTTCCTTACTGGGGGGGTGGGGTGGGATGTGGATGTCAAGGGTGATTAGCTTATGGTCAGACCTGACCAACGAGGGGGTGACCACAGGTGTGGAGCATCGATTTCCCATGTTGGTAATGACCAGGTCTAGGACATTGGTGCCCCTGGTGGGACTAAGGATTAGCTGATCCAAGGCGTTGGAATTTATGAATTCCAAGAACCGTTGGGCAAAGGTGTTAGTACATGAGTAGTCTTCCCAGTTAATGGCAGGGTAGTTGAAATCACCCAGAACTAGGGTGTTTGGTTGTATCTTAATATTTTCCATACGTTTTAAAAAGGTGTAGTGAGAATCATGGTGGGGGATCTGTAGCAAACTACAATTTGGATTGCAGTCTTACCTAGTGTTAGTTGCAACTAGGGGGCGGGCAGAGAAATTCAAGCAGCAGATGGTCAGGCGTGAAAAGCCTCTAGGTACACTGACTCCTCTGAGGAAGGCTGTTAGGAAGTACACCCACCCCTCTGCTTAAGAATATCCAAAATGTCACCAAAGGACAACTTCTGTGGGTGATCTTACAGAACCTTCCCTTTCATCAAAGTCAGTAGCTTCTGTGAAAGACTCTTCAGTGGAGTCCAAGTGCTTTATTTTGCACTTTCTCTTCTGGGGTACCTCTTCAGTGGGACTGGCCGGGGAGGTGTCTGAAGACGACATAACCAGCACAATTGAATCCTGAGGTTCCTGTGCCTGCTGGCCCAAGTCAGAGGCTGGAAGTAGTTCTGGGCGAGGGGAAGAACCAGTGGGTTGTTACGATGAAAGAGGAGTCAACTAAGAGTCTGCAGTGGACAAGGCCCTCCCTCTCCACGGCCTGGAAAGCAGGTTCTCCGTAGAGGAATGGGAGCTCAGAATCAAAATAGATCCCTTCAAAACCATTGCCCCATCCTGTATGAGGGAATCATCCTTAAGTCTGAAGCCCAAGTGGAACTTACATGTGCCAAACCCTCAGAAGCATGGACGACTTCGACAAAAATGGAGTCGAACACCACTCCCCAGAACCTAAAACGAAGCCTCGACCCCAAGGTGTCCCCGGTTCCAACATAACCAAATAGCTCAGGGTAGTTAATGGCGTCTGAGACAAGACTCTCACCGGCACAGATACAGTCGACACCAGGACTGTCGAAACTGGGAACTTCAAAGCCTCAGATGGAGTCAGAGGAGGAGCAACATTTGGGTGAGAAATATGTACGGTTCAAGAGCCAGAAGTGCTAGGAACCGAGGAAGCAGCTAGTCCCATTGCCGCCAGGAGCTGGTCCACTAGCCTCAAAACATCAGATGGAGCGGACTGAGTGACTGATGGAGGCTCTATACAAAAAGGGACTTGGTGGTCGGTCCACAAAAGGATCAATTCTAGGAGAGTATCTCGTTAGAGTTAAGTCCTTGAAAGAAAACTCCGGTTATAATATTGGTGGAATGGAGAAGGGTGAAGTGCTCTGAGCAGAGGAAGAACTGGGCACCACAGTTGGTGCAGAAATCGGCACCAATGGCACCGGTAAAGACAATTTCTCTCCCAATGGTTCTGCAAAAGCTGTGGGAATCACAGACGACTTCACTTTTTTATCAGTGATTCCGAAGAAAGTGAACAGAGTGGCTTTGTTTTTTGACCCCTCATGCCTAGAGAAGCAGGGGGAGAAAGGGGGAAACTTGTATCCATTTTAGAGATCACAGATATAACCTTGTCAAAGCTAGACCATCAAACCCTTGAGAATCAACTTATTCTTTCTCTCTACAAGGGCCCATTGGCTAAATCCATGAGATGGAACAGTCTTTCTGAAAATGCACCGGGCCCAAGCAATACACACACGTCATGACTATCAGAATTTGTTAGTTTGCAGTCGTATTTCGGACATCTTGAAGCCAGAAGTGCCTTTAGACTTTTCAGCCATGTCAAAAAATGCACACGGAAAAACATTATAAGGAAATAAGTGAAACAGATATTTTTTTTTTGGGCATACATACAATTGTATCAAAGAGGTACCGCAACAGTAAATGAAACAGAAACGAAAAGGAAATGGGGAAGTACCAGCAATGGTATGGAAGATTACCAAATTTGTAGAGGAACGGGAAGGGAGGCTACCAACAATGGTATGCCAGAAAAGGAACATACAGCAGTTAAGTAAAGAAGAGGAGCTGGGTAACAACAAAGGATCTAAAGAAAGAAATATGAGAAAAAAACACGAAAAATGTTAAATAAGACAAAAGTACAGTTGCATACACTTACCATAAATGTAGATGTTCGAGTGTATTCACTGTTGCAGTCATCAAATTTGGGTTATCCTGCCAGAGGTAGCCCTCAGTTGGCCCGAATATCAGAGGCTTAATATTTCTGCATTGGTTGGTGTTGCTCCAGGACTGACGGCAGGTTGTAAGTGGTACAAAATCAGGCAGCCGAGGCCATTACATCAGTTTTTCTTGCCCTGTCAGGAGCCCCCAATAGGGAGCTAAGTTATGGTGGAAGACCACCATCAGTAGAAAGTAAACATCAAAATTTCCCTGTAAGGAGAGAGAGAGAGAGAGAGAGAAGGGGGGTGGAGGGAGGGAAACCAGGACTGCAACAGAGAATACACTCAAACATCTACATTTATGGTAAGTGTACACAACTGTACTATGTTGTTCATGTTTCACTGTTACAGTCATCACATTTGGGTTGATTCCCAAAGCTGAAGAAAAGGGTGGAGGCAGCCAAGAAGACTGGGGGCTGGCTAAGATGCCCTGCAAGACTGCGGTGGCAAAGCCTGCCCTGGATTTGGAGAAGATAGGCAGGTGGTAATGCTCAGTGAAGGTATGAACAGATGTTCGTGTTGCAGCCTCCAGGATGCCCCTGGTGGGGACCCCTCTGAGAAAAGCTGCAGAGATGGAGGTTGCTCTGGTGGAATGTGTCCTGACCCCCTTTGGGGGTGGTTTCCCATGCTGTTTGTAGCAGAAATGGATGCAGTGTGCTATCCATTTGGAGACTGTGTATATGGCCTTGTCCTCTGCTCCTGCAGTGAAGCTGACTAGCAATAGATCAGTTTTTCTAAAAGATTTAGTCCTGTCCAGGTAGAATCTGACCTGTCTATGCACATCTAGAGTGCAGAATCCTTTCCCCCTCGTTTTGTGGGTAGGGAAAAAGGTGGGCAAATGAATGATTGAGAGCTATACTGGACACCACTTTAGGCATGAAGGATGGGTTAGTCCTGAGGGAGACCCTATTAGCATGGAAAATGATGAAGGGCTCTACAGACATAAGTGCTTATAGCTCTGATACTCTTCTAGCTGAAGTAATGGCCAGAAGCAAGGCGGTCTTACAACAAAGACATTTTAACTCTGCTGAAGCTGTAGGTTCAAAGGGGGGCAGGGTGAGCTTTTCCAACACAAAGTTAAGGTCCCAAGCTGGGGTAGGAGCTCTTCTGGGTGGCCTCAAGTTGTTATTCCCTCTTAGGAACCGTTTGATAAGAGGGTGTGAGAAAAGAGGTGGCTCTGTGCTGAAATGAGCAGTGATGGCTGAGGCATGAATTTTAATAGAAGAGAAGGACAGACGCCTGTGTAGTAGGTCTGCCAGGTAATCCAGGATGAGAGGTAGGGAGGGGTGTGCCATTCCGGCTCCCTTAGCCTGGACCCAGGTGCAAAAACCTTTTCCACTTGTCAGCATAAGATTTTCTAGTGCTGGGGTGTCTGGCCTCACATATAACATCTAGAACTTGTTTGCTTAGGCTGGCAGCTTGAGGAGAGGTCAGGGAATAAGCCAGGCTGCCAGGTTGAGGGTCTGCAATTGGGGATGCATGAATTCTCCATTTCTCTGGGTCAGGATTGTTGGGATATGCTGGCGTGGCCAATCTGGGGCAATCAGGATTGCCCTCGGTTTTTCTTCCATTATTTTGAGCAGTACCCTTGAAATGAGTGGTAGAGGGGGAAATGCATAGACAGAGAGGTTTATCCACTGGAAGGACAGAGCATCCACTTTCCAGGCCTTGCTGTGAGATTCCCTGGTACAGAATTTGCTGAGCTAAAGATTGGAGTGGGAGGCAAAGAAGTCGATCTTCGAGATGCCCCATTTCTAGGTTACAAGGGTGAAGGCTCTGTGGTCTAGCTACCACTTGTATGAGTCTAGCAGGTTTCTGCTTAAGTTGTTTACCAGAGAGTTTAGACAGCCTGGCAGGAATTGTGTTAACAGGTGTAGTTGCATGGCTGAGGCTGTGTGCCAAAGGGTCATGGCGAGCCTGCAGACAGGATAAGAATGAGTCCCTCCCTGCTTGTTGATATACCACATCACTGTGGTGTTGTCTCTTTTGATTAGAAGTGGCTCTGGGGAGAGTAGGGGTCTGAAAGCTGTCAGAATGTACTGAACAGCTAACATATCTTTTTGGCTGATGTGCAGATGTATTTGATTTGAGCTCCACTGGCCATGAATGCACCTGCCATCCAGGTGAACACCCAAGGCATAGTCTGATGCATCTGTGGTGAGGATCTGAGCAGCATGGGGTTGTGAGAAGAGAAGTCTCTTGTTGTGGTAGCATGCTGCTGCCCACCAGAGAAAATCTTTCCTTAGACAAGGTATCATTTGTATAAGAGTTTCCAGGTCTTGACAGTGCTGACACCAAAGGCTTTTTAGGTACAACTGTAGTTTCCTCATATGCAGTCTGGCATATGGAATGAGTAGAATGCAAGAGGCCATGAACCCTAGAGCTTGCAGGATTTTACTTGTAGATAACTGGGTCCTGGTGGCTAGTTGAAAGAAGCAGGCTGTCAGGTAGGCTTGTTTTTCTGGAGTAAGGAATGCCATCTGGGATGCTGTGTCCAGGCTTGCTCCCAGGAATACAATTTTTTGTGTGGGGACTAGTTTTGATTTCTTTTCGTTGATAGTATACCCCAGGGAGGTCAGTAGGTCCTTTACAAATATTAAGTGCTGTAGCAGCTTTTCCTGTCTGCATGAAGTATGGGTAAATTTGAATATTTCTTTGTTTGCAAAAAGCAATGGCGGGAGCCAGACATTTTGTGAAAACTCTGGAAGAAGTAGATAAGCCAAAGGGAAGCACAGAGAACTGAAAGTACATTGATCCTGCCCTGAAACGTATGAATTTCCTGCATGATTCCCCGACTGAGATGTGTAGGTAGGCCTCTTTTAGGTCTAGGGTGGCTAACCAAGCATCCTTGGAATGCATAGGTAGAAGATGCTGGAGGGTGAGCATTTTGAATTTTGGTATCACCAGAAAGGTGTTTAGAATGGATAGAACTAGGATGGAGTGCCTTGTGCCCTCTTTCCGGGGTACCAGGAAGAGTCTGGAGTAGAAACCTTGGCCTATCTGTTCTGCAGGAACATGCTCTATTGCCTTCATGGAGAACAGGGAAAGGACTTGCTTTTTGGCCTCAGCCCACTGGTTTGGGGGAAGATCTTAAAACCCTTTTGGGGTTGGCACAGTGTGGACATAAAATCTGTATCCCTAGGACACTATGTTGAGGACCCAGAGGTTGTTGGCAATGTTGGCCCAGTTGCTTGCGTAGAAGGAGAGTTTTCATCCTAGGGGCACGAGCAGGTGGGCAGAGGGAGGGGGTGGAAGTGTAAAATTGTGAGGTCTTACCATAAGGGGGTGGCATTGCACTCCCTGTTTTTGAAGAGGAGGAACTCCATTACTTAGATCTCTGCATTCCCTGGGGCTGCTGTCTGGGGGGGTCCGCTTCCCTTGGGTGTGGGCTGAGCTGGCCTGGAGGGGACAGGAAAGGACCAGTGCTTGGAGGGGCAATGCCTACTGAACCTCGGTGTCTGAACCTTTAAGAAATCTTTAACTGTCTGCATAGATTTAGCTTTTTCTTCTGTCTTTTTTAATACCTGTTCTGCCTTGGTGCCAAATAAATTGTCTTTGTTCAAGGGTGCATCCAATAATTTGGATTTGACATGGTCTGGCAAGGCCTGTTCCTTAAGCCAAGTATGCCTTCTAAGGACAGAACCAGTGACTGCTGCCCTGCAAGATGCTTCTAGGGTGCCAAAACCACACTAAGATGTGCTTAGTTACTTGACTTGCAGAATGCATTAACTCTTGTAACACTATTTTCTGCACAAGCAGGAAAAGAAGATTTTTTTTGTTTGAGAAGTTCCATGGTATGTTGTTGAAATTTCAGCATGTGAAACTGACAATTTAATGCTCTAACAGCAAGAGTAGCAGAGGTGTATACTTTTTTTTACCCCATCTGTCTGAGGGGGTGGGATTCTTAGCTGAAGTTACTTTGATTCCTTTAGGTCCTTGAGAGATGACCTCACGGTCAGCAGTAGGATTTTTGAAAATAAATTTGTGAGAGTCAGGGACTCTATAATACCGGTCACATTTCCTGGGAGCAGGAGGGAGGGTGTCAGAGGTCAGACTGGATTCCATAAAAACATCATCCACAACATCCAGGACAGGAGGAATGGCCAGAGGTCTGTGCTGTAGAAGATCTAAGAATTCCGAGTCTCTTTTTTGACCAAGTATAGTCCTGACATTCCCAATGGAAATGCTCCCTTAAAGTACATAGGGTTTCCCTAAAGGAAAACTCCTTGGGTGGAGAGGATGAAGGGATGGATTCCTCTGCATCAGAATCCTCCTAAGCAGAGAGGGGTTGCATACATTCATATTCAGATGCATCAGAGTCATTGGACTCCAGTTCAGCTAGAACTACAGGAGACAAGTCTCTTTCTTTTGGAAGGGGTAGCCTGGCTTCCCCTAATAAGCATTATAAGGTCTTCCATCATTTTAAGCATTTGAGACTGAGGCAAGGAAGCAGGTGCCTGAGCATAGGTCGCCTTTTTGGGTATGGTTTGTACCCTGGGCCTTAGAAACCCATTTTTTTCCCAAAGAACTGAAGACGCGAAAGAAGTAGTTGGTCTGTGTCAAATATCGGTAGTGCGAAGTACTTCCTTGGAAGCCAATGCCTGCTCAACGGCTCCGGACCAATCCAAGGTAGAGACATCCGCAGCTTCCTTAGTCAAAGAAGAGTCTTGTGGCATACTGGACTCTGAAAGGGTCACAGTAGCGTCCTGCAAATCTATAGAACTGGGCATCAGGGACTGCAAAAGCGCATCACTGAGGAGTGGAGAACAAGGTAAGCAGTTTTGGACCTGTACAGTCTCTGCATTTATCCTTACGTTTTTTTCGGAAGATTGGTAGTTGGATGGCTTATCGAAGCCATATAGGAATTCGAGGACTGAGTGAAAATATCTACCTACAATAAGGGCCCGATGACATACAGTTCTGGCATTGAACAAAACACAAAAGCGACAGCGGGGGACATCGTGGTCTGGGCCTAAACAGGTGACGCAGTAAGAATGGAAGTCTTGGTGTGGTATTTGCTTTCCACAGGCGAGACAATTGTTAACTTTTTCTGACATTGGTTAGAGCAAGAAAAAAGGATCCCCAATGGGGTACTTAAGCTTTTGAAGACTTCAACTCAGAAACGAAAACTAAGTAGTGGCCGACTGGCACTCATGTGAACTGCTTCTGCTTTGGGCTCCTCGGCAAGAAAGACTGATGTAATGGCATCGGCTGCGTGATTTTATACCACTGACGATCAGACATCAGTCCTGGAGTGACAACAACTGACGCAGCAATACTAAGCCTCTGGTATTCGGGCTGAATGAGGGCTACCCCTGGCAGGATAACCCAAATGTGATGACTGCAACAGTGAAACACGCAGAACATCTGAAGAAATTGCTAGCTTGAGAGCTGATAAGAGTAACACATCTGGCACTTGAAGCAGCAAACAAGATCTGAGGTAGTCTTGAGAGGAGCATTATGGGTACAGCTAAGCTTGAGAGTTTTTGGAAGGCATAAGCTGGAGTAATGGCCTAGTTGGTTCAGAGATTCAGAACCAAACTCACAGTCAGAGATTAAGTGAAGACTGACATCAGCTCATCAATTCTATGATTATGACTATGAAAGTGAAAGGAAACCACACTATGGGAAGATGAATGTGCTTGCACATTTTCATCATATCAAGTCTATTTCATACAGCCTCCAAATAATAACTCCATAACTGGCAAAATAACAAACTCATATCTCTTCTGAGACCTATGCAGAGGAGAAAAACAGACTACAACTAGGCCAGTGTCCTCTTTTTAGAACAAACCCAAAGTGGTACTCTAAAGAAAATCTGGTAAAAGCACCAAGGAAATTTCAACATTCTTCACAAATGCAGTGGAACCCTTTACATCCACCTGAGCTAAAATCATATCAGACACATGGAACCTTGGTTTAACATCTCACTCTAAGGATGAGATTTGCAGGGTTTACGCAAACTTTTCCTGCCATCTTCTAGATGACGCAGCACTTATACAAAACAGATGTAGAAATATACCTGCATGCAAAAGGCACGTAAATAATGTGGTAATACATAATGGCTCTCAGCAATACTCTACTACACAGCTACAGCAAAACATTCTACAAGGATGTCGGCCAAAGAAGTAAACAGAGCTTAAAACGGTAGATGGGTATGCTTTAAGAGTGCATGGAATTAGGTTTCAGCCTCTCACAGAATTCACTGCGAGTTAGAAATACCTCTTGGGGGTCAATGCACCAAAAATCATTGCCTAAGGAATGTTACAAAACCAGGAAAGATCTTCTGTTGCATCTGTTCACTTTCACATCTTTCAACAACTTTCCAAGTCTCACACCAGAAAAAAAAAAAAAACAAATACAAAAATTTCAGCCACTGGGACAACTCCACTGCAGCCGCGAGCACCATTCTCAATTATAACTGAACCACATAAAACACTTACTTAATTTTTGAACAATTTCAGTTTAATTTTTCTCAAAATAAATAACACCTCTGAAATACAAAATTTTAAGACTACTCATGTACAGTTCAGACACAATGAGGCCCTTCCTAATTTCCAGAGTTACAGTAACAATCTTATTAACAGCATAGCATTTCTTGTAAAGAGTAGGAGCACATACCTAGTTTAAGAGCTCCAGCAAGGCCACGTATTACTGTGACAGGGTTGTTGGGATTTGTACAAAACTGGTGCAAGGGTGGGAAGAAAGCATCTCTCTTATTCTCCAACTGGAAAAGAAAAAGTTACTTGTCTTTTCTCAATTGCCAACCAATGTGTCAACATCTAATGCATTTAACAACTTAAGCAATATTTGCTGGAAATTACTACAGCGATACTTATTTTAGTACTGTAAGCAAAAGCAACTTCAGCTTCTACTTCAAGACTGAAAACAAATACTAACTGGTGCCATATGAGGTGTTTCAATCACAGACTCTCTCTTAATACATCTACTACCGATAAGAATCCAGCCAATTTCATGCATCAAGTTTAGCTGCGATCTCTATTCAGTAGCATTCACCAGGAACTGCCTGCTGAGCTACTTCAGCTACTAATCAAGTATTACTACAAGACAGTGGCACCCCCTTGCAAACATGAACTCCTTCCTGTTAAGATGCTTGACTTGCTTTCTTAACTGTAACTCTGAAAAGAAAAAGAAATCAAGAGTTCTTATCACCTGTACCTGGTCTCTGGACAAACTGTTTATCAAAGAAACGGGGATGTGGGTGAGAAAGAGCTTTTTGCTAGAGACATTTGAGGATCCATTATTAAAGACAAGAACATAAACTGCTTTATCTCAACTCAGGTTCTACTGGCACAATGAAAAGGAAACAATGACTAGCACCATGTGTATAGAATATAAAAGGGAGAAAGCTACAAGATTCAAGTGAAAGACCTATGAAGCACTGTGCCTCCAACATTAGTATACCCCTGAAAAATTAAGTCTGCTTTGTAAAGATAATCAAAAATGTGCAGTGAAGATCAGGTGCCATACTCAATAGGTATCGTTCATGAACAGCACATAAAAAGAAAGTTAAGGTGGTTTGGATGGTTAGAAACTTGGGTAAAGCACATTTGACTGTCTTCAACAGGAAAAAAATAAATTTATCTGGGACACAAGACGGACTTCAGAAAAAAAAAAGCTTCAGGTGCAGGAGGAAGGGTGAGCCCATATGAACTGACAGCAAGTCGCAGAATCATTTGACAATAAATAAAAACATGAAAAATAAGTATTTTGCTTAACTACAAGCTTTTTCAATACACTAACATTCAAAAGCTAATTGCATTTTCAAAGAAATACATGACTCAGGCTGAGTACTGACAAACTGATAAGTCACTTGGACTCTTAATACTGAGTAAGTTAATACACTGCAGCACAAAAAATACACTGTTGCACTTAAAAGAGCTAAAATTTAAAGCTAACTTGCTACATTTGACTTCATAAGTTCAAAGGTTGGCAGTTCAAATAAACTTCCTATAACTACAGATATATGAACAATCATCAGTCACTGCTACAACATAACATGTGGATGTGGGAAGGGGATTAAGGTAGGAAGTAGCCGCAGTGAAGTACTAATCCTGAAATTTGAACATTAGTGATAGCAGTAAACATGCTCAAACTGTAATTTAGTGATCACAAGCTTCACGACCACAGTAGTGCACTTCTTAATAAATCAATGTCTAGTACTTAAATATTCTAAGAACTTTAAGAAAAAGTTAAGTACAACAAAATGAGATCAGTGAATCATAAAACACTAACATATTTTAATCACAGCAAGTACATTGAGTGAACAGTTGTACACACCATTACAGCTGCAACCACCGACACAAACTTTATACTTCAACTTTATGAATCCAGAGCTTATTAACAAAATACTATATAGCGTAAAAGCAAGTATCCATGTAGTAGGTTTCAGTAAACTGATACATTTAACAGTAAACTCATGGATAATCAGTCAGTAGATATTCATAAAGAGCTAAATGCAGACACATACCAAAGTTCATAGAACCACCAAGCTGTTATGCAGCCAGCATTTCCAAACCAGTTACTAGAGAATACACACAGACTAAGACTGACTCCACAACAGTCCATTACATGACAAATGCACTACACATAAAAAAAAAAAAAAATGGAAGCCAATGATCCTCAGCACCAAACTAAAAATAGCTGCAACAGTGAAGTAGCAAGTCCCAGACCTAATGAAAGAAATGCCACACACCCAGAAACACAGCAAACTGGGTCTCTTGCAACAAAGTAGCACAATGGAACACAATGCACAATTAGAAAAGTTCTACAACCTAGAATCAGTTTAGAAAATATGTCACAAACCACTGGTAACAGACAAAAGTAGTCTCTAGTCTGCGGATATAAAAACCACCAAAATCATAAGAAGTTTAGGAAGAGTCGTGTCAGAAAGCCAGCAAAAACACCAAAGCTGCTGAACCTGAAATGCCGATGCCAATAAAATATTTACTAAATCACATTTTAAATCGTAACATATATTTGCATACATAATTAGAGAAACACTGTGATAACGGCTTCCACTTTTACCATCATGAATTACAACAATTTTCATTCACTTCAACACAGCATGAATTGCTCAACTGTTGTCTGCCCGCACTCCTGCTAAACATTATTCGGCGTGTAATATTACCACTAAGTCCAGTTCTATTAAATCTGTGCCTTCTCTTTTCAAAAGATCCCACATGCAGTTATTTTATCTCCTTTACAGAACTTCCTTTATGTTGGGAAAAGATTTTTAATTTCTAGCACATGAATTTTTAGCAGCCAGTAATATTAAACTTGCTACGGTCTGTCCATATGGCTAGGCAATTTAGATCCAGTATACCAGCTCAAAAAAATCATTTCCTCACCTAATTTCTACCCCTAACACATCTGTCAGGATACTGGAGTGTGAATTTGTAAAAGCAGTCACTCTTTATATTCACAAACAGATTCTCAAGTTACCTCTCTCTCTCTCATCATACCCACTGGATTATTGATCTTCCACAGGAAGATGTCTGAAATCAATTTGCAATACAAAAATACATATGGAAACATCCACGCAAAAATCCTTAATCTTATGGACTTTGTTCCATACTTGGCAGCCTTACACATTTCTTCACATGGCTTCTCTGCAAAATAGTCCTTCCAATCTCTAGTCTTTTTCATTCGCTTTTCCCCAATTTTTTAACATCCTCTGGTTGACTCTTACATTTACCATGCATTATTTTATACACCTTACAAATTATCACTTTAAGAACAACTTCTGTTCTAGACTCAACTATGAACTCGGTCAGAGCTGGTCTCTTCTTTTTAGTTTGCACTTCCCCTATTTCTTTCTCTTTGCCCACATTATGTTATCAAATCCCTGATAGAGAAGGCAGTCACTAAACTGCAGTCTAAACTTCTACTTAGTCTCATCTCACTTTTACTACATTTCCCTTCAGAGTTATCTACTCCCAACACCTTTGTTCCTTTGCCAAATTCCTCCACTAAATTTCAGTCCCCTCTTGCCTATTTTCTATACCCTTACCTGTAGATATGTTTACTGTTAAAATCTCTTTCTCCATTCCTGCACTGGCTTAGTTCTTAAAATACTTTCTGCTACTTTATAAACATAGTATTTTATATGACTATTTTAATATTCCTTAAAGACTTAAATCCAAAATTCTGGCTCTGTCTTTCAAACAACTCCACCAATTTCATCAGTCTTTTTTCACGTTGACTTGCGTACATCAGCTGTAACTACTCATCTGTAAAATATTCTGTCAAATAAAGTAACTAAATCACTTTGTTCTGTGAGGAGAATCAACTTATCCCATTTAACTTCTGCCCTCTTCCACTCCCCAATGAATTCCTTCCGTTCTTCATCACCCACAACTCCTCTTGTTGATAATAAAATAGGCCTAGCCTATACTAGATTAATGTGAATAAAAATGTTTTTCACTGGGTAATAAATTAAGCTCTAACTAAACCTCTCTCTCCCTTTGATCCGTCCCTCATAACACACCTAAAAGTGGCTCACCTCCATCTATAAAACAAGACAGAGTCCTAAAAGTGCTATCAAAAGCTAAACATACTGCACTGATGGGCCCTGAATATTCTTGGATGCATCTTAAATAGCATGAAGTACAATTTAGCCACAACTCTAACAGCACTGTTCAATCTCAGCCTCCATACAGGTTTTGTACCAAGCGAAGAGAACTACAGTCATTCCCCTGCAAACGGGAGGGCCCTCCACAGACCCACAAGACTGATCAGACTCGTATGCAAAGCCATGGAATTTATCAATCAGGACATACAGAACCTCCAAACACTGGACTTGACTCTGTTTGGATTCGTCAAGGGAAGGTCATGTTTACACAACCTTGCTGATTTTGTTTTAAAAGGTGCAAATCTCCAAAACGGATAGACCACTTCACAAATCAGGCACAATCCAGAAGTAATCCAAAGGAAAACCAAGTATTCTAGCTATAAAATGTTCCACTGTTGTAAAAAAGAAAGCACAATACAGTTGTAAAAACCTACTACACTTTATTTCTTGTTAAGCGCTTTTTGCCTCGCTTATAGCAAGACTTCTTCAGACCACATACAGTTAATATCATACTGTGGTTTAAAACCTGTTCCACTCTCAACTTCCCTTCAATTAATTGCACAAGTAAATTATGCTACTTGATTAGTAATTGATAAATGATACATCAATTAAGTTAGTGCTTCACTATTACTTAGATTTCAATAAATGAAGCTCCTAAATAATGTGATGTGTGTATTACTTGCATTAAAAATATGAAGGCTCTTGCTGAAATACATGTACTTGCATCGTACAGCAATTAAATCAATTTCATAAGTTTGTGTCGAATGTTATGAACTTATATTTATATTTAAAATAAATACTTGTTTAAAATACATAGTTGAAAAACAGTTGAAAATTATGAATTTATATCTAGAATAAATACTTGTTTAAGATGCATAGTTAAGAATACATATTAAAAATGTTTAACTTCTACTAAGTCTATTACTTAAAACATACCTTAATGCATAAATAAATCAAGACATTAATACATAAATCACCTCTACCAAAACTGTTGCAACTATTTGCTTGAAGCATGCAGTATTTAAATAAATTAAGGTATCTAACAAACCTGTCTGAAGTACATTTCCCGAAGTTTATAAAGCAAACAGCGCTAGCCCTAAATTGCTTGATAATGTGCATTCAGAAATGATGAATAAGCAGGGCTGAGGAAAGGCAAGGGAAAAGGGGGGAGGAGAAAGGGAAGGGAAAGGGGAAAAAAAAGAAGGGGAAGGAAAGAAATTCTACAAAACTTTCTATGTACCCTCTAGAATGCATGTTTAGATTTGTGACTTCATGAATACATTATCTTGAAAGGGTCTTCAA
Organism: Protopterus annectens; assembly: GCF_019279795.1. Taxonomy (NCBI): domain Eukaryota; kingdom Metazoa; phylum Chordata; order Ceratodontiformes; family Protopteridae; genus Protopterus; species Protopterus annectens. The sequence continues at coordinate 412,686,770 of NC_056735.1, forward strand.
TTTCAATATACAAGCTATTGAATAAATTTCATTCAAACCAGGAGCATGACAGGCACGAGTTCTTAGATGCCAGGACAGTTCTAATTTTTCCAAGAGTAAAGCAACTGGTCCACCTCTCCCGTCTTCAGCAATACTGTCTATTGCTCGGAAACCAAATGAGTGGTAAGGGTATTCACCTACATGTCTGGCTTAGGCATTTTCTAGTTTACACTTCCTAATACCATAAAGGTGTTCGTACACCCTCTCCCCAAAGTTTCCTGTCAGTTTTACCGATATAGAACGCAGGACATGACTTACATGAAGCTAGGTAAACCACACCCTTGGAGTTACAGTTGAATTTGCATTTAGTACTCCTGCCCACATATAGAAAAGTTCTGACCTGTATCAATGTAGGGACAATAAGGACACATTTGGCATTTACACATTCCTTTAGTACTAACAAAGAGTACTTTTCCTTTATTTCCTTCCAACAGGTTCTCTAGGTTTTTTCCTTTTCTAAAAACTGTTTTAGGTGGGCTTTGTAATTTACCAGATACAACACTATTGGACCGAATAAAGTCCCAATTCTTACTTATAATGTTCATTATAGAATACCCGTCCAAGCTGTATGAAATAAAAGTCAGACGGGCCTATTTGGTCTCTTGCATTACCATGCCTTTCTGATGAAATTGATTGGAGCATGTCCTCCACCCCCAAAATGGGTCGGTAAAATCCCCTCTGTCTTTTATTTACCACTTCCACAGTTAGGCTCTTTACCAGTTGTTCAGGGTATCCTCTCTTAGAGAACATTTCTCTAAGTTTCTCACACTCTGTTGAAAAGTCTTCCTCATTTGAGACCATACGAGCTGCCCTCACAAGCTGCCCCTTCACCACTGATCATTTCTGGGGCAGAGGGTGACAGCTACTAAAATGCAGGGACGCATTAGTATAAGTGTCCTTTCTGAATATTATAGCTGTATAGGAGCTGTATTTTAAATCCTTCTTTAAATCAATGTCCAGGTAAGCTGTTCTGTCCATATTGAAAGTGTAAGTAAACTTCAAAAAACTGGTTGTATTGTTCAAATATGACACTAACTGGATGGCATTATTTTCGTCCCCTTCAGTCAACGTAAAAATGTCATCCAGAAATAGTGTATAAAAATGTATCTGCCTTGCAATGTGAGAAACCATTCTTACAAACTCCCTTTCCCAGTATGCCATCACCAGGTTGGCAAAACTTTCAAACTGTTCAAATTTATAACGTGAAAAGTCCAAGTCCTTCTTGATAATTTCATCCAAAATGGTTGCTTCCTTCATCAATTCCTCCGCTGCCTATTGATAATGTTTGCTCATCGGTTCAAGATGAGGAATTGTTGGATATTACTTTGTCCAACAATTTTATCACCTTTGATAATAAGTACTGTATACAAAAAACAGGTTTGGCAATGGGCTCCCCGTGTGGAGCCAGTTCTGCCAACCTGGTGATGGCATACTGAGAAAAGGAGTTTGTAAGAAAGGTTCTTCACATTGCAAGACAGATGCATTTTTATACACTATTTCTGTGTGACATTTTTATGTTGATTGAAGGGGACGAAAATAATGCCATCCAGTTATTGTCATATTTGAACAATACAACCAGTTTTTTGAAGTTTACTTACACTTTCAATATGGACAGAATAGCTTACCTGGACATTAACTTAAAGAAGGATTTGAAATACAACTCCTATACAGTTAGAATATTCAGAAAGGACACTTATTCTAATGTGTTCCTGCATTTTAGTAGCGGTCACCCTCTGCCCCAGAAACTATCAGTGGTGAAGGGGCAGCTTGTGAGGGCAGCTCATATGGTCTCAGATGAGGAAGACTTTTCAATAGAGTGTGGGAAACTTACAGAAATGTTCTCTAAGAGGGGATACTCTGAACGACTGGTTAAGGATCTAACTGTGGAAGTGGTAAGTAAAAGAGGGGGTTTTACCGACCCATTTTGGGGTAGAGGAAATGCTCCAATCAATTTCATCAGAAAGGCATGATAATGCAAGAGACCAAATAGGCCCGTCTGACTTTTATTTCATACAGCTTGGACGGGTATTCTATAATGAACATTATAAGTAAGAATTGGGACTTTATTCGGTCCAATAGTGTTGTATCTGGTAAATTACAAAGCCCACCTAAAACAGTTTTTAGAAAAGGAAAAAACCTAGAGAACCTGTTGGAAAGAAATAAAGGAAAAGTACTCTTTGTTAGTACTAAAGGAATGTGTAAATGCCAAATGTGTCCTTATTGTCCCTACATTGATACAGGTCAGAACTTTTCTATATGTGGGCAGGAGTACTAAATGCAAATTCAACTGTAACTCCAAGGGTGTGGTTTACCTAGCTTCATGTAAGTCATGTCCTGCGTTCTATATCGGTAAAACTGACAGGAAACTTTGGGGAGAGGGTGTACGAACACCTTTATGGTATTAGGAAGTGTAAACTAGAAAATGCCTAAGCTAGACATGTAGGTGAATACCCTTACCACTCATTTGGTTTCCGAGCAATAGACAGTATTGCTGAAGACGGGAGAGGCAGACCAATTGCTTTACTCTTGGAAAAATTAGAACTGTCCTGGCAACTAAGAACTCGTGCCTGTCATGCTCCTGGTTTGAATGAAATTTATTCAATAGCTTGTATAATGAAATTGAAGAGCCTTTCAAGATAATTTATTCATGGATTCAAAAATCTAAACATGCACTCTAGAGGGTACATAGAAAGTTTTGTAGAATTCCTTTCCTTCTCCCCCCCTTTCCTCCTTTGCCTTTCCTCGGCCCTGCTTATTCATTTATTAATCATCATTTCTGAATGCACATTATCAGGCAATTTAGGACTAGCGCTGTTTGTTTTATAAACTTCAGGAAATGTACTTCAGACAGGTTTGTTAGATAAGATTTGTTAGATAGCTTATTTTATTTAAATACTGCATGCTTCAATCAAATAGTTGCAACAGTTTTGGTACAGGTGATTTATGTATTAATGTCGATTTATTTATGCATTAAGGTATGCTTTAAGTAATAGACTTAGTAGAAGTGAAACATTTTAAGTATGTATTCTTAACTATGCATCTTAAACAAGTATTTATTCTAAATATAAATTCATAATTTTTCAACTGTTTTTCAACTATATATTTTAAACAAGTATACGTTTTAAATATAAATATAAATTCATAACATTTAACAAACTTATAAAACTGATTTAATTACTGTACAATGCAAGTACATGCATTTCAGCTAGAGCCTTCATATTTTTAATGTAAGCAACACACACAGCACATTTAGGAGCTTCATTTATTGAAATCCAAGTAATAGTGAAGTACTAACTTAACTGATGCATCATTTATCAATTACTAATCAAGCAGCATAGTTTACTTCTGTAATTAATTGAAGGGAAGTTGAGTGTGGAACAGGTTTTAAACCACAGTGTGATGTAACTGTATGTGGTCTGAAGAAGTCTCGCTATATAAGCGAGATGAAAAGAGCTTAACAAGAAATAAAGTGTAGTAGGTTTTTACAACTGGATTGTGCTTTCTATTTTACAACATGGAACATTTTTTAGTTGGCATACTTGGTTTTCCTCTGGATTACTTCTGGATTGTGCCTGGTTTGTAAAGGGGTCTGCCCGTTTTGGAGATCTGCATGTATTTACCTGTTGCCGTTTTTCCCAAATTTGTTTTAAAAGGTCACCAAAGCAATGTGTAAAGGCAAAACTATATACATCACATACCTCGACCTGACCAAAAGGTTTGACAATTCCTCACTCAGGTATACCAGAAAGGCTACATAAACTGAGAAACTCCTGTGTCATTTGCTGGATTGCCAACGGGCTCAGAGACAGGATGCAGGCAATCAAAACAGGGCAAGTTATTTCCACAGAGAGACTAATCACCAGTGGAGTCCCCCAGGGTTCTATGCTGGGATATCTCCTGTTTGGCATCTAGTTTTCTCAAGTAAAAGCCAATACAAATGGGTTCTGGCTGATTAAGTTTGCAGAAGACTGCAAGCTAGAAGCAGTCACTGAATCCCTAAATGACTAGGCTATCCTGCAGAAAGGTTTGGCTCAAATAAGTAAATGGTGCCAAAATCATGGACTGAAACCGAATGCCAAAAAATGCATTACTGTACCCTTTGGGAAATATCTGTCTCAGGGAACTACCACATTGACAATATGCCCCAAGAGTTAACCCAGTTAGTTATCTGGGAACTTATATGGACAGTGGCCTAACTTTTAACCAACATGTGTCTATTGTTGTAAGAAAGTCCTTCTATATTGCACAGCTCATTAACAAAAACATTGTATCTACACCTGGGGATGTCACTGTCTCCCTTTACTCAGTCCTCATTAGACAAATCAATAAATAAAATGCCTCCTTTAGCATGTATTTGTCCAGACACATGCAAACTGGAATGCTCACATTAACCTATTTCTGAAAGGATACAAGTCCTAAACAACATGTCCTGTGTGTGCAGACTCAAAGCCTTGTCCCTACACTCTCTATTCTACAGACTGGTAACAGATGACCTGTGTCTGGCATGCAAGGCATCCTCCAACTCATTAGTGACGGATTTACTACATATCAACAAGTCAAATGGCATCAGAAATACTCTTGTCCAAGGATCCAAACCTCTCCTGCAACATGACAGGCACTATTGGACACATGCTGCTCCTAAATGCTTTGTCCCTTGCATTGGTCTCTTCAAATTATCTACTGTATGATCCCAGTTACTCTCATTTGGGGTAAAATATAATTACCAACAGAATGGGTAAGGCCAATCTGTAACAAAAAAGGAAAAGGTTGTTTCACTTACTAAAAAGGAAACTGGTTAGGTTTAAAAATGGCCCGCAGAGGCAGCTAGCCTTGTACATAAGAATAAACCTATGAACTCCCTGGATCAGTTAGTTTTCACCCCAAACATGGGAGATAAAATCCTGGACTCTGTCCTTACCAATATGAAGCAGCTTTACTCCTCAATAAGTGTCACTTCCTCCTCAGTCAAATCAGAGCACAAGTCAATCACATTCACCGTCAGCCTGAAGCCATCTTCCAATAATATGGCATTCAGCGATTGCGTGACGGCACATCTACTCAGAGTGATAACCTGGCTAAATTCAAAAGCTCCAGCCATCTTGATGGAGCCAGTGCTTGTACAGAACCATTCACTGCTAAATTCTATGCACATGTAAATAGTTACTTATACTCATCTGTCCCCCTCAGAAATAAAAACAATGACAAATTAAAAAATAAACCCCTAAGATGAAACTTAAATATAAACCAACTCGAGTAATTGAATAAATACTGATAGCATGCCAAAAAAGCTCTTGATATTACTAAACAAGGAACTCCTGACCCAGATCAAGCCAATCAAAGCCAGATAACCAGATGAAAATAGACACCCTGGCAAAAGATAACCATAAAACCTTCTTTATGTTAGAAACCTCACAAACAATGCCCACTAAAGTGCAGAGCCAATACTAAAAGTTACCACACACCAAGACCCAGAGGGCATAGCTAATCTACTAACAGAAAAATTTAGCTCAAACTTCACCCTCCATTATTCTTAGATCACAAACCCACAAACACCACCCCCCCTCAAATTTACAAAGAACAAGTTCTCAAGGTGCTGAGGCCAAGAGCACTACATCTATGGGGCCAGATTACACATCAGGCTGCTTACAGGTCAGCCTGAAACATGAATTGTTTGATCCCCTACAAAAGCTATTTAATATTGGCCTCAAACAGGCTTCATACTGGATGAATGGAGGAAAACAGCAGTCATTCCCTTGCACAAATGTGACGCTTTGACGGACCTGGTAATTATAGACCCATAAACCTGACTCGACTCATATGCAAAGCTATGAAAAGGATAAGTATGGAATTAAAACGCAAGGATACAAGTAACCTAAAGACTCCCAACCCAGTTTGGAATAGTCAAGGGAAGATCCTGCTTACTTAACTGGGTCACCTTCTTCAAAAGGTACTGAAACAATGGATGAGGTAAAACAGTGCACACCACATATCTAGACCACACAAAAACGTTACACACCATCACATACACAGGTATCACAGATACCCACTCCTAGCTGAATGTCAAACTGTATGCAACTTACTGGATAGCAACTTGGCTCATACATAGAACCCAGAAAATTAGGGTAGGTGGCTCTACATCCTCCAAATGACTAGTCACTAGCAGTACACCCCAAATTTAGTACATGGTCCATTCTGCTTTGACATTTAGTTCTCAGAGAACAAAGCTAATGGTAAGGGTCTGTGACTGACCAAGTCTGCAGACTACTGCAAACTTGGTGAAGTCAAACTCCCCAGAGGACACTAAGATTCTTCAAGAAACCCTGCCTTGAACAAAAAGCTGGTGTCAAAACAAAGGACACACTAAATGTTCGTCCAACTTCAAACCTCTGAACTAGTCACTGCAGGTGGCTTCAAATCAGCACTCAGGCTTCTCTTCAAAGCTCAAGCTCCATCAGACTCCCATAATGCACCCTTTCCACATAAATATAACAGATCAAATTTGCTTAGGCCTAGCCCAGCTACAGTAGGTGCCAAAATCATAAAACTATACCCCAAGGAGGAAATGCCTCTGAAAAAAAAATAACCCTGCACATCTCATAAAGGTCTACATGAGTACGAGATCTGTCAGAAGAAATAATGTGACAGTTTGGGGGGGGGCTGGACTGTGGGTTTGAAGAAGTGGCAGTACATGCTTAATGAAGATTCACTGTTATGGTAAATACGTAATAAGAAGTTATCTACCTACCATAACATTCCATGTTAGTTGTCTTCTTCTCTCCTTCTTTCTTACTGGTTGGGCTCGGAGCCGATCCTCGGCTCCGACTCTGCCATCTTCAAAAGCTCGAGAGCTGCTTAATGGCTGGAGGCCCCCTTATATCCCATGATGCCTGGCGCTAGATACCCAGATCTCGTTTGGTAAACCTAACTACAGACATAATAACAATTATAACAATAATACAGTAAACATGTGGTAAGATGCATGAATCCTACTGGAGAGACTGCTAGTCAGAAGTAATAGCCAGAGAAGACTAAGCCAGTGATAAAAACATAAGGAACCTTCTCGGTCTACTAGGATAGGGGGATGGAGGGTGGGACACAAGAAAGAAGGCGAGAAGAAGACAACTAACCTGGAACGTTATGGTAGGTACATAACTTCTTAATGTTAAGTTGTCTATCTCGCCTTCATTCTTGCTGGTTGGGACAGCGTCCCTAGCACCTCAATCCTGGGTGGCTCATCGGAACAGACTCTTCAGAACAGTGAAACCAAAATCAGCTCTGCTCCTGGAGGCAATAAACTAACTCAAAAAGACAGCACAAACTATTAAAACACAAAGGCGAAGTGGTAGAGAGCAGTCCAAATATAGAAACAACTTAGTTTTATTAGCGCTTTCGGAGTGCACAGTGTCACTCCATCAGACATTTAACTAGAATAAGACCGACTATTTATACAAGTAATTGAGCGGCCAATTATCTAATTATTGCCGATCAAACAACATTTAACCCAATATTAAAACCCAACAGAAATTAATCCTTGTGACATCCTACAAAAATATAAATAAAAATAAACAAATATAGATAGACATTCAAAACCTGTTTAGTAATAAAATATACGGGCATTTAATTCACCAACAATCCTAAGCACATATTAAAAAATGTTAAAGAAGAGAATAATAACCTTATAAATAAATGATAATAAATATAAAAGACATAATTCATATAATATTATAAAAATAATTAAATATATAGACTAAGACTTAATCCTACAATCTCAAATCACCTTTTCATTGTAAGATGCAACTGATGGAGACATATTCATTCAAACCAGGGAACATATAAGCAGCAGTTCTAATCTGCCAGAATAGCTCTTCCATCTCCAACCTGACCTGCCAAGGACCCCCTCTAATACTGTGATCAATCTGTTTAAGAATGGCAAATTCAAAACTGTGGTCTGGAAACCGGATGGTGTGCCTAGCTAAGGCGTTAGTAAGATCTTTTTTATTAATGGCATAGTAATGTTCATAGATGCGCTGCTTTAGTTTCCTTTCGGTTTTACCTACATAAAAAGCAGCGCATCTTTGACAGACGGCACAATAAACTAAACCATTAGTCTCACAGTTATATTTGCCTCTGATTTTATATATTTGATCTCTAATCCTAGCAATGTGGTCTATGGAAACAAACCTACATTGTCTACATGCTCCACATCTGGTCATGCCAAAAAGTTTAGTGTTTCTATCATTTTGCTTTACTTCAAGTATTGTTTTAAGGTTTTGGCCCCGCCTATAGATGATTTTAGGACATGCTCCTAGTAAATTAACTAGGGTAGTGTCCTCCAAAATAAGGGCCCAGTTTTTACTAAGCAACCCTCTAATTTCAGAATGGTCTAGACTGTAAGTACACAAAAAACTAGTTTTAAAGGCATGGTCTTTTTCTTTATTATGCAGGACATTAGCAATCTGTAGTTCCATTACATTATCCCTATTAGAACTGGTGAGAATAGGTCTAAAGAAGCCATTTTGCCACTTGTGTATCACTTCAGATGTGATCTCAACCAGGCTAGATTGTGGATACCCCCTATTGGTGAACATTACTCTCTAGTGTTCACATTCATCTATAGTCTTTATCATCAGAAATCATCCTGGCTGCCCTAACCATCTGTCCTTTCACAACAGTTCATTTTTGATGGTTAGGGTGACAACTAGTGAAGTGCAAGAAAGCATTAGAATATGGAGGCTTCCTGTATATAACACTTTTATACCTAGAATTTACAATATCCTTAGATAAAGAAATATCAAGGAAGTTGATGTTAAACTCCTGTAAGTTAAACGTAAACTCTAGCAAGTTCGTCATTTGGGAAATGTGGTTAATAAAATTTGGTACTACCGATGGTGGCCCCTTCCATAGGAGGAACATGTCGTCCTGGTACCTAGTGTACCATGCGACATAGTTCACAAAAAGATTATTAAACAATGTCTTTTCCCAATGAGCCATGACACAGTTGGCGAAACTTCCTCCACAGGGCGAACCCATCGCCACCCCTGATTTCTGCAAGTATATTTCACCAAACACCATAAAGTTATAGGTCAATACTATTTCTAAAAGGGTTTCTACCAAGTATATAGTGTTACTATTGATCTGTCTAGCTGTAAGGAACTCTCTTATCCAGTCAAGTCCTAATTTCTGAGGTATGACCGTATATAAATCCTTAACGTCAATTGTAAGGAAAAAGAAATCCTGGTTAAAAGGAATGTTATTGATGTCCCAAAGAAAACTCCAGGAATCCTTGCAAGTTTGAGGCTCCTGTCCTACTAGTAGCCTAAGTATGCTATCAACATACTTGGCTCCTGTTCTACTAGTAGCCTAAGTATGCTATCAACATACTTGGTACATGCATAAGTTATGGACCCACGCCCATCCACAATGGGTCTAAAAGGGGGTTCAACTATTGACCTATGGATCTTTGGAGTGCCAAATAGTGCTGGTATCTTAGGAGCAATCATATTCAAGTAGCGATATAAATCAATGTCAGTCACTCCTTCTAAGAACAGATCTTCCAAGATGCCCCTTACTTTATTATATGCTGTGTTGACCTCACTAATGCTAGCAGGTGCGTAAGACTTAGTATTAAGGAGGGATAACATTTTCTCTACATATATGTTGTAATCCATAAAAACAAGTCCACCCCCTTATCCGGTTTCATTACCCTTATATTATATTCCCGTAGCATGCTAATAAAATCACGCTGGTCCCTAGTAATATTAAAGACGTTGCTAGTACTATTCCTATTAGCTGATAAAGTCCTCAAGTCAAACTCACACATCTTTTCAAAAGAGTGGAGGGTCTCATGCAAAGGGGGGTTTAAAGATACTAGAAACTTTAAGGGAACTAGTGAGGGTGGACTTTTCTCCCATCAATATTTTCAAATTAAGCTTACGCACAAATAATTTGAAGTCAACAATGGTTTTAACCAGATCCATATGAGAATCAGGAACAAACGACAAACCTCTAGAAAAAAAAATCAACTAAATCCTGATCAATACTGAAAAGAGTGTAATTATAAATTTTAAAGTCCCCTTTTGAGTCTACTATAATACGGGGGGTGTATCAGATGATTCATCGTCTCTTACGTTGATTCCGCCTGTTCTTCTAAGTCCCTTGATTGTTTCTCGCTCTCGGGTTCATGTATCTGGTGTTCGTGTTCCTCTGAAAATCCTGGTTGGAAGTTTGTCCATTAATGTGAGAATTATTCTGTACCTGCACCTGACCATTATTTTGAGTCACATTATTGCTGTTGTTATTCCTAGCATTGCTGTTAAGTAGTCTCTCACGACAACGAAGAGGCTGACTTACATCGTCCTGTATATTAGAAACCATACCCTGCTCTTCATTCGATGTACTAGATATGCTAGTGTTGAGATCAGAGGGGGACCCCGTATTATTGACAGTTTGTAATATAGGAGGTGAACGGGGATATGCTCTATTAGTGTTATATTCATGAATATCCCTAGCTATTTTCTTCTTCTTGATGTTGGTTAACTTAACCAAAGTTGCCTCAATACTGGTGAAAGTACGAATGTATTCATATTTGTACCTCAAAAAGCCACAGTTCGTTTTGATATTGTGTTCCAAAAGTTCAAGTTCACATTTTAAACCATCGACTTCATATTTATAATTAGCAATAAGCAAGTTGATGAATTCAAACCATTGTTTGTCAAACAAAGTTAGAAACTCACGGTGGAATTCTGAGCCTTCTATTAAACCAACAGGGTAGCGCCACCATCGCAAACCCTTTGGAATGAGTTTTTTGGCTATACACTCTTCTAAATAAGAGATTTCAAGCTGCAATTTCCTGCATCTGAACAGTTTATGATCAAAGTCACCAATTAAATTTGAAATATTACTTACTGTTCCTTCGGCATTCTGTTGATCCACTGCTATACTTTCATTACCAAAAAAGTGATTTTTGTTTAAAAAGGTGCCGATTGATGGAACAGAAACAGTATCCAAGTTAGGAAGAGGACTCCCTTGTATGACGTTGTCGGCACACAGGGAATTAATACCTTGCCCAGGCTGAATTCCTGAAGACAATCTAGGATGCCTATTGTCAAGTTGGGTTGAGCGAGCTGCAATATTCGTAACGTGATTCAGCTCCATAGCAAGGGTTGGGTTCAGGTGTACTGCGAGCCGGACTCCTTAAAGTAGTATGGTTCCCAACACCAGCACCAGAAATACAATTCATACATTGGGTTAAGTTATCCATGCGACCCATTAGAACGTGAATAAGAGCTATTAAATTACCTTCAGCGCTCGTCTCAACAGTTACAGCTCTGTTGTTAATGCTTTCACCATTTTGCTCGGCTTGAGTAAAAGCGAGCATTGAGGTGACGCTCCCGACTCACTCGCCATATTCTGCTCCTGGAGGCCACGTCCAGCTTATAAAGTGAAATAAAGGTATGAGGATTGGCCCATGTAGTTGCCGCACAAATAGTTTCCATTGGCAATCTTGCCTGAAAAGCCACTAAAGTAGCTAGAGCTCTAGTGGAGTGACCTTTCGGTTTAGCAGAAAGCTCTATTCCTTAGCTGATATGTAAATGTAATGATAGATGTCAACCACCTAGATAAGGTTACTTTCGACACAGGCAGACCTTGTTTGCCCTCAGCATAGTACAGGAACAGCTGGTCTGATTTTCTTATTTGCTTAGTTCTATACAAGTAAAAGCGTAACTGTCTATGAACATCCAACTGATGCAATTTGTATTCCGCCTTGTTGAAATAATTTGGAAAAAACACAGGCAGATCAATAGACTGATTCAAATTATTGTCAGAAGAAACATTTGGAAGGAAGGAAGGAAGGATTAGTCCTGAGAGACACTCTGTCACTGTGGAAAACTAGATAAGGAGGGCGAACAGAAAGAGCCTGAAGCTCAGAAACTCTTCTGGCTGAAGTAATTGCAACCAGAAAAAGGGTTTTCCAAGAAAGAAACTTCAAGGAGAAAGAAGCTGCTGGTTCAAAGGGGGGCAGTATCAGGGAAGGTAAGATCAAATTTAGATCCCACGGAGGTGGGGGATCTCTCACTGGGGGCCCGAGTAAAGTAGTCCCTTTGAGAAAAGCTTTACAAAGCTTATGGGACATAATACTAGCATCCGATAGACCTGTATGAAAGTTTGAAACTGCAGCTAACTGAACTTTAATCGTGGCAGAAGAAGATCCAGCACGAAAAAGGTCCCGCTAAAAAATCCAAAATATGGTGCACAGGGGCTGAAAAGGGATCTATATTCCTAGCCTCTGCCCAGAAAGAGAAACGTTTCCACTTACTAGCATAAGTCTTTCTAGTGGCAGACTTGTGCGATAAGATGATTTCACGCACCGAGTGGGAGATGTTCGGAAGCCTGGCTAAGGTTGGAAGTGGAGCAACCAAGCAGTGAGCTGGACAGATTGAAGGGATTGGTGCAGCCCACCTGACTGATGGATCAGGAGGTCCGGAACTGGGTCCAGCGTCCAGGGCTGCTCCAGAGGGTAATGATGCAGGAACAGGAACCAAATTTGATGAGGGCAGTAAGGGGCAATGAGGATCATCTTGCATCCCAATGTGGTAGCTTTCTGTATCAATTTGGGAATCAGAGGTAATGGAGGGAATGCATAAAGAAGTCCCTGAGGCCAACCATGAACTACAGCATCTCTGGGGGAGTGTCCGGGAAGAGGGAGGAGAGAGAAGAAATTGTTGCACTTCCTGTTGAAGGGGGTGACAAAAAGGTCGCAGCAAGGCTGACCCCATTTGCGGAAGATTTGGTCCGCCACTATCTGATTGAGAGACCACTCGTGAGGCATGAGAATTGCTCTGCTCAGCCTGTCCACTATAACGTTGGACTTCCCAGGGATGTGCGCTGCTATCAGAAACCGTTGGGAAGAGATCACCCACTGCCAGAGTCTGAGTGCTTCTCGACATAGGGGGTAGGACCTGGTTCCGCCCAGCTTGTTGATGTACCACACTACTGACATATTGTCTGTTTGAATTGCAATGGTCCCAGTAGGAAGAGAGTTGTGAAGAGCTTGCAACGCCAAAAGCACGGCCCTCATCTCCAAGACATTGATATGCAGATGGTACTCATGAGGCTGCCAGGTGCCTTGGACTGTTCTGCCCTGAAAATGCCCCCCCCCACCCGATTAGTGAGGCATCCATGGTCACCGTAGCCACTGGAGGAGGGAGAGCAAATGGTCTGCCCCGGGGTACTGATGGGGAAACCATCCACCAAGCAAGTTGGTTTTTGCATGTCTTTGTGATCATTATTTTGGGAGACATTGGAAGTTGCTGGTAAGACCATTGGTTGAACAGCATCCACTGAAGAATCCTCATATGAAAACGAGCAAGGGGGACTAGTATGATAGCCGCTGCCATGAGACCCAATGTCTTTAGGACGAATCTGGCCTGAATTTTTTGCATCCTAATAAGACTTGGACATGTCGGCGAATGTCTAGCACTCTGTCTAATGGAAGTCTCGCTGACATGTCCTTTGTATTTAAGTTTGCACCTATAAAGGTAATAGATTGACAAGGTGACAATGCAGACTTTTCGAAATTTATTGTGATGCCTAGTTTGGAGCAAGTTTGGATGGTGTAGTCTCTGGCTCGCAGCAGGTGATGCCTGGTGGTTGCAGTAAGGAGCCAGTCTAACTATGGAAACACCTGGAATCCTTGCCGTCTCAGGTGAGTGGTAACTACTGCCAAACATTTGGTGAACACCCTGGGGGCTGTGGTGAGACCAAAGGGCAGAGCTGTGAACTGATAATGACCGGCTCCCAGCCGGAAGCGGAGGAATCTTCTGGAGCGTCTGTCCATTTTGATATGGTAGTACGCGTCCTGAAGATCTATGGAGCACATCCACTTGTCCTGACCCAGAAAGGGTAAAATGGACTATAGTGTGACCATCCGGAACTTCGTTCTTTGAGCAGACCTGTTTAGTCTGCTGAGATCCAGAATGGGTCTCCAGTCCCCTGTCTTTTTTGGTACCAAAATGAACCTTGAGTAAATTCCGGATCCTTGCTGGTCTGCTGGGACTGACTGGATGGCTCTTTTTCTTAGCAGTTTTGAAATTTCTTGAACTGATTGATCCCTTAGATTGGGTGGAACATCTGGAAGGGATTTGTTGGGAATGTAGAGTGCGCGAAGGAAGGGAATTTTGTAGCCTTCGGATAGGATAGACAGTACCCATTTGTCTTGTGTTATACTTTGCCAGGCTTTTGGGTACAGCGATAATCTTCCCCCGACTGCCTCCGAAGGTGGACAGCCGGGCAGCACCTCAGGGATGCTGGAAGGGCTTGTCAGAGAAAGATTCTCTTTGGCCCTGATTTTGCGGACCCCCTCTGCCCTGAGGGTGGCATCTATTGTTGTTCCCTCCTCTGCCCCTGGAGGGGAACTCTCCACGTGTGTCTGGCATAGCTCCCGGGGGTTTCCAGAACCACATCTTCCCACTCTTCTGACCCTTGGGATATGGTCTTGAAGGAGTGGAAAAACGGACTCCCACAGCAGAGAGAGTCTTGCCTTCCTGCTCACACCTGGTAAGGGTATCCTTCACTCGTGGTCCAAAAAGAGCAGAACCATCATAGGGGGTGTTTGTGAAAGATGCCCTGAAGGGTTCCGCAAAGTTACATAACCGCATCCAGGCATGCCTCCTCAAGGCCACGCCTGTGCCTGTGGCCCTACTCGCACCATTGGCTGCGTAAGAGATGAGCCACATGGAGGGGTTTACCACCGAATTAAGAGTCGCCAGCTGGGAGGTAACCTTAGCCTGTACCCCCGCAGCTGATGGATCTTGAAGGGTATCTCCTAGCTCTTTAAGGAGATCCCTTTGAAGGCGGGTAAAGTGGCACAAATAGTTCAGCGACCTCATGGAGAAGGTCGCTGATGCAAACATCCGCTTCCCATATCTGTCCTTCGTCCTAGATTCCTTATTAGGGGGATGGACAGACGAAAACGTTTCAGCCAACTCCTTTTTTGTGGCCGCTGCTACCACCATGGCATCAATGGGAACACCCTTAGTCAGAAATTGCTTGTCTTGTGGTGCAGTAATACAGTTTGTGGGTCTTAGGGGGGTTGGTTCCAGTGTGTCTGGGGCTGACCATGCCTTTCGAGCCACCACAGACATCAGTGGATCGAAAGGCGGAGACATCCAGGAGGTGGAGGGTTGGGAACCAAATGCGTCCAGGAATACAGACTCATCCTCGGAAGAGTTAAGGGTAGTCCAGTTCCCCCTCTGCCCAAGTATCTCAAGGATGTCTGAGAAAAAGACATCCTCAGAGGGGGATCTCGGGGACCCTTCCGAATCATCCAAGTCGGTATCTGAAGTGACAGACTCAGGGGAGTCAACATGCTTCCTCTTGCATTTCCTCTTTCGAGGGGGCTCCTCTGAATGAACAGGGGAGGCCTCGGAAGACGAAGATACACCCAATGGCGTGCCCTGGAGCGCTTGTTCTCCACGCTTGGGGTCTGAAGGAGGGGCAGAGACAGGAGCAGACACCATGGGGGGAGGAGCCGATGAGGATGACTGTAAGGCTGACTCAGATGCCAGCACACTCCTCATGACCTCGAAGGCACCTCTTCCCGATATCGGAGAAGGCTCCGAAGAGACCAGAAATCCTTCCGGGCATCGAGAGAGATGGCTCCAAAGCCGATGTAGGAGCCGAATTCACCTGCACCGAAGCTCAAAGAGGGAAAATGGGGTCAGACAAGGTTCCGATGCCTCTCGCCCCCTCGGAGCCGACGAGGGAGTCCCGGCGCCCAGATCCCTCCAAGGACGGCACCATGGAAGAGATCGGAGCCGACGATGGAACCGAAAGGGCAGATATCAGTGCCGACAGTCCCACAATCCCAGCCCCAGTCAGCTCTGGCTCCGAGCTCAAGGAATGAGTCGAAGGAGGAACTACTGCAGAGATAGGTGGAGCCGAACCCTGATGAGAGGGGCTGGATAACATTTTAGCCAGGGCCTGCGATTTTAAAAGCCTGCTCACCACACTCTCCAAATCATGGTCAGATAGCCTAGACGACCGAGAAGAGTGGGATCGGTGACTTCGCTCCGACTGTAACAAAGGCGATCCCGGAGCCAAGTGTATCGACTCTAAGGATGGTGATCTAGAGCGTTTTCAACTCCCTGACAGTTCCGACAGCAGAGTCGGGGCCGACTGGGAGATAGGTACTTCGGTTCCAACCGGAACCGAAGCTGATGCAGACGCCACACCCGACGACGGCTCCGAACTGGGAGCCGGTGGCTTCGATGGCTTGGAAGGTTTCACTGACTGAGCCTTAGCCGGTGATACTTCAGGTTTAAGCAAACCCCTAAGGATAAGCTTATTCCTATGCTCCTGCAAGACTCTTGGACTAAAGGCGTGACACACCGAACAAGAGTCCTGCAGGTGTAGGGCGCCCAAGCAATAGACACAAGAAGAAGTGTGACCATCTGTCAGTGACATTTTCTGACAGCATGAGTCACACTTCTTGAATCCAGACACTTTCGTGTCTTTAGACATTCCTGTAAGGAAATATCAAAATACAAATAAAAAGTACAAAGGGAAGTAGGTGACTAGAAAAAACACACTGCACACAAGTTACCACACCTTAACAGCACACATACACACTCTATACTAGAAAAAAGGATAAACAGACCTACTAACTCTACCACAATTTCTAGTGAAAAATTTTAATATCTTAAAAAAAAAAAAAGAAACAAGGATAAGCCTCTAACTAAAATGGCTACCTTAAAAAGGAAACTGGGGAGGGGAAAACTCTCTAAGAAGAAAGCGAGTTTTCAAGGGGGAAGACTAAACACCAACAAATACTACAGCTATGTATGAACACTAAGCATTCTAACAGCTAACTAAAATAATATACAAAAAGTTCTATATATATAATAATAAAATGAAAAAATTACGACCTGAGCCAGTAAACGCAACCTCGTAGCAGAGGCGGCAAACGAGATCTGGGTATCTAGCTCCAGGCATCATGGGATATAGGGGGGCCTTCAAGCCAGTAAGCAGCTCCCGAGCTTTTGAAGATGGCAGAGTAGGAGCCAAGCCCAAAAAGCAAGAATGAAGGCGAGATAGACAACTTAACATCTACTGTATCATACACTATCAGTATTGTCCATATCAAACCTTTAGACAGAATCCTCAGCTATTCCTCTTCGGTGTCATTTTTGACAGAATACCATGCAAAATAGAGATCTGGAAATGACGTGCAACTTACAATGTCGCACAAAAGTGCCAGAGTCACTGCAGTGCACAAGTCATTCACTTAAGCTTTATTAACGAAGGCAGAGGAAATGGCTATTGATCCTCTAGAATATCCCTCCATTTTCTGTGAAAGAATCCTGTTTCTTTATAAGTATATGAACAAGATGCAGTCTAACAAACATTTGGACAAGACAATTTTGGTAACCTTTTGGCCTAATTTGACTTGAGCAAGGGAAACAATTGATGTTTCCTGTGCGGTTTAGTTCTTTGCAGGTAGAACCTAAGTTGTTTATGTACTTCCAGGCAGTGCAGAGTATTATTTCCTCCCAGTCAGAATACTGAGGAAAGAACACAAAGACTGGTAGACTGGTTTAGAATGCTACTTCCAGGCTAAAGGAAGGACTGGTATGCAACAAGATACCATATGTGTATCACCAGATAAGGAGGAATACATAAAGTGGCCTGTAAATCTGAAACTCTTCTAGCCCAAGTGATGGCGACTAGAGAGTTTTTTTTTTTTACAAAAGAAATGTAAAATCATCTGAAATAGATGACTTAAATGGAGGTTAAGTTGTTCTATGAAAAAATATGGTCCCAGGGCAGCGTAGGGCTCCAGGCAAGTGGCTAAAGAAGACAGGCAACCTTTCAGAAAAGGCCTTACAAATCTTTTGTGAAGCCAGGAAACTGAAGTTAAAAGAATTGGTGAAAATCAGATATTGCTCTCAAGTGAATTTTTATGGAGAAAAAACTGGATCCTACAACCAAAAAGGATAAAAAGTACAAAACTGAGATAACTGGAACTCAAAAAGTATTCCATGGTGAATCATAGATTGAGAACTTCCAGTTCCCTTTACATATTTTCTAGTAGAAGGTTTTTGTAATGCTATAAAGATCTGAACCACTGCGAGAGGGTACACTGGGTTCCTGGTCAGCACAGGAACTGGGGAAGTCATACTGTTAGCTGCAGGGAATTAATGTACTCGATGGGTGGGGCAGAAGATCCAGCAGCAGATCTACAGCAGAGATTTCTTTTTAAAGTGAGGGCAAAGAAAAGCAAACTTTTTGAAATCAGAATGGGTCTATGAGGACTACTCTAGCACTTCTTCACTTGGCTTTCTGGGGTGAAAAGACAAAGAAGCTCCTTTAGTCACTGACAGACTAGGACATCCCTTAGAGTCTGTCCCTGTGTATGGATCAGGGCACAGCTGTTGGACAAGGATGTATAGACTGCAGTGAGGTTTCCCTCATCTAAGAATAATCCTCTGACCTACCTTTGGGTTGAACGACCACTCAGGAGGCATCAACATACACCTGTTGATCCCCTCATCTAGGTAGTTGGCTCAGCTGAGGATATGCTTTGCAACAAGAAAGCACTGTGAGTTAGTCGCTCAGTCCCAGATTCTCATGGGCTGTGATTTGGTGCCTCCCTGTTTGCTGATGCACCAGACATCTGACATGTTTGTCTGAAAATACAGCTATGAAACAGTGCAAGAAACTTGTGTGTGGTAGATTTTCAGTCCATAT
This sequence comes from Protopterus annectens, assembly GCF_019279795.1. Classification (NCBI taxonomy): domain Eukaryota; kingdom Metazoa; phylum Chordata; order Ceratodontiformes; family Protopteridae; genus Protopterus; species Protopterus annectens. The sequence goes on from NC_056735.1 coordinate 412,705,556, forward strand.
ATATCTAGTTAATCAATGTATATTAATCAGATCAGACAACAGCAGTAGAAGTAGTGAACTTAAACTTGTCTCAAGTCAAAACAAAACAAAAAATAATAATAGAAAATATAATTGTACAGCATTACTAAGTATTCAAAAGTAATCCAAGTAAGGCAGGCAGTCTGTTTCCAGTCGAAAATCCTTTTTGGAGACTGCTAGGAAGGTGCTTGGTGTGACATCTGGACAGAGGAAGGAGGACAAGGAGACATGGTGGTGGAATGAGGAAGTACAGGAGAGTATACAGAGGAAGAGGCTGGCGAAGAAGTAGTGGGATCGTCAAAGAGATGAAGAAAGTAGACATGAGTATAAGGAGATGAGGCGCATGGCAAAGAGAGAGGTGGCGAAGGCTAAGAATAAGGCATATGGAGAGTTGTATGAGAGATTGGACACTAAAGAGGGAGAAAAGTACCTGTACCGATTGGCTAGACAGAGGGACAGAGCTGGGAAAGATGTGCAGCAGGTAAGGGTAAGAAAGGACAGTGAGGGAAACGTACTCAGAAGTGAGGAGAGTGTGTTGAGTAGATGGAAAGAGTACTTTGAAGGGCTGATGAATGAAGAGAATGAAAGAGAAGGTTGAATGACGTGGTGATAGTGAATCAGGAAGTGAAGCAGATTAGCAAGGAGGAAGTAAGGACAGCTATGAAAAAGATGAAGAATGGAAAGGCTGTTGGCCCAGATGACATACCAGTGGTAGCTTGGAGGTGTTAGGAGAAATGGCAGTGGAAATTTTAACCAGATTGTTTAATGAAAATATGGAAAGAGGATGCCTGAGGAATGGAGAAAAAGTGTTTTGGTACCTATCTTTAAGAATAAGGGTGATGTGCAGAGCTGCAGTAACTACAGAGGGATAAAATTGATCAGTCATAGCTTGAAGTTATGGGAAAGAGTAGTGGAAGCTAGGTTAAGAAGGGAGGTGATGATTAGTGATCAGCAGTATGGTTTCATGCCAGGAAAGAGCACTACAGATGCAATATTTGCACTGAGAGTGTTGTTGGAGAAATACAGAGAAGGTCTGAATGAGTTGCATTGTGTCTTTGTGGACTTAGAGAAAGCATATGACAGGGTGCCTAGAGAGGAGTTGTGGCATTGTATGAGGAAGTCGGGAGTGGCAGAGAAGTAAGTAAGAGTTGTACAGGAAATGCGCAAGGGTAGTGTGACATTGGTGAGGATTGCGGTGGGAGTGACAGATACGTTTAAGGTGGAGGTGGGATTACATCAAGCATCAGCTCTGAGCCCTTTCTTATTTGCAGTGGCGATGGACAGGTTGACAGATGAGATTAGACAGGCGGCCCCATGGACTATGATGTTTGCAGATGACATTGTGATATGTAGTGAGAGTAGGGACAATGTTGAGGAGACCCTGGAGAGGTGGAGATATGCTTTAGAGAGGAGAGGAATGAAGGTCAGCAGGGCTAAAACAGAATATGTGTGTGCAAATGAGAGGGAGGGTAGAAGAATGGTGAGGATGCAGGGAGTAGAGTTGGTAAAGGTGAATGAGTTTAAGTACTTGGGATCAACAGTTCAGAGTAATGGTGAGTGTGGAAGAGAGGTGAAGAAGAGAGTACAGGCAGGGTGGAATGGGTGGAGAAGTGTGTCAGGAGTGATTTGTGACAGACGGGTACCAGTAAAAGTGAAAGGGAAGGTCTACAAGAGGGTAGTGAGACCAGCTATGTTGTACGGGTTGGAGATGGTAGCACTGACGAAAAGGCAGGAGTCAGAGCTGGATGTGGCAGAGATAAAGATGTTAAGATTTGCACTGGGTGTGACTAGGATGGACAGGATTAGGAATCAGTATATTTGAGGGTCAGCTCAGGTTGGACAGTTTGGAGACAAAGCAAGAGAGGTGAGATTGCGTTGGTTTGGACATGTGCTGAGGAGGAATGCTGGGTATATTGGGAAAAGGATGCTAAAGATGGAGCTGCCAGGTAAGAGGAAAAGAGGAAGGCCTAAGATAAGGTTTATGGATGTGGTGAGAGAGGACATGAAGGTGGTTGGTGTGAAAGAGCATGATGCAGAGGACAGGAAGAAATGGAAATGGATGATCCGCTGTGGCGACCCCTAACGGGAACAGCCGAAAGAAGATGATGATATGGACTGAAAATCTTCCACACAGAGAAGTTTCTTACACGGTTTTGTTTTTGGACCCACTATACTTGTTTAGTATGTTGTTTTGAGACTTCGGGGATACCACGGAGATTACTTGTTTTTTGAAAGTACACACACCATGGTGATGGTAGTCCTGAAATGCCTATAATATTAGGAGTTATGTTTTCATGTCCAGTATACTGATGTGTACATTAGCCTCCTGTTGAGTCCACACTCCTTCAATCATCCAACACAAACAGTGCCCCACCATCCTAGGTGTAAGTGCCCATGGTAACAGCAGCTAATAAAGAGGGGGCAAAAAAAAAGGAGCTCCATGTGGTAAAATTGTAAGGTGGTAACTAACAATGACGAAGAGCTTTGCAAACTCTGGATAGATGCATTGCCTGATCTGCTTGATCTTCCAGCTGTGACCACTGTACTCAAGGGTCCACTGCAGCACACTCGTGACAATTTGCATGAGCTACTAGTTAGACTGATGAAGCTATAAGCCCTAGAATTTTGAGGACAAGAATAATAGGAGGGATTGTAAGAAGTAATAACTGGTGAACCACAGACTGAATGCAGAATATCCTACAGTATGTCAAGACCACTATCATTTGAAGATTTTCCAGATGGCAGCCTATTAAATATCAGGTTCTGAGATTGCTCCAGCTGTGACTTGGATATGTTAGCTAATATTCCCAAGGATGAATGCGCACATTAGTAGCATACAGTTCCTTGCTTCTGTCACTGATTTGCCTGTGGTAACAGATAAGAGTCAGTTGTCTTAGTATGGGAATACACAGATTCCCTTAAGTTTCACATGAGTAGCTATCACTCCACTGAATTTAGTGAATATCACAGGGGAGGGGTCAAGACCATATGGCAGGATCTGAGCTGATAGTGACTAGCTCCCAGTTGGAAGTGAAGAAATCTCCTAGTGGCTTTGGCAATTCTGATAAGTAGACCGGCATCCTGGAGATCTGCAGAGGACATTGTGGATGGACCAACATTGTGGCTACCCAGAACTTTGTTCTGTAGACATCCTGATTTAGACCCATTAGATCCAGTATTGGTCTGAGGTCCTGTGTCTTTTGAGACTAAAAAAAATCCTGAATAAACCATGTACCCTTTTTAATCTGGTGGGACCTTCTGGAATCCTCTTTTCTGTAGATGGCTGGTGACCACTATCCTGGCCACCTCTTTCTGATTTAGTGAGATGTCTAGGAATGAAGGAGAGGATGTCCTGGGTATGGGCCAAAAGAAAAATGATATAGCCTCTGGACAGGAATTCCCTGACCAAACTATCCTGTGCGACAACAACCATGTTTGCTGGTGCACAGAAATTTTACTACAACTGTTGCCAGAGGGGGACAAAAACACCACTGCTTGAATGGGCCCAGACAATATCCCAGAATGTGTACTAAAGAGCTGGACACATGACCTATCAGGACCACTTAAGTCACTTTTCAAGTACAGCCTCAAAACAGGCTTTGTACGATGACAATGGAAGAATGCAACAGTTAGACCACTTTTCAAGGGTGGACCATCAAGCGACCCCAGAAACTACAGGCTTATTAATCTAACTAGTCTAATACGGAAAGCCACGGAATGAATTCTCACGGAAATTACCAACAAAGACATAGGCAACCTTCAGACACAGGACACAATCCAGTTTGGCTTTGTCAAGGGAGGATCATGCCTACTAAACCTGGTGAACTTCTTTGAGAACAAAGTTCTACAGTAGCCAGTAGCTCAACCCAGTAACAACTGCTGCATAAAAGTTTACCAATTTTACAACAGGCAATACTATAATGTTTATATTGCAACATGTATGAAATGTAGGTCAATCTATATGGGAAAGATGAATTCTCACGGAAATTACCAACAAAGACATAGGCAACCTTCAGACACAGGACACAATCCAGTTTGGCTTTGTCAAGGGAGGATCATGCCTACTAAACCTGGTGAACTTCTTTGAGAACAAAGTTCTACAGTAGCCAGTAGCTCAACCCAGTAACAACTGCTGCATAAAAGTTTACCAATTTTACAACAGGCAATACTATAATGTTTATATTGCAACATGTATGAAATGTAGGTCAATCTATATGGGAAAGATGAAGAGGAAATTGAAGGATAGGCTCAGTGGACATTTATCAGATGTAAAATAGAAATAAAAACTAATGATTTAGCCAAACATACATTAGAGAATGATGGAACACATTTTTAGGTTTGCAGTAATACAAGTAATGAAGGAATCTACTGAGAGAAGACAGATAAATAACAGAAGTTTGTGAGACAAAATGGATTAAAACTCTTGGATCTGATCAGATGCCAGGTTTGAATGGCATCTGTAATTAAGTCACATCCTTTGAATTAGTTTGCCTCTTTAGTTAAGAATTTACAATGTATTTACATTAAATTTATTTTTTTTTATTTAACATTTGTTAACCAGGAAAGTCCGACTTGGAACGACGCCAATTTTCAGCGCAGGCCTGGGGAGAAACTCTCTAAACATGTCTTTGTAATGTGGGAGGAAACCCACATGAATACAGGGAGGACATGCAGACTCCGCACAGAATGCACCCCAGCCAAGAATTGAACCAGAGAAAGTACAGTTGTGTGCACCTACCATAAATGTAGATGTTAGAGTGTCTTCACTGTTGCAGTCATAACTGTAGGGTGATCCTGCCGGCAGGCAGCCCGAGGTCGGCCAGAATCACAAAGTCTGGGTCCGGCGTCAGCTGCACAAGCTAGTACCCTGACGTCAGTACGCTCTGGTACATAGCCCTCAGCTGACGCCATCTTCTCCAGCCTTTCTTGCCCCAGATGTCAGAAATCCCCAATAAACAAAAAATGAGTCCCACAAGGAAACACAAACACACCATAAAGTGAAAAAAGAGGGGATAGGAGGGAGGGAAACACCGACTGCAACAGTGAAGACACTCGAACATCTACATTTATGGTAGGTGCACACAACTGTACTATGTTCTTCGTGTTTCACTGTTGCAGTCATAACTGTAGGGTGGAATCCCAAAGCAGTGAAGAAAGGGAGGAGGCTTAGATAGAAGAAGGGGCAGCAAGAAGGCCCTGCAAAACAGCAGAGGCAAAACCTGCCCTGGTCTTAGAATACAAAGGAGATTGTAGTGCTTGGAAAAGGTATGCACAGAACTCCAAGTGGCAGCTTCCAAGATATCCTTGGTAGGGACTCCTCTGAGAAAAGCAGTAGAAGTGGCAGCTGCTCTGGTAGAATGACTTCTCACAGTACCTGGAAACTGTTTCCCATGATGAGTGTAACAAAATCTTATTCCATAGGCAATCCATTTGGAAATAGTTTGTTTGGAAATAGCCTTTCCAAGAGAACTGGAGGCAAAAGAAACAAACAATTGGTTAGATTTTCTGAACTCTTTAGTCTTGTCCAAGTAAAATCGTAACTGTCTGTGTACGTCCAATGAATGCAAAATCCTTTCCCCTTTATTTTGATGATTAGGAAAGAAGGTAGGAAGGTGAATTGTCTGATTTAAAGCAACTTTTGAAATCACCTTAGGCATGAAAGTAGGATTGGTCCTCAAGGATACTCTGTCAAGATGGAAAATTAGGTATGGCTCCACAGCCATAAGAGCTTGCAACTCTGAAACCCTTCTGGCAGAAGTCAATGCTAACAAAAGAACTGTCTTCCAGGATAAAAGTTTAATATCAGAAGCCGCAGCAGGCTCAAAAGGAGGCAAAGTGAGTTTTTCCAAAACATAGTTAAGATCCCAGGCAGGGACAGGAGGGGTCCTGGGAGGCCTCAAACTCTTAGCTCCTCTTAAGAATTGTCTCACCAATGGATGAGAAAAAACAGGAGGGTCGGTATTAAAATGAGCAGATAAAGCAGAAGCATGAATCTTAATGGAAGAAAAGGAAAGGCCTTTAGACAAAAGGTCTGAAAGGTAAAGCAAAATAGACGAGAGATCAGGCACAAAAGGATTAGAGCCACGGTCCTGCATCCAAATACAAAACCTTTTCCATTTAGAGGCATAGGATTTCCTAGTGCTAGGCCATCTGGCTTCTAGAAGAACATCCAAAACTTGTTTGGGGAGCTTAGAAGAAATCAAATTTCCTTGAAGAGCCAAGCTGCCAGGCAAAGGGTCTTGAGATAAGGGTGTAGCATCTGACCCTGATGCTGGGACAGAAGAGAAGGGTACAGAGGAAGGATCCAAGGAGGTTCCAAGCACAGATGTTGTAAGGTCGGATACCAAAACTGTCAAGGCCAATTTGGAGCAATCAAGATGATGAACTTGGGCTTGTCCTGTTTTATCTTCAGTAATAACCGGGGAAGAAGAGGAAGAGGAGGGAAGGCATATCCCGAAAGGTTCCTCCAACTGAATGACAGGGCATCCACTTTCCAAGCTGTTTTGTGGAAGGACCTGGTGCAAAAGAGAGGCAGCTGATGATTGAGATGGGATGCAAACAGATCTATCTGGGGACACCCCCAAACTGCAGTTATCCTGTTGAATAAGTTGGTGTCTAGCATCCATTCGTGAGGATCCAAAATGTTTCTGCTTAGGTTGTCTGCTACGAGATTCTGCTTTCCTGGAATGAATTGAGCCTGAAGATGCAGATTCAGACTTAGAGCTATGTCCCATAAAGTCATAGCTAATCTGCAAAGGGGGTATGAATGAGAGCCCCCCTGCTTGTTTATGTACCACATGACTGTGGTGTTGTCTGTACGAATTAGAAGTGCCAACATTTCCTTCAGATTGATGTGCCAGTGAAGGTGATTCTTTGTCCAGGTCCCCTGCTGGCAATTGTTTAGAAAATGTGCTCCCCAAGCATAATCCGAGGCGTCCGTGGTTATGATTTGAGAAGGTTGAGGTAGACGAAAAGGCTTCCCTTCGTTTAAAGCGCACACCCTGGACCACCAAAGGAACTCCTTCTGGAGGCAGGGGATCAGAGGAATCAAAGTGTCCAGATCTTGGTAATGCTGTGACCATACACTTTTCAGGTACCATTGAAGCTTTCTCATATGAAGCCTTGCATTTGGAATTAACAGAATGCATGAAGCCATATAGCCCAGTGCCTGCAGGAATTTCCTTGCAGTGAGCAGAGTTAAGGTTGCCAAGGTTTTGAAAATTGAAGCCAGCTGTATTTGTTTTTCTGGAGTACGGAAAGCCCTTTGTAAGGTTGTATTTAGGAGGGCTCCCAAAAATATCATTTGTTGATAAGGAATCAATTGTGACTTTTTTATGTTCACTGAAAATCCCAGGAGGAGGAAGAGACGTTGAACAAAATCCAGATGTTGAAGTAAAAGGTCCTTGCTGTCTGCCTGGATAAGGCAGTCATCCAAATAGGGGTAAATCTGAATCCCCTGAAGTCTGCAATAAGCCACTACTGGGGCCAGGCACTTGGTAAAAACCCTGGGCGCAGTAGATAAACCAAAGGGCAGTACAGAGAATTGAAAGTGCCTCGAGCCTGCTTTGAATCTGAGGAATTTCCTGCTCCTGCCTGATGGGAATGTGTAAGTAGGCCTCCTTTAGGTCCAATGTCACCATCCAAGCGTCCTGGGAGAGTACTGGAAGCAGTTGTTGTAGAGTAAGCATTTTGAATTTTGGAATTTCCAAAAAGGTGTTTAACACTGAAAGGTCCAGAATAGGTCTCCATGAGTTTTGTTTTCTTGGAACCAGAAATAGTCTTGAGTAAAAGCCTTTTCCCATTTCTGAGAAAGGAACAGGCTCTATGGCTCTCATGGCCAGTACAGCATCCACTTGATTTAAGGCCTCTGCCCATTGATGTTTTGGCAGATCTGGCTAACCGATAACCCTTGGCAGAGTATGAAAATGAGAAGTTATGTACCTACCATAACGTTCCATGTTAGTTGTCTTCTCTCGCCTTCTTTCTTGCTTGATGGGTTCGGAGCCGATCCTCTGCTCCGACTCGGCACTTTGCTAAGCTCGAGAGTCACTTTTACCAGCTCGAGGCAGCCCCATATCCCATGATGCAAGGCGGTAAGTACCCAGATCTCGTTTGTTATCTATAGGCAATAACACCTAGCATAAAAACTTCCCAGAAGGAAGAAAGAAAGGCAGAAAAACCTGAAGGATGGGTAGGAAGATCAGAACTGTCTGGTCTTAAGAAGCATTCTTCCATGTAGGGAGAAAAAGGGTTTGTCCAGGCCAGGGGGCAGGAGGGTGGGTCGCAAGAAAGAAGGCGAGAGAAGACAACTAACATGGAACGTTATGGTAGGTACATAACTTCTCAATGTTAAGTTGTCAATCTCGCCTTCATTCTTGCTTGATGGGACCGCGTCCCTAGCACCTCTATCCTGGGTGGCTCAATGGAACAGACTCTTGAGAACTGTAGAGCCAAAACTGGCTCTATCCCTGGAGGCCAAATCCAATTTGTAATGAGAAACAAAGGTATGAGGAGTGGCCCAAGTGGCTGCGGCACAAATAGTGTCTAATGGAAGTCTAGCCTGAAAGGCTGTGGAAGTGGCTAAGCTTCTGGTTGAATGAGCTTTAGGTTTCGAGCACAGCTGTTTTCCCCTGAGTCGATAGATTTCAGAGATGACAGAAGAAAGCCATCTAGATAAGGTCACTTTGGAGACAGGAAGGCCTTTCTTGTTATCAGCATAAGAAAGAAAGAGCTGATCGGATTTCCTGAATTGTTTTGTTCTGTCCAAATAATATCTGAGTTGGCGGTGAACATCAAGATAATGTAATTTCTGTTCCGATCTGTTTGAGTAATTAGGGAAAATACAGGGAGGTCAATAGATTGATTCAAATTATTTTTCGAGGCCACCTTAGGCAAAAAGGTTGGATTAGTTCTCAAGGATACCCTGTCTTTGTGGAAGACCAAATAAGGGGGACGAACAGAGAGAGCATGAAGTTCAGACACTCTCCTTGCCGAGGTAATAGCAACAAGGAAGAGCGTTTTCCATGACAGAAATTTCAGGGAACATGAAACAGCTGGCTCAAAGGGAGGAAGAATCAAGGATGTCAGCACTAGATTTAGGTCCCATTGAGGGGGAGGACTCCTGACTGGAGGTTTCAGGAGAAAAATTCCTTTTAGAAAAGCTCTACAAAGCCTGTGGGACAATGTTGTGATCTGCAAACCCAACATGAAAGTTTGAGATAGCAGCCAACTGAACTTTGACAGTGGAAGATGAAGAGCCCGCGTGAAAGATTTCCGCTAAGAAATCCAAGACTGCTTGAACAGGGGCAGTAAAAGGATCAATATTTTTGGCTTTTGCCCAACAAGAGAAGCGTTTCCATTTGCTGGTATAAATCCTTCTAGTAGAGGATTTTAGGGAAGCCACTATGATATCCCTAACGGGATTAGAGATCATAGGAAGCCTGGCTAAGGAAGGAAGTGGAGCAACCAAGCTGTGAGGTTGAGAGAAGGGATAGACCGGTGCAGCTGACCCGATTGGTGAATCAGAAGGTCTGGTACTGGGTCCAGATGCCACGGCTGCACCAAAAGGTGACGATGGAGGAACGGGAACCAAATCTGTCGAGGCCAATAGGGAGCAATGAGAATCATCTTGGCTCTCAAAACGGTGGCTTTCTGGAGTACTTGTGGAATCAGCGGAAAGGGAGGAAAGGCATAAAGAAGTCCCTGGGGCCAATCCTGGGTTAGAGCGTCTCTGGGGGGATGGCCTGGAAGTGGGAAGAGAGAAAAGAAGTCTGGGAATTTGCTGTTTTGGGGAGTAGCAAAAAGATCGCAACATGGGCGGCCCCATTCTAGAAAAATCTCCTCCACAATAGATTGTTTGAGAGACCACTCGTGAGGCATGAGAATAGCTCTGCTCAATCTGTCCGCTAGAATGTTGGTTTTCCCAGGGATATGCATTGCTACCAGAAACCGATGAGAGGAGATCACCCATTGCCAAAGTCTGAGAGCTTCTCGACACAAGGGGTAGGACTTGGTTCCGCCCTGTTTGTTGATATACCATACTACAGACATGCTGTCTGTGCGAACTGCAATTGTTCCCAAGGGAAGAACGTCGTTGAGGGCTTGCAACGTTAAAAGCACTGCTCTCATCTCTAGGACATTTATGTGCAGGTGGTATTCGAATGGTTGCCACGTCCCATGAACCATCCTGCCCTGAAAATGACCCCCCCACCCGATCAGGGAGGCGTCCGTAGTGACAGTGGCTACCGGGCCGGGATACAAAGGGTCTGCCTTGGTGAATCTGGGGAAGTAATCCACCATGAAAGATGATTCTTGCAATTTTGTGTCACCAGGATTTGGTGACGATTGGAAGTTGTTGATAAGACCACTGAGTGAACAACATCCATTGAAGCAGACGCATGTAGAAGCGGGCCAGGAGAAGAAGGGTAATAGCCGCAGCCATGAGTCCCAACACCTTCAGAACCATTCTGGCTTGCACCTTTTTGCTGGCAAGGATGATCCTCACGTGACTTTGTATATCTGAGATTCTTTGGTCTGTGAGGGTTGCTGACATCCGAACAGTATTTAAGTTTGCGCCTATGAAGGTAATAGACTGGCAGGGCAATAAGGAGGATTTTTCGTAGTTTATCGAAATTCCTAATCGAGTGCAGAGATTTAGTGTATAATCCCTGGCTTGAAGAAGTTGATGCCTGGTGGTGGCTGAAAGGAGCCAGTCGTCGAGATACGGAAACACCTGGAATCCTTGACGCCTCAGGTGAGCCGTGACCACTGCCATACATTTGGTGAACACTCTGGGGGCTGTAGTGAGACCAAAGGGCAGGGCTCTGAATTGAAAATGACTGGACCCCAGCCGAAAGCGGAGAAATCTTCTGGAGCGTCTGTGAAATTTATGTGATAGTACGCATCCTGAAGATCTACTGAGCACATCCAGTTGTCCTTCTCTAGGAAGGGCAAAATTGATTGAAGTGTGACCATCCGGAATCTTGTCTTTCTCACAGACTTGTTGAGTCTGCTGAGATCCAGTATTGGTCTCCAGTCTCCCGCCTTTTGGGGACCAAAAGAATCTTGAGTAGATTCCGGCTCTGAATGGTCTGTTGTAACTGGCTGAATGGCTCTTTTTGTAGAAGTTTTAATACTTCTAACTCTGCAACTTCCCTTAGACCGGTGGTACATCTGGAAGGGAATTTTGTGAGAGAAAGGACTTTCCTCGAAAGGAATTTTGTAACCCTCGGATATAATCGACTGTACCCATCTGTCTTGAGAGAGGGAACGCCAGGCTTCTGGGTACAGCGATAGTCTTCCCCCGACTGCCTCCAAGGATGGACAGTCGGGCAACATCTCAAGGATGCTGGAAGGGCTTGTCAGAGAGGCTCTCTGCTTCCCTGGTTTTGTGGACCCCTCTGCCTCTAGAGCGGTGTCTGTTATTATTACCCCTCTGCCTCTAGGGGTAAACTGACCACGTATCCGCGTGACTCCTTGGGATTTATGGAACCACATCTTTCCACCCTTCTGTCCTTTGGGGTAAGGTCTAGAAGGGGTGGAAAACGGACCCCACGGCAGAAAGAGTCTTGCCGTCCTGCTCACACCTGGTCAATGTATCCTTCACTTGAGGGCCAAACAATGCTGACCCGTCAAAGGGAGAGTTTGTGAAGGACGCCTTAAAGGGATCTGCAAAATTACAGAGCCGCATCCAGGATTGACGTCTAAGAGCCACCCCTGTACCTGCGGCTCTACTCGCTCCATCTGCTGCATGTGATATCAGTCGCATGGAGGAGTTAGCTATAGAATTAAGGATTCCTAGCTGAGAAGCAATTTTCTCTTGAGCCCCTGCAGCCGTAGGATCCTGCACTACTTCACCTAATTCCTTAAGGATGTCCCTTTGGAGTCTGGTGAAGTGACATAAATAGTTCAGCGAGCGCACGGCAAAGGTCGCTGAGGAGAATTATCCGCTTGCCATACCTATCCATGGTCCTAGAATCCTTATTAGGAGGATGGACTGGTACGGAAGGATCTGCAAGTTCCTTCTTAGTGGCGGCCGCCACCACCATGGCATCAACAGGGACACCTTTCGAAAAGAATTGCTTCTCCGAAGGGGCTGTAATAAATTTAGACGGCCTCCTAGGAACTGGCTCTACAGAGTCAGGAGCAGCCCAAGCCTTTCGAGCAATAACCTCCATAAGGGGGTCGAAAGGCGGAGACACCCAGGAGGTGGAGGGCCGAGATCCAAACGCCTCTAGGTATACCGACTCATCCTCAGAGGGATTTGTGGAGGGCCAGTTTCCCCTCTGTTTTAGGAGTTCTAGGATGTCTGAAAAGGAGACATCCTCAGAGGGGGATCTTGGGGATCCCTCCGACTCATCTAAGTCGGTATCTGAAGCGATAGACTCAGGGGAGTCTAGGTGTTTCCTCTTACAAGTCCTCTTGCGCGGAGGATCTCCTGACTGGTCAGGAGAATCCTCGGAAGAGGGGGATATTCCCAGTGGGGAAACCTGAGGCGGTGGATCTCTGGGTCCGGGAGCAAGAGAGATGGAAGAGATATCGACAGGCACTGTAGAGGGAGGAGCTAAGGGAATAGACTGCTGGCTGAGCCCAGTGGCCAGCACACTCTTCATCACCTCGAAGGCCCCCCTCCCAGGGAGAAGCGAGAGTGCCCGTTCCAAAGAAACCGGGACTCCCGGGCCCACTGAAAGGGAAGGCTCCGAGGCAGATGTCGGAGCCGAGCTCACCAAGGCCGAGGCTCCAAGGGGAAGAGCGGGGTCGGACAAGGGTCCGATGCCACTCACCCCCTCGGAGGAGACCAGGGAAGCCCGACCACCGAATCCCTCCAAGGAAGGTCTCGAAGAGGAGATAAGAGTAGATGCAGAGGGTGCAGAAGGGGGGGGGGTATCTGCCCCTCAGCCGTAGCAGTAACTATCCCCGAAGACTCCAGCTCCAAACTCTGAGGTAGAGTCGAAGGAGGAACTTGAAGAGGGTGTGGACTAATAGTCGTCTGTTGAAACGGACTATGAAGCATCTGGGCCAGTGCCTGTGATTTCAACAATCTACTTACCACCCTCTCTAAATCATGGTCTGAAAGCCTAGATGACCTGGATGATCGGCTCCGATGGGTCCGCTCCGAAAGGAGAGGTGAGGCCGGAGCCGAAAGTATCGGTTCCAAGGAAGGGGACCTGGACCTCTTCCTCGAAGGAACCATCGGAGCCGAAGAGACCACAGATCCAGACGGAGCCGATAACTTTTCGGCTCCGAATGAAAGTTTCGATGCATCGGCTCCAGCCGGAGCCGATACATAACAGTAACGGTGTCGGAGCCGGTCGGCGCCGACACCGAAGCCTGAGCCACATGGTGGACGGAGCCAGTCGGAGCCGACACCAAGGTGACCATAGCAGTATCGGCACCGATAGCCATCGGTGCCGAAGATTTTGGCAAGACAGAATCGGCTCCAGCCAGAGCCGATTTCGACTCCGAAGGAGTCGGAGCCGAGGCCACCGGCTTAGATACAGAAGCCTGGGCCTTGGAAGATTTTGAAGTCTTGCTCGGAGCCGATTTGGCCAGAGAGCCCTCCGGTTTAAGGAGACCCCTTAAAATCAACTTATTTCTCCTCTCCTGCAGGACTCTCTGGCTAAAGGAGTGACAAATTGCACAGGAGTCCTGCAGGTGGAGCGGTCCCAGGCAATATAAGCAAGAAGTGTGACCGTCTGTCAGAGACATCTTCTGACAGCACGAGTCACACTTCTTAAAGCCTGAGACCCTTTTTCTTTGGACATGGCAGTATACAAAAAACAGTACACACAGTCCCAATCAGACAACTAAAGATTGTAACTTAAACAATAATTAACCTCTCACACACACACACCCTAACGGGGGGGGGGAATGGGAGGGAATGAAGGCCTGACTAAAAGGAAAAGGAAGGAAAAATAATTTTAGTCAGAAAAGGGCTTACAATTAAGTAAAAATAAAAGTATTCTAAAGAAAAGTTGTTAATATTAAATTTTTTGGGGCAACTAGTAGTTTAAAACTAACACTTACCAGGAGCTGGAAAAAGGAGGACCTCATCAGCGAAGCGGCAAACGAGATCTGGGTACTTACCGCCTTGCATCATGGGATATGGGGCTGCCTCGAGCTGGTAAAAGTGACTCTCGAGCTTAGCAAAGTGCCGAGTCGGAGCCGAGGATTGGCTCCGAACCCATCAAGCAAGAATGAAGGCGAGATTGACAACTTAACATTGGAACTTGTAACCGCTTAAAATCATGTCCAATACCCATTTGTCCTGGGTAATATGAGTCCAATTTCTGTAAAAAAGAGAAAGCTTTCCTCCGAGAGGGGCATCCAGGTAAGGGGGTCCTGAAGCCCAACCGAGAGAGTCATTGAGTCTGCTTCCTTTGAGATTGGGATCTGTCCTCTCCCCTACTAGGTGAAGAAGCAGACCATTGTCTGGATCTGTAAGAGGCCTGAGCTTGACCACGACCTCTGGAACGTCTATATCTTCCCCTTTGAGGCCTGTCAGACGTGGGAAAAGACCAATTTTTGGAGGGCCATTTCCTGGAAAATCTAGGAGGCTGAACTTGTAAGAAATCTTTCACAGTCTGCATAGATTTTGCCTTTTCTTCCATCTTTTTAATAACCTCTTCAGCCTTGGATCCAAATAAAACATCATGCTGAACAGGGGCATCTAAAAGTTTAGCCTTAACCTGTTCCGGCAAACTTTGTTCACAAAGCCAGGCATGTCTCCTAATAACAGTACCAGAGGCTGCGGCCCTGCAAGAAGCTTCAAAAGCATCAAAACCACAGTGCAAACTATGCTTGTTCACTTGTTCAGTTGCATGCAATACATCCTGCAATTCCTTATCCTCTGCACATGCTGGAAAGGTAGCAAGCTTTTGCTTCAAAACAGAAAAGAAATTGCTGATACTTAAACATATGAAACTGGCAATTTAAAGCCCTAATAGCAAGGGTAGCAGAAGTATATACCTTTTTACCCCACCTGTCTAAGGCACGAGAATCCTTCTCGGAAGGAATAGGATTTTTGGAAGAAGGAACCTTAGCAGCCTTAGAACCCTGAGAAATAGTTTCAGGATCCGCAGAAGGGTTCTTGAATAAGAATAAATGAGAATCAGGGACCCTGTAAAATCTATCAGGCTTAGAAGGAGCAGGGGGCATGGAATCAAGATTCAAATTAGCCTCAGAAAAGGCATCATCCACAATATCAAGAACAGGAGGAATACCTAAAAGCCTGTGTTGAGGAAGAAGAAGGAATTCCCTAAGCCTCTTCTTGGAAGCAGAATAATCCTGACCTTCCCAATGAAAATGTTCCCTCATCTCATGTAAGGTCTCCCCAAAAGAGAAATCCTCAGGCGGAGAAGCAGAGGGCAGGGAATCCTCTGCATCCGAATCCTCATAAGGAGGAAAGGAATATTCCTGATCAGAGGAAGAAACAGAAGATACAGAAGTCTGGTCAGAGGAATCCAAAGGAACATCCTGTCGAGGCCTTTTCTCTGGAGGGGGGTGAGAACCCCTAATCATTTTAAGCAAATCTTCAGCCATCCTTAGCAATTGCTTCTGTGTCTTGGGAGCAGCTTCAGAAGTAGCTGGAGCAGAAACTTTAGGTTTAACTGGAGTCTTGGACTTTGCCTTTGAAATGGTGATGTAGGTCAAAAATCGCCAACCAACGACTTGCGAGCTGCTTTCCACCGCACGGCAAGAAAGACTGGAGAAGATGGCGTCGGCTGAGGGCTATGTACCAGAGCGTACTGACGTCAGGGTACTAGCTTGTGCAGCCGACGCCGGACCCAGACTTTGTGATTCTGGCCTACCTCGGGCTGCCTGCCGGCAGGATCACCCTACAGTTATGACTGCAACAGTGAAACACGAAGAACATCCTCTTGCTGTGAGTGGACAACGCTACCATTGAACCGTCCAAACTGATGATGACACGAGTTTATTTGAACTTTTTATGAATTTTATAGCTTGATTTTAACCTGATGAAGCACGGTGTGTGAAAGCTTGCAAGTTTGCTGTTATATTGAATTTTATTAAATACAGAATACGAAGTATGCTTGTATCCTTGTGGTTTTTTGAGCCACCTTCTTGAAGGACTTCTTTGAAAAGGTCACCAAGGCGATGAATGAGGGGAAAAGAGTACATACCACCTCCCTGGACTTGGCTAAGGCATTTGTTACAATACCCCACTTGCATATAGCTAACAAACCCGCTGAACTAGTCATAAACCCTACATAAAGTACAGTTTTGTACCTACCATAAATGTAGATGTTCGAGGATCCACATTGCTGCAGTCCTAACTATTGGGTAGTCCGCTGTCCAGTCGGCCCGAATACCAAAGTATATGGCTGACGTCGGTCAGGGCGCATTAGACTGACGTCAGTACGTCAGGGTACTAATGCGCATGACCGACGTCATATCCTCAGTCTTTTCTTGCCCCAGATGTCAGAAGACCCTGAAAAGATAAGGCCAAAACCAAAACTCCCAACATACCTGCACCAAAATATATATATATATATATATACAAAATATACAAAAGTAGCAGAATATAACCTCACCTACACAACCACCCCTAAACACAGAGGGAAGGAGGGAGGAATTGGACTGCAGCAATGTGGATCCTCGAACATCTACATTTATGGTAGGTACAAAACTGTACTATGTTCTTCATTCCACATTGCTGCAGTCCTAACTATTGGGTAGAATCCCAAAGCAGAGGTAAGGGAGGCTGGCAAATCATAAGGAAGCAGGAACTGACAACATGCCCTGCAAAATAGCTGTGGCAAAACCAGCCCTAGACTTAGAGTAGAGAGGAAGGTGATAATGCTTAGAGAAAGTATGCACTGAACTCCAAGTAGCTGCCTCCAAAATATCCTTAGTTGCCACCCCTCAGAAATGCTGTTGAAGTGGCAGTAGCCCTAGTGGAATGAGGCCTAATCCCAGCTGGAATCTCCTTGCCATGATGGGAATAACAAAATGTAATGCAACACCCAATCCATCTAGAAATAGTTTGTTTTGACACAGGCTTGCCCTGAGAACCCAAAGCAAAAGAAACCAACAACTGCTGAGACTGCCTAAAATCCTTAGTCCTGCTCAAATAATAACGCAATTGCCTGTGTACATCTAAAGTGTGCAAAATCTTTTCCCCTTTATTTTGGGGATCTGCATAAAACGTAGGCAAATGAATAGTTTGGTTTAAAGCCACACTAGAAACCACTTTAGGCATAAAGGAAGGATTAGTACGTAATGATACCCTATCCTTATGAAAAATCAAAAAAGGCTCAACCGCCATAAGGGCCTGTAACTCAGAAACCCTTCTTGCAGAAGTAATGGCCAACAAAAAAGCAGTCTTCCATGACAAGTATTTCAGTTCAGCAGTAGCTGCAGGCTCAAAAGGTTGTAGAGTAAGTTTCTCCAACACAAAATTGAGATCCCAAGCAGGAGTAGGAGCTCTACGTGGGGGTCTTATATTCTTTGCCCCTCTAAGAAATTGCTTGAACAAAGGATGTGAAAACAATGGTGGGTCACAATCATAGTGAGCTGAAATTGCTGCAGCATGAATCTTAATGGAAGAGAAAGACAAACCTTTGTCCAATAACTCAGTAAGATATTGAAGAGCCACACTCAAATTAGGCTCAGAAATCTCCAAATTCTTTGCTGCAGTCCAAAATAAAAATCTCTTCCATTTTTCTGCACACTTTCCTTGTACTAGGTCTTCTGGCTTCCATAATCACATTTAAAACTTGTTGAGGAAGTTGAGACCTGCTGTCTGTCAAAACAGAATATGCCAGGCTGTTAGATGAAGAGAGTGAAGCTTGACATTGAGCAGACGACCGTCCTTCTGAGACAACAGATGTGGAATCAAGGGTAAAGGCCATGGAGGCTTCTTTACCAGACTCCTCAGTAATGGGTACCAGTGCTGCCGAGGCCAATCTGGAGCTATTAAAATCATCCTTGGCTTGTCTTGTCTGACCTTTAGAAGCACCTTTGGAAGAAGAGGCAGAGGTGGAAACGCATACACATGAAGATTTTTCCAACTGAAAGAAAGAGCATCCACTTTCCAAGCTGTGTGATGAAACCTCTTTGTGCAAAACTTTGGCAGCTGGTGGTTTAGTGGAGAAGCGAACAGATCTATGTCTGGAGTTCCCAGGACACTGTCAACTTTTGAAATACATGAAGATCCAGTTTCCACTCAGTGGGGATCCATGATTTGTCTGCTTAACACATCTGCTAAGGAGTTCTGTGCTCCCGCCAGAAACCTTGCCTGAAGAGTTAGTTGCAAGCTGAGCGCAGTCTCCCATAAAATCATTGCTTGCCTGCACAATGGGTAAGAATGTGTTCCCCGTTGTTTGTTGATGTACCACATGACAGTTGTGTTGTCTGTTAGAATCAACACCTGCCCTGGAAGAAGTAACTCCTTGAAAGCCATTAATGCAAACTGGACTGCTAACATCTCCTTCATGTTGATATGTAGATGCTGTAGTCTGGCAGGCCACTTGTCTTGTATCCACTTTCCATTTAGATGAGCTCCCCAAGCAATCTCTGAGGCATCTGTCGTTAGAATTTGACTCGCCTCTGGCCGGGTCACAGAGAGTCCCTTGTTTAGGTGACATTCCTGAGCCCACCACAAAAATTCCTTTTGAATGCAAGGTATTATTTGAATGACAGTGTCCAAATCCTGGCAGTGCTGTGTCCATACATGTTTGAGATACCATTGTAGCTTCCTCATATGCAGTTTGGCATTGGGAAGCACCAGAATACAAGATGCCATGAACCCTAAGGCTTGAAGGACTGTCCTTGCAGTCAGCCCGGACTGAAGAGATAGTTGATGGAAGTAACTGGAAAGATTCTTTTGTTTGTCCGGGCTTAAAAAGGCCATCTGGGCTGCTGTATTCAGTCTCACACCCAGCAAGCACATGTCTTGAGAGGGTACTAGACTGGACTTTATTTCGCTCACAGAATACCCTAGGCATCTTAGCACTGCTATGACATATTCCAAATGCTGTAGAAGGTCTTCCTTTTGTTGAGCCAGAATCAGGCAATCGTCCAAGTAAGGATAGATTTGAATTCCTTTTAGCCTGAAGTAAGCTATCACTGGAGCCAGAACCTTTGTGAATACTCTGGGCGCAGTAGATAAGCCAAAGGGCAATGCAGAGAACTGATAATGAGAATTTCCAGCTCGAAAACGCAGATACTTTCTGCAACTTAGTCTTATAGGCACATGAAGGTAAGCTTCCTTGAGATCTAAAGTTACCATCCAGTGATCTTTGCCCAGCAGAGGTAAAAGCTGTTGTAACGTCAACATTTTGAACTTGGGAATGTCCAGATAAGTGTTGAGGATAGATAAATCCAAAATTGGTCTCCACGTGTTCCCCTTCTTCGGTACTAGGAACAGGCGAGAATAAAATCCTAGGCCCCTTTCTGGCACAGGAACCGGCTGAATGGCCCCTATTTGGAGTAACTGAGAAATTTGCTTGTGAGCTTCTTGTCTTTGTAGAGGAGGAATGTCTGGCATGCCTTTGAAAGGAGGCAAGGTATGGAAATAAAACCTGTAACCGTGGTGAATGATATCCAGAACCCATCTGTCTTGGGTAATTAAATCCCAATTTTCTTTGAAAAGAGACAGTCTTCCTCCCAACGGTGCTGCCAGGCGAGAATGAACTGGCAGCTGAAAAGGCAGGTCATTGGGTCTGCTTACGAAAGGACTGACCCCTGCCCTCACCAGAAGTCTGAGCAGGGGAACTCCTGTCCTAGGCCTAAAAGAACCCTGAGCTCTGCCCCTACCACGCCTAGACCTACCCCTAGACTGGGAATCATAAGCAGGATAAGTCCATCCCTTAGCAGGCCAATTTCTACTAAACTTCGGAGGCTGCACCTGCAAAAATCTTTAACAGTTTGCATAGACTTAGCCTTGTCCTCCATTTTCTTCAAAACTGCTTCTACAGGCGAACCAAACAACACATCAGACTGCAAGGAGCATCCAAAATCCGTGTCTTAACATGCTCAGCTAAATTCTGATCTCTCAACCAGGCGTGCCTACGAAGAACAGAACCAGTGGCAGCCACCCTGGAGGAGGCCTGCACAGCATCAAAACCACATTGCAAGGAATGTTTACCCACCTGTTCAGACACATGAACTAAATCCTGCAACTCTTTACACTCAATACCTTCCGCCAGAGCATCCACCTTAGATTTCAACTGTGAAAGAAGATAATTCTGATATTTTAACACGTGAAACTGACAATTCAACGCCCTCATGGCTAAAGTGGAAGAAGTATACACTTTCTTTCCCCATCTATCCAAAGCCCTTGCCTCTTTATCAGGAGGGACAGGATTTTTAACAACTGAGGCCTTCACACCTTTAGGCCCCTGAGAGACAGTTTCGGGTCTGCCCTAGGACTCTTAAAAGATACTTATGAGCTTCAGGCACCCTATAATACCTATCCGGTTTAACTGGGGCAGGAGGCAAAGAATCAGGATTCAGGGAAGCCTCTGCAAAAACATCTTCCACCACATTCAAAACAGGAGGTATAGCTAAAGGCCTATGCTGGGGTAAAAACAAGAATTCCCTAAGCCTTTTCCTGGAATCAGAGAAATCTTGACCTTCCCATTTAAAATGCTCCCTCATGGAATGCAGAGTCTCTGAAAAAGAAAAATCCTCAGGAGGGGAAGCTGAAGGAGTAGAATCATCTACATCAGAATCAGAATAAGGAGGGTACTCCTGCAAGTCTTCAGCCGAAGACTCAGAAGCCTCCGAGCATTGCTCAAAACTCTCAAACTCAGGTTCCACCCTAGGCCTCTTATCAGGAGGGGGCATAGAACCCCTTATCATAGTAATCAAATCCTCTGCCATTTTAAGCATATGTTTCTTAGGCAAAGACCCTGAAGCACTAAGAGAAACCCCCACGGAAGCAAAACTCGGCCTGCCCCTCAAAGAAGCCTTGGAAACAGAAGGGGAGGCTCTAACCACCTTAGGAAGAGAGGGAAGAACAGCCACCTGAGAAGCCCCCTCAGCCTGGCCTACTTCCTGAGAGGATACATCCTGTAACAGTAAAGTCTCTCCCTGAGACTCCAAAGAAACACCTGGCAAAACCTCCGGCTCCACTGAGCCCTCTAAAGAACCGACGTCTGGGACTGTCGGTTCTTCCACTCTAGGCTTTGCTGTTTTGTCCTTGCGTTTTTTAGCCGAAGCCGGCGTCGGAGCATCCGACGGCATTTTATAATTACAACGCTTCCCAAACACTAACCTGGCACAGTCTAACCTTCTCTTAATAGTGCGTTTGTTAAATCTAGCACAAGAGCGGCATCCAACAACGTCGTGCTCAGGCCCTAAACAAGGTATACACAAAGTATGGTAATCCCTATGAGGTATCTGTTTCCCACAAGAAATACAGTTATTCACTTTTTCTGACATCCGGTTAAATACTGAGGCAAGAAAAAAACAAAATATTCCCCAACGGGGTACTTAGCCAACTTTGATTCGGTCTGAAACTCTGGCTTCAGAAACTTTCAGAACGCCAACCTGCACTCGCAAAATTGCTTCTGCATCGGACCATGCGGCAAAAAAGACTGAGGATATGACGTCGGTCATGCGCATTAGTACCCTGACGTACTGACGTCAGTCTAATGCGCCCTGACCGACGTCAGCCATATACTTTGGTATTCGGGCCGACTGGACAGCGGACTACCCAATAGTTAGGACTGCAGCAATGTGGAATGAAGAACATCTTGCCAGCTGACTCTCAGACAGGACTCGAAGTCAGGAATGGTGATACCACCACTTAAGACCAGTCACTAGCTGGGTACCTCAGGACTTCATAATGGGCCCGCTCATATTTGTCATCTACTTCTCGGAGGTAAAGTTAATGTCAATGGCCTTTGGCTGACCAAGTTCACAAATGATTGCAAATTGGGTGCTATCATAGCTTCATGATAACACAAACACCTTACAAGTGGGTCTAAAACAGACAAATGACTGGTGTCAAGGTCAAGGACTAAAACTTAATGCCAAGAAATGCATTATAGCACCTTTTGGGAAACTGCCACCCAGACTAATTACTCCACTGATGAGACATCCCTAAGAGTTGACCTGGTAAGTCAGGATATGGGAATGTATGCAGAGAGTAATCTGGCCAAGGTAAGAAATGTATTCTATGTCGCTCAACTTATAAGTAAGGGCATGGCATCCAGGTCCAAGGAAGCCACAGTGACACTTTATTTGGCCCTTATCAGATCCATCATGGAGTATAATGCACCCCTTTGGCATGTACATGACCAAATATGTATAACTGCTGAAAAGTCCACAAAGGCTCCTTATCAGAAGACTCCAGGGTATAAACACATTTACCTATACTGGTCGCCTTAAAGCCCCATCTCTATTGTCTCCTACGGGTTACTGAGAGGCAATCTATACCTGGCATACAAGTTATCCGCTGATCCAGCTCTGATGGATCTTCTGCACATCTGCAAAACAAACAGGATCAGAACCACTAGATCCAAGGATTTAAATTTTGTTTGTGACAAAGACATGCTGACAAGACAGCGGAGTGTCTCAGAGGATCTTTAAGCTCTGAAAGAGGCTTCTATCCATATGAACCAAAGTCCATCCTAACCCTATTTAAGAGTAACCTTGACCAACAAATGGGAAACTGGAAATTCATCCAGGTCTGTCCCCATGTCTGACACAGGCAGACAGTAATGCCCAAACTAACATACTTCCCCACATAACATCTAGAAACTTCCTAAATAACATAACCCTCTCCTAATAAACACCCACGGTACACAAGGGCATAACCAGGTTGGACTGAATGGCTAGACTTAAGGCTCTGGTGGTCATTAGCCTAGTATATAACCATGAACCTGTGACAGCTAGGCAAAGTCTCAAGAGTTTTGCTGCTGCTGCTTCCCAAACAAAGGGCTGCAGAACCCTTAGTTTTGCAGATCATCTCTGCAGCATGTGCATCATCCATTAAAAGGGCCACTACAACCATGATCATTCCTGTCTGAAAACTGCTCATAAGTTTGCCACTGCGATTTCTTGTATCACAAATTCTTAGGGTCTTTCTGGTTCCTGGTAAAGGTCCTCTGTGGGGCTACATATTTGACTCTAATGGCAGAAACGGTTTTGCGATTGTCATGTCCACTTCTTAATTTTTCCTTCATATGGAGCTTGAATAGGAAGGATCACATAGTACTTGCAAGTGATACCTTAAAGATTTCTCTAAATCCACATAACCTAAGCCACGCCTAACTTCTCACTCTAACACACGTCTCCAGCTGCACTGTATAAAAACCTCATGGAAAAGGCTGAAATATTCAGCAGAGTCAACACCTATGGCTTCATTTGTCTACTATCAGGGATAGGCAGTCATCTCACTGACTCGAACGTCTGCTCTGCCAATTTGCCTTGGAAGTAGGTCACATGAGTTTGGTAATCAACAGCCCAAGTAACAAAAGTGCCTGATGCAAAGGTGCAATGCTACATGCGGTCCATTTTTCTGCAATCTCTATTAGGTGAGTTGACTGGAAAGGTGGTTAGCAGTGGGCTCCTTTCTAGTAGCTATCACTACCAAAATGTAGACAGCGAGGGGTCCCTTACTTCAGTGAGCTCTGTACTTGGGAGACCAAAGCACTCTGTCAGACTTTCTAGGAATGGGTTCGGCCACATCTGGTTCTTGCCATGTCTGCTGAGCAACCAAAATCAATCATTTGGTCTACCAGGTAGACCACCCAAGATGCAAAGAGTTGGCTGAAAAGACATTGTACAGAATCTCTGTCACGGGAGGGGGGGGGGGGGGTCAATGTGCCAAAAATACCTCTGCCTCATCGCTTCTATTAATTCCCCAAATGTGGGGTCTTGGCGACTAGACTGTGGACAGCTCTCTCCCTTGTCAACATCTGAATCCATAAACAATAGCAATGGAGGGAGGCCAACTTGATTCATTTTGCATGTTCTCTTCCAGTGAATATCTGGGGGGGCCTCCCCTGAATTAATAGAGGAAGGACTATGCTCAGAGTAGGAGGTTCCCCTGTTGCCTTTCAAATGTGACTGTCCATGAGTTGGACACAAAGCTTTTGTTTGCCAAGAATCCTGAGGTGGAGCTAAAGTCCATGGTGAATCTGCTACCACTATCCTGGACGGTAGGGATGTGATCTCTTACAGAAGTTCAAAGGAAACATTGTGCCCACTGGCACTGATGACCCTAGTAATGAGCATAAATACCAACACAAAAGTCGACAATATTGAGGCTTTGCATGTAAGGTACTCTCTGCCTCAAAACAAGCTTCAGCACCAAGAGGTCATCCTTAGAGGACTTGATATAAAGAATGGCCACAAAGGGGATGGGGCCAAATTCAACACCAAGCAATTAATGCCAGATCTCCAGATGTTGGTACCCTCAACATCAACAATGTAGACTTTCCGACTGCCGGGACTTAGGGAGTCAAAGCAGTTGGACGGAGGAGTCCCATCACTACCAAAACAGATGATTCTCTGATGATCTTGTACTCTGGATATCCTAGGGTCAAAAACAAAGCCAAAGGAAGGAGAATGAGAGGTGGAAGAACTGGGCCCTTCTCTAGCTGCCCTGGGAGGACAACCAAGCCAATGGCACTAGTCAAGGCTTGCATCATGTGATCACAGTCAATGTGTAATACAGCAATACTGACAGACCTGGCAGAAATGGCAAAATAGGCTGGGAATCCACATATTTTGATAATTCCTTCTCAGAAGAGCTCTCTGCTCTTTCAAAGGAGAAGGACCTCACACAGCAGTAATTCCCAGCAGAAAATCGCAATTGAAATATTACTTAAAAGGAGTGTTTTTTAGTTTGAATTTGTATTCTGATGAAAGCGGTTATTAAAAAGAGTGGACGCTAATATTGTGGTTTCTGTCTACACTGAGTGGATTTGCTGCTATTTCAGTCATACAGGGTTTTTTATTGTTGTGGTGTTATTTCCTCGGAGTGTGGTTTTATTTGTACTTCTGATACCGTATCATAGCTCAGAAAAATCATCTCCCTCATCGGACCAATCTGCCCAGTCAGCACCTCCAATTGTGCAACCCCGCAGGGAATCCTCAAAGTCCGCCAGCTCACCTCACTCCCAGAAAACATGACCCCAATTACCTGTTTCTCCCCTTCACACTTCCAACATTTACTGTCAGCCTGAGGAAAATTTTTCTATAGTCTACTTGGGTATAATATATCTATGTAAACATTTCCAGGCAAAAATCCCCTTCTACACTGTTGCATATTTGGGGGACATGCATATACCCCCAACTGTTTCTTTATGAATTGCTTATCCAGTCTCTATTCCCAATCTTTTCTAACCTCCTCTGATTAAATCTTACAGATATGATGCAATATTTTATATCCCCTACTAAGTATGCTTTTTTTAATGGCAGCTTCTGTTCTAGATTCTATTAGACTCTACCAGTGCTGGTCTTTCATTCAGAACACCCCTATTTCTTTCTCTTTGCCTATACTCTGAAATCAGTCCCTGATATGGAAGGCAAGTTCTAACCTGCAGTCCAAATAAATTCTGGGCATCTTCACATTCTATCATCTTTCCCTCTCTAGTTATTTGGTTCCAATACCTTGGTTCCTTTGCCAGTTTTCTCCAATAAATTCTGGCTCCCTCTTGCCTATTGTCTGCATCCTTAATTGCAGTCATCCCTACTAGCAGAAACTCCTTTCAGTTACTGCTTGCTGCCTGTCTATAAGGCAATATCTGATCTGGTTCAAAGTCTATACCTGGAACACATTGCTGGGAAAGCTATATCAGATCAAGGAAATACAACAGAAGAAAAAACAGATACAATAAATGCAACTTTAAAGATTAGTGAATAAGTTCCTAGTTACTTTAAAAGCAGACCATTATTAACATCCTTCAAAAACAATACTTAAAACACCTAACAGTAAGCATCAACATGGGTTATGTTCACAACAATCAATTTCTTGAAGACCAGAAGATCATAAGCTTCAAATCTGTACATATATATTAAGCTTAAGATGTGAACTGTGTAATGTGTGTGTGTGGTGGGAAGGGGGTAGAAGTGAGGGAGCAGGGCAGCACTTCCAAATCTTGATATATAAATCACCACAATCTGTGCTTAAAGAAGAAGTAAACAACCAGACATTGTGGCCTAGATAATTAAAGAACTGTATTGTACACAGAGGGACATCAGATTTGGAAATCCAAATAGTGATTCACTGCTGACAGCCTCTGAAGTTCACACTCAAGACTGTCCGAAAACTCCAGTAACCTTCTCTGTTAGGACCGTCACAGAAGCATCTATTTGGTGTCGGACTGTTACCGCAACACCAACTTTATGAAAGTTTTGCATCAGTATTTGCCTTTATGGCAACTAGTTTTTGGTTTATAGTTTAGCCTGTGAAAATTGTATGTCTCTCCCTCTCTGGTGTCGCCTGTGCAGTTTAGTCATCCAAATGAATAAATTCATGTGTCGAAAAACTACCTTGCTAAGCATTTTCACTGGCAGCAGGGGATGGTTTCTTTCCAAAGAATTCCAACTGTACTTCATGAAAATACAGCTGGAAAGTAAGGTTATGATTTGAACTAAGGTTGAAAAACAAAAGCATGCTTTTGCAGTTACACTACTTCTTACAAAGAGAGGAAAAGATAATGTAATGATTTCAGCATAGGATCTTAATTAAAAAAAAAAAAAAAAAAAAAAACAGCGGACCAATGAGGCAGAAAATAATTCTGGTCAGACAGAGTACATTTTCATGCCAGATCACACAACTAAATTTTAACAAAAACAAAGCTAGATGGCACAAGTATTTACAATACAGTGCTGTCAGAATTAATTAAGTACTCAGTTATAAAGCTGTTCCATACCACATGTTTAAAAGTGAGACAATTAGCATTAACAGGATGTACTGAACTTCCCTTCCTTTTGCTACAAAGTAAAATCTGAAGATATTTTTGTAGAAAAGGCATCAGGCACTGCAATGAATACAAAAACATGCCAAAGTATATTTCAAAAGAAGACAGTCAATGGGTTCAAATGGAGTTCTGAAATAAGCAAGGCAAGGACAGCTGTATTGCTGAAAATGAACTAATCCTTAAGTCTTGGTGAGTACTTACATGTTGAGAGCCCCGTTTTTAAAAAATCTCATCAAGACAACACTGATGGGTGTCGGTTATGTCCTCGGAACAGAGTCGGCTGTTATAACAAGCTCACGCCAGCCAAAAACTCTCGAGCTAAGCCTTTACCCACAGTGCCCTTCTCTACATTACCTCAGATCGAGTTTTAAGGAAGGAAGAAAGAATGTGGAGGCTTTATCTGATCAAGCTTCCTATCATACGCTAAACCCATATCCGAACCTCCAGGAGTCTTTGAGAGGGGGATAGCAGGTGGGTTGCAATAAATAAATGATCATCAACACAGATGGAATGTTATGACAAGAACATAACTTTTTTATCTGATGTTGTTAATCTTCATTCATTCCTTACTGATGGTACAGAGTTCCTAGCTACTTTGTTTCCTGGTAGGCCCTATGGAAGAATATTCCGAGTACCACTGAAGCAAAGGAAACTCTTCCCCTGGAGACCATATCCAATTTGTAATGAGTGATAAAGGTAAGGGGTAGACCATGTTGCTGCCTCACAAATATCATCCACAGCACCTCTTGCATGGAAAGCAAGAGATGTTGCGACTGATCTGGTTGAGTGCGCTTTGACTTTAGATGGTAGGGAAGCTGTGTTCCGTTGATAAATGAAGCAAATGCAATCTCTCAACTACTTAGACAAAGTAACTTTGGAAAAAGGTCTCCCCAATCTTGGTCCTGAGAATGACACAAATAAATGGTCAGATTTTTGTAATGACTTAGTTCTGTCGAGATAAAAACGCAATTGTCTATAAACGTCAAGCAAATGTTGCGAATATTCTCCTTTGTTAGAAAATTTTGGAAAGAAAACTGGTACATTTATGGCTTGATTAACAGTCAAGTCTGAAATAACTTTGGGTAAAAAAAAGAGGGGTTACTCCGGAGTGATACTCTGTCTTTATGGAACACTATATACGGATGTTTTATACACAAAGCGTGCAACTCAGAATTTCATCTTGCTGAGATAATGGCCACCAAGAACAATGTCTTCCAAGATAAGAATTTCAGATCGCAACTGGCAGCAGATTCAAAGGGAGGACGAGTCAAGGATTGTAAAATTAATGTTAAACTCCAGGGCTTGATCGTTTGTTTGAAGGGGGGGCCTAATGTGTGTAACTCCTTTCAAAAATGTTTTACAGAGGCGTGAAATCAAGGAAGAGTCCTTGAAACCATTACAGAAATTGGAGATTGCCAAGTGTACTCTAATAGTTGAAGCTACAGCCCCTGAATGAAGGAGATTAGATAAGTAATCTAGCACCTTAGAAAGCAGGGCCAAAAAAGGGTTTACTCCATTTTTACGAGACCAAATTATGAATCTTTTCCACTTGCTTAGATAAAGTTTCCTGGTGGATGATTTATGGGAAGCTAGAAGAATGCGGCAGACAGGGGAAGACAGTTTGCTTTTCCTGGTAACTACTGGAAGTGGAGGAGCCAAACTGTCAGCTTGAGGCTCGAAATGTTCGGATGCATCAACCCCTGTGGGTAGAAAGTACAGTTGTGCACACTTACCATAAATTTAGATGTTCGAGTGTATTCACTGTTGCAGTCATTACATTTGGGTAATCTGCTGGCAAGTTGCCCTCAGTCGGCCTTATTAACAAAGTCTTGGGTCCTGCGTCGGTTGCTGTCCCTTCTTCCATGACGTCAGGTTGTCAGGGGGTATAAAACATGCAGCCGATGCCATTACATCAGTTTTTCTCGCCCCAGATGTCAGCAGCCCCCCAAATAGGGAGCAAAATATATATAAATAATTAAACACACAAAAATATATACCACCAAACAAAAGCAAATACACCAAAAATGCTTTTGAGTGTAGTACAATAAAGGAGAGGCACAGTAAGAGAAAAAAACAGGGAGCTGGAGGGAGGGTAACCAGGACTGCAACAGTGAATACACTCGAACATCTACATTTATGGTAAGTGTACACAACTGTACTATGTTCTTCATGTTTCACTGTTGCAGTCATTACATTTGGGTAGATTCCCAAAGCTAAAGTTGGGAGGATGGATTTATACAGCATTAGGACCAGCTATAATGCCCTGCAAAACAGCAGCGGCAAAGCCAGCTCTGGATTTAGAGAAAATTGGTAAATGATAGTGCTTGGTGAAAGTATGAACTGAACTCCAGGTAGCAGCTTCTAGAATATCCCTGGTAGGAACATGTCTGAGAAAGGCTGTAGAAGTAGATGCAGCCCTGGTGGTATGGGATCTGATCCCCTGGGGGATAGGTTTTCCATGGCGCTTATAGCAGAAATGAATACAATGGTTTATCTATTTGGAAATGGTTTGCTTTGAAATAGACTTTCCCTCTGCCCCTGCAGCAAATGCTACCAATCAGTTGTTCAGACTTTCTTCTAGATTTATTAGGAATGTAGGCGAGATGGATCCCATACATCTAAAGTTATGGTAAGTACATAACTAAAAGATGTAATGTGATCCTATCTCGCCTAAGGTAAGATAAGGTAAGACCTGGTCCCTCCTTGCTTGTTCAAGTACCAGACTACCGACATGTTGTCGGACTGAATGGCAATCGTCCCCTGGGGGAGGTGGTCGTGTAGTGCTTGCAACGTTAGAAGCACCGCCCTCATTTCCAGGATATTGATGTGGAGAAGATTCTCGTTGCGACACATATACGTTTCCATACCTAGACGACTGGCTCCTAACTGCCACCTCAAGGCATCTACTCTTAAAAACTCTAGCAGCCACTACCTCCCTAGGCAGCTCCTTAGGAATCACCTTCAATTGGACAAAACCCGTATTGCTGCCATCACAGCGTATTCTGTTTATTGGTGCAGAAATAGACACAAGACAGATGCGAGTCTATCTTCCTGTGGAAAGGATAGCAACATTGCAGTCTCAGGTGCGGGCGTTACTCCTCAGACGTCGCGCTGCAGCGAGAATGGTCCTGCAGCTGTTGGGTTCCATGTCAGCCACCATTCTTCTCGTTCCCTTGGCAAGGTTACATATGAGGATACTCCAGTGGCTCCTCTTAGCCCAGTGGTCTTATCAAGACCTCCCCCCTCAGTCACCACATATTGGTAACAGAGACGTGCAAACAGGATCTTCGTTGGTGGCTTCTTTCCTCCAACCTGGATCAGGGGCGACCCTTCGTTCCCCCATCCCCCTCGGCCACGGTGACTACGGACGCCTCCAAGACAGGGTGGGGGGGGACATTATCTGGACAGGTCGGTCCAAGGCACGTGGCACTCCGACGAGAATCTTCTCCACATCAATATCCTGGAAATGAGGGCGATGCTTCTAACGTTGCAAGCACTACACGACCACCTCCCCCAGGGGACGATTGCCATTCAGTCCGACAACATGTCGGTAGTCTGGTACTTGAACAAGCAAGGAGGGACCAGGTCTTACCCCCTTTGCAGAGAGGCCATGAAGGTATGGGATTGGGTGATTGCTACCATACGCTTTCTAGTGGCAACACACATTCCGGGGACATCCAATGTGATAGCCGACAGACTGAGCAGGACTATTCTCTCCCCACACGAATGGTCCTTGAATCGCAAAGTGGTAACAGATTTTCACGAGATGGGGAATCCCATGTTGCGATCTTTTCGCAACTCCCCTCAATGCAAAATGCCAGCAGTTCTTCTCTCTCATTCCAGTTCCGGGGGAGACCCCCAAGGATGCTCTAGTCCAAGCTTGGCCCCCCCGGTCTGCTATACGCCTTTCCACCGGTTCCCCTTATCCCCAAGGTGATTCAGAAGACGATTCGCTTGGGAAGCAAAATGATTCTAATCGCCCCATACTGGCCTCGTCAAGTGTGGTTCCCCTTTCTTCGCAAGTATGCATTGGACGGTCCCTGGTTCCTGGACCAAGTTCCGGACCTCCTGACGCATCAGTCAGGACAGCTCCATCAGTCCCTCCATTCATTACAGCTAGCAGCTTGGCTACTCCTCTTCCGACCATAGTTAGGAGCCATTCTTTCGACCCTGAGGTTATGCATATTTTGCCCTCAGCCCACAAGTCTTCTACTAAAAAGATGTGTAGCAGTAAATGGAAGAGGTTTGCTATTTGGGCTCAACTCCGAGGATTAGACCCTATGACAGCTTCTGTGTCAGAGGTTCTGAAGTTTTTAACCTCCCTGTTCAACCAGGGTTGTTCGGTGTCTACCATCAAAGTTCAATTGGCGGCTATTTCCAATTTTCATGAGAACGTAGAACCACCTTTAATGAGCAATAAGTTGTGCAAAGCCTTTATTAAAGGAGCTTGGCTTCTTAGGCCCCCTATATCGCATCCTGCACCACCCTGGGACCTTAACGTGGTGTTAGGCGCATTAACCGCACCCCCCTTTGAGCCGGCAGCAACCTGTGACTTGAAATTTCTTTCTTGGAAGACTGCCCTTCTAGTTGCTATCACATCAGCCAGGCGAGTTTCAGAACTTCAAGCCTTATGCATCAATCCACCATACCTGATATTTCACAAGGATAGAGTTTCTCTAAGACCAAACCCATCCTTTATACCAAAGGTTTGTTCTAAATTTTGCTTGCAACAATCTCTGGAATTACCGTTTTT
Source organism: Protopterus annectens (assembly GCF_019279795.1). Taxonomy (NCBI): domain Eukaryota; kingdom Metazoa; phylum Chordata; order Ceratodontiformes; family Protopteridae; genus Protopterus; species Protopterus annectens. The sequence continues at coordinate 412,737,230 of NC_056735.1, forward strand.
TTCCCTAAGTATACAGACAGAGCTGAGTATACATTTCACACCTTAGATGTGCACAGACAATTAAGTTTCTATTTGGATAGGACACACCAAGCACGAAAATCGGATCAACTGTTTGTGTCTTTTTCGGACAAGAAATTGGGCAAAGCCATCACGAAAGTCACTATTGCCAAGTGGATCAGAGACTGTATCAGTCATATTTATCGCATTTTAAATAAAGAGCTTACAATTCCTGTGAAAGCTCATTCTACCAGGGCTATGTCCACTTCGGCAGCTTTTCATTCCAAGCTTTCTATTAATGACATCTGTGCAGCTGCTACGTGGTCTTCTCAACATACCTTTATTTCTCACTACAAATTGGATGTGGCATCCAGGGGCCGAGCTTCCTTCGGTTCCACGGTTCTCCGGACCGTTTTCCAGTGAGCCACCCAGGAATTAGGTGCTAGGGACGCTGTCCCATCTGTACAGAATGTAGGCGAGATAGGATCACATTACATCTTTTAGTTATGTACTTACCATAACTTTAGATGTATGGGATCCATCTCGCCTACATTCCTAATAACCCACCCTCCTTCCCCCTGCCTTGGAGGCCAGAAGAGACCGGACGGTCCGAATACAACTGTTTTTCCTCTCTTGAAACACCTGGCAATCTTATAACAACAGTCTGTGTGTGTGTGCATGGGTGCGGACAAACAAGATCTGGGGAAGCAGTAGTGAGGCATCCTGGGATATGAGGTGGCTCCTCATATAGTACAGTTTTGTACCTACCATAAATGTAGATGTCCGAGAGGTATGCATCTGCAGTCCTAACAAATGGGTTGTCCTGTCCTCAGGCAGCCCTTCGGTCGGCCGGATTCCAAAGTCTGGGTCTGGTCTCGGCTGATGTCGCACTTCACCCGACGTCATAGCTGCAGTTCTTCGGGTATAAAGGTATCAGCCGACGCCATTTTCCTCTGTTTCTTGCCCCAAATGCCAGGTGCCCTCTAGGAAGGCTAAATTTGGATAAATGTAAAAGTTTCCAAATAACAGAGAGCAAATAAAAATAAACATGAATGTACATATATACAAACAAATACACCATAATAGATTCCCCCAGCTAGCTAGAAGATGGGCAAATACCCTAGGAGTACCCCAGAGGGGAAGGAGGGAGGGTAATCCTGACTGCAGATGCATACCTCTCGGACATCTACATTTATGGTAGGTACAAAACTGTACTATGTCCTTCAAGGATGCATCTGCAGTCCTAACAAATGGGTAGAATACCATAGCCAAACTGGGGGAGGAGGTAATAATAAGATTATGGTGTAGTTAAGATCCCTTGCAAAACAGCAGTGGCAAAACCTGCTCGGGATCTGGAGTATAAGGGTAGATTATAATGCTTGGCAAATGTATGCATGGAGCTCCAAGTAGCAGCCTCTAAAATGTCTTTGGTAGCCACTCCTCGTAAAAAAGCTGTAGTAGTGGCTGTAGCCCTTGTGGAGTGAGGTCTGATGTTTTCTGGAGTTGTCTTCCCATGGTAAGAGTAACAAAATCTAATGCAATTTCCTATCCACTTAGAGATTGTCTGTTTTGAAATTGCTTTTCCTTCCATTCCTGTTGCATATGCTACCAGTAACTGGTCAGTTTTTCTATTGCTCTTGGTTCTGTCCAGGTAGTAGCGCAATTGTCTATGTACATCCAAGGTATGTAATAGTCTTTCTCCCTGTTCTGTGGGTTGGGGAAGAATGTAGGCAGGTGGATAGCTTGGTTTAAAGATACCCTGGAGACCACCTTTGGCATAAAAGTAGGATTAGTTCTCATGGACACTCTATCTTGATGGAAGATAAGGAAGGGCTGTACTGCCATTAATGCCTGTAATTCAGAAACCCTTCTTGCTGAAGTGATTGCAAGCAGGAAAGCAGTTTTCCATGATAAGTACTGTAATTCTGCTGTTGCTGCTGGCTCAAAAGGAGGGAGTGTCAACTTTTCTAGCACAAAGTTCAAGTCCCAAGCGGGCAATGGTGGCTTCCTTGGTGGTTTTACATTTTTAATTCCTCTCAGAAACTGCCTGAGTAGAGGATGTGAGAAGACTGGAGGATCCATGTTGTATTCTGCTGAAATAGCTGATGCATGAATCTTAATGGAAGAATAGGACAGGCCATTGTGGAAAAGTTCTGCCAAGTATCCCAGGATGTTAGCTATGTTTACCAGTGACACATTTTCTCCTTTTGCTGCACTCCAAATGAGATATCTTTTCCATTTTGCTGAATAAGTTTTCCTTGTTGAGGGTCTGCGAGCCTCCAAGATAATGTCTTTAACCCTTTGAGATAAATCTGGGTTATTTTGTCTTATGCAATGTTCCAGGCAGCTAGCTGCAGCGTTTTTAGGTTTGGATGCAGGGTTTTGAAGTTGTTCTGTGTTAGCAGTAAGGGAACTAGGGGCAGAGGCCATATTTGTTCCCGAGACATACTCCTCAGTAATGGGTACCAATGCTGCCTCGGTCAGTCTGGAGCTATCAGGATGATCCTTGGCCGGTCTTCTTTGATCTTCAATAGCACCTTGTGCATCAAAGGAAGAGGTGGGAATGCATATGCTGTCAGGTTTTTCCAACTGAAAGATAGGGAGTCCACCTTCCAAGCGAGTGGGTGGTATGCCCTTGTGCAGAATTTTTTCAATTGGTGGTTGTATGGGGATGCGAATAAGTCTATTTCTGGTAGTCCCCATTTCCTTGTAATGGATTTGAAGATGTCTGGATGCAGTATCCATTCGTGGGCATCCGTGGTAGTTCTGCTTAGGATGTCTGCTAGTATATTTTCTTTCCCTGGTACAAATATTGCCTGTAGCTGAATGTTGAAGCTCAGGGGCACATTCCAGAGGTCCATTGCCATCCGGCATAGAGGGTATGAATGTGTGTCTCCCTGTTTGTTGATGTACCACATAACTGTGGTGTTGTCCGTCCTTATCAGCAATTGACCCTGTCGAAGAAACGGTCTGAATGTCTGATTTGCCAGTTTTACTGCCAGCATCTCCTTTTGATTTATGTGTAGGTTCAGCTGGTCTTGAGTCCATAAGCCTTGTATGCACTTGTCCAGCATGTGTGCCCCCCAACCGAGGTCTGAGGCGTCCGTGATGATAGTCTGGCTTGGTTGAGGGCTGTGGAAGGGCAGTCCCTTGTTCAATTGACAGGCCTGAGCCCACCATTGGAATTCTTGCTTCAGGCATGGAATTATTGGAATTTGGGTTTCTAGGCTGTGCTTGTGCTGAGACCATAAATTCCTTAGGTACCATTGCAACTTCCTCATATGTAGTCTGGCATGTGGAATCAATATTATGCAGGATGCCATGTAACCCAGGGCTTGCAGGACTTTCCTTGCTGTTAGCTGGTTCTGCGTTGTTAATGCCATGAAATAGAGAGGAAGGTGCTTCTGCTTTTCTGCTGTGAGGGATGCCATTTGATTTGATGTGTCCAGTTCTGCACCCAAGAAAGTTATCCTTTGGGATGGTATCAGCCTTGACTTTTTTATACTGACTGTGTATCCCAAGGCTTGTAGTCGATGAGTGACCTTTTTCAAATGTTTTGCTAATTTGTTTTTGTTGTCCGCTTGTAACAGGCAGTCGTCCAGGTAAGGGTAAATTTGAATTCCCTGAAGCCTGCAATGAGCAATTACTGATGCCAGGCATTTCGTGAATACTCTGGGCGCAGTAGATAAGCCAAAGGGCAATGCTGAGAATTGATAATGCTCTGATCCTGCAAGAAATCTGAGGTATCTTCTGAAATTTGGTCGTATGGGGACATGCAGGTATGCCTCCTTGAGATCTAGAGTTACCAGCCAAGACTCCTTGCCCAGCATGGGAAGAAGCTGCTGTAGGGTCAGCATTTTGAATTTTGGAACAATGAGATATGTGTTTAGAGCGGACAGGTCGAGAATAGGTCTCCATTGGTTTTCTTTTCTTGGCACGAGGAAAAGTCTGGAGTAAAATCCTTGCCCTTGTTCCATAGACGGTACCTTTTCTATAGCTCTCATCCTTATTAAGTGGTCTATTTGTTCTAGAGCTTTTGTCTTTTGATTTGGAGGTAGGTTTGGCATTCCTCTCTTCCTTGGTAGAGTATGGAAGCGAAACCTGTAACCTTGGTCTATTGTCTGTAAAATCCATTTGTCTCCTGTGATGTGATGCCAGTTTTCCGAAAAAAAGGCTAGCTTTCCGCCCAAGGGTGCTTCTAGTTGTTCCCTGGTAGGCGGTCTCAGAGCCAAGTCACTGTGATTGTCCTGTAGAAGTGGTAGTGGCTGGATCTGTGGCAGTACTTCGCTGGTTGTTAGGCTGCCACTGACGTCCCCTGTAGGCACCTCTGGATTGACCCCTGCCTCTTGGGCGCCTATTCCCGCCTCTCTGTGCTCTGGTGGTGTCTGGAAAGGACCAATTCTTGGAAGGGCAGTTCCTACTAAACCTTGGAGGCTGGACCTGTAAGAAATCCTTGACTGTCTGGACAGATTTTGCTTTCTCTTCCACCTTCTTCAGCACCTGCTGTGCAGGGGAGCCAAACAAATTGAGCTTATCCATGGGAGCATCTAGGAGCTTTGATTTAACATGGTCTGGTAAGGACTGCTCTTTTAACCATGCATGCCTTCTGATCACTGTACCAGTCATAGCTGATCTAAAGGAAGCCTCCAGTGCATCATAGCCGCATTTTAAGGAATGATTACTGACCTGCTGAATGTTATGTACCATTTCCTGAAGAGATTTTTTGTCTAATGGTTCAGGCGAGGACAGTTTTTTAGTTAACTGATCTAACATAAATTCCTGATACTGAATCATGTGGAATTGACAGTTTAAGGCCCTAGCGAAAGAGTAGCAGAAGTGTAAACTTTTACCCCATCTCTCTAAGGCCCTAGATTCCCTTTCAGAGGGAGGGATTTTGGCAGAGGTAGCTGCTACTGCCTTGGGTCCCTGAGAAATAGTTTCAGGATCTGCAAAAGGAGCCTTATACAAATGATAATGTATGTCCGGAACCCTGTAGTACCTGTCGGGCTTAGCAGGGGCCGGAGGAAGTGAATCAGGAGCAGTACAAGCATCATTAAATGCATCATCCACAACAGTAAGTACTGGAGGAATGGCTAAAGGCCTATGCTGTGGCAAATGCAAAAAGGTCCTAAGCCTTTTCCTAGAGTCTGAAAAATCCTGGCCCTGCCATTGAAATTGTTCCCTCATAGCATGCAAGGTTTCCCCAAAAGAAAATTCCTCAGGAGGAGAGGCAGAAGGAATGGAGTCTTCTGCATCAGAGTCCTCATAAGGAGAATAAGGGCCCTCTGGAGGGTTTGTATTTTCTGAATCATCAGAGGAGTAATCTGAAGAAACTGGCTCAGGGGGCTCTGCTCTAGGCCTCTTCTCTGGAGGTGGGTGAGAGGCCCTGCCAGGGTGAGGTTGGGATCCCCGGATCAAAGAAATAAGATCCTCTGCTAGACTAAGCATTTGAGTACTAGAGCTAGGCCTGTGAGAGGGGGTCTTAGCAGGCACATGCTCGGTTGATTTTGCTGCTTTAGCCCTGGCAAAAGCCTTAATCGACATGGATGCAGGGGGCCTAGCAGCTCCACGTGCAGGAGTAGATATATCTAAAGGAATAGTATCAGATAAATCCTGTGAACCTGCAAGAGCAGGTGGGATTTCAGTAGCAGATTCAGCCATGCCGGATGAGGCCTCGGTAGGAGGCAAGCTTTCGGCCGAAGGAAGGACCGAGGACTCTGTTTCAGCTGAATCCGAGACACTCGCGGTTGACTTAACCGCGGTTTCGGCCGAAACCGCGGACCGCAAGTGTCGGTCCTTTTCCTTGCGCTTTTTAGTTAATTGCGAAGTCGGAGTTTCCGACGGCATGTTGTAAGCAAAAGCGGAGCTGAAAAACTCCTCAGCAAATTCCGACCGACGTCCAAGTGTCTGTCGGTTGAAAGAAGCACAGGCTAGACAAGCTGCTACGTCGTGGTCTGGGCCTAAACAAGGTAGGCAGTAAGAGTGGAAATCTTTATGAGGTATTTGTTTCCCACAAGTTAAACAGTTATTCACTTTTTCTGACATCGGCTGAGGCAAGAAAGAATCCCCAACGGGGTACTTAGCTTTTTAGAAGTCTTCGGTAGTAGTAATCTCTGGTTCTGACCGACCGGCACTTGCGAACAGTTTCTGCTTCGGGCGCCACGCGGCAAGAAAGACTGGGGAAAATGGCGTCGGCTGATACCTTTATACCCGAAGAACTGCAGCTATGACGTCGGGTGAAGTGCGACATCAGCCGAGGCCAGACCCAGACTTTGGAATCCGGCCGACCGAAGGGCTGCCTGAGGACAGGAGAACCCATTTGTTAGGACTGCAGATGCATCCTTGAAGGACATCCCAGGATACCCCACTACTGCTTCCCCAGATCTTGTTTGTCCGCACCCATGCACACACACATAGACTGTTGTTATAAGACTGCCAGGTGTTTCAAGAGAGGAAAAACAGTTGTATTCGGACCGTCCGGTCTCTTCTGGCCTCCAAGGCACGGGGAAGGAGGGTGGGTTATTAGGAATGTAGGGGAGATAGATCCCATACATCTAAAGTTATGGTAAGTACATAACTAAAAGATGTAATGTGATCCTATCTCGCCTACATTCTGTACAGATGGGACAGCGTCCCTAGCACCTAATTCCTGGGTGGCTCACTGGAAAACGGTCCGGAGAACCGTGGAACCGAAGGAAGCTCGGCCCCTGGATGCCACATCCAATTTATAGTGAGAAATAAAGGTATGTTGAGAAGACCACGTAGCAGCTGCACAGATGTCATTAATAGAAAGCTTGGAATGAAAAGCTGCCGAAGTGGACATAGCCCTGGTAGAATGAGCTTTCACAGGAATTGTAAGCTCTTTATTTAAAATGCGATAAATATGACTGACACAGTCTCTGATCCACTTGGCAATAGTGACTTTCGTGATGGCTTTGCCCAATTTCTTGTCCAAAAAAGACACAAACAGTTGATCCGATTTTCGTGCTTGGTGTGTCCTATCCAAATAGAAACTTAATTGTCTGTGCACATCTAAGGTGTGAAATGTATACTCAGCTCTGTCTGTATACTTAGGGAAAAAAACGGTAATTCCAGAGATTGTTGCAAGCAAAATTTAGAACAAACCTTTGGTATAAAGGATGGGTTTGGTCTTAGAGAAACTCTATCCTTGTGAAATATCAGGTATGGTGGATTGATGCATAAGGCTTGAAGTTCTGAAACTCGCCTGGCTGATGTGATAGCAACTAGAAGGGCAGTCTTCCAAGAAAGAAATTTCAAGTCACAGGTTGCTGCTGGCTCAAAGGGGGGTGTGGTTAATGCGCCTAACACCACGTTAAGGTCCCAGGGTGGTGCAGGATGCGATATAGGGGGCCTAAGAAGCCAAGCTCCTTTAATAAAGGCTTTGCACAACTTATTGCTCATTAAAGGTGGTTCTACGTTCTCATGAAAATTTGAAATAGCCGCCAATTGAACTTTGATGGTAGACACCGAACAACCCTGGTTGAACAGGGAGGTTAAAAACTTCAGAACCTCTGACACAGAAGCTGTCATAGGGTCTAATCCTCGGAGTTGAGCCCAAATAGCAAACCTCTTCCATTTACTGCTACACATCTTTTTAGTAGAAGACTTGTGGGCCGAGGGCAAAATATGCATAACCTCAGGGTCGAAAGAATGGCTCCTAACTATGGTCGGAAGAGGAGTAGCCAAGCTGCTAGCTGTAATGAATGGAGGGACTGATGGAGCTGTCCTGACTGATGCGTCAGGAGGTCCGGAACTTGGTCCAGGAACCAGGGACCGTCCAATGCATACTTGCGAAGAAAGGGGAACCACACTTGATGAGGCCAGTATGGGGCGATTAGAATCATTTTGCTTCCCAAGCGAATCGCCTTCTGAATCACCTTGGGGATAAGGGGAACCGGTGGAAAGGCATATAGCAGACCGGAGGGCCAAGCTTGGACTAGAGCATCCTTGGGGGTCTCTCTCCCGGAACTGGAATGAGAGAGAAGAACTGCTGGCATTTTGCATTGAGGGGAGTTGCGAAAAGATCGCAACATGGGATTCCCCATCTCGTGAAAATCTGTGTTACCACTTTGCGATTCAAGGATCATTCGTGTGGGGAGAGAATAGTCCTGCTCAGCCTGTCGGCTATCACATTGGATGTCCCCGGAATGTGTGTTGCCACTAGAAAGCGTTTGGTAGCAATCGCCCAATCCCATACCTTCATGGCCTCTCTGCAAAGGGGGTAAGACCTGGTCCCTCCTTGCTTGTTCAAGTACCAGACTACCGACATGTTGTCGGACTGAATGGCAATCGTCCCCTGGGGGAGGTGGTCGTGTAGTGCTTGCAACGTTAGAAGCATCGCCCTCATTTCCAGGATATTGATGTGGAGAAGATTCTCGTCGGAGTGCCACGTGCCTTGGACCGACCTGTCCAGATAATGTCCCCCCCACCCTGTCTGGGAGGCGTCCGTAGTCAACGTGGCCGAGGGGGATGGGGGAACGAAGGGTCGCCCCTGATCCAGGTTGGAGGAAAGAAGCCACCAACGAAGATCCTGTTTGCACGTCTCTGTTACCAATATGTGGTGACTGAGGGGGAGGTCTTGATAAGACCACTGGGCTAAGAGGAGCCACTGGAGTATCCTCATATGTAACCTTGCCAAGGGAACGAGAAGAATGGTGGCTGACATGGAACCCAACAGCTGCAGGACCATTCTCGCTGCAGCGCGACGTCTGAGGAGTAACGCCCGCACCTGAGACTGCAATGTTGCTATCCTTTCCGCAGGAAGATAGACTCGCATCTGTCTTGAGTCTATTTCTGCACCAATAAACAGAATACGCTGTGATGGCAGCAATACGGATTTTGTCCAATTGAAGGTGATTCCTAAGGAGCTGCCTAGGGAGATAGTGGCTGCTAGAGTTTTTAAGAGTAGATGCCTTGAGGTGGCAGTTAGGAGCCAGTAGTCTAGGTATGGAAACACCTGGAATCCTAGACTTATCAGGTGAGCAGTCACCACTGCCAAACATTTGGTGAACACCCTGGGGGCTGTGGTGAGACCAAATGGCAGTGCACGGAACTGGAAATGACTGTCCCCTAGGCTGAAGCGCAAGTGTCTCCTCGACGCCTGATCTACCAGAATGTGATAATAGGCGTCTTTGAGATCTATGGAGCACATCCAAACACCCTTCTCCAGAAGCGGGAGAATGGTTTGCAAGGTGACCATCCGGAATTTGGACTTTTTCACTGATCGGTTTAACTTGCTGAGATCCAAAATGGGCCTCAAGCCCCCGGTCTTTTTTGGTACCAAAAAGAATCTCGTGTAAGTCCCTGATCCGGTCTGGTCTGCGGGGACAGGTTGGATGACTCCTTTTTGAAGCAGCTTTGAAATTTCGATGGCTGCCATATCCCGTTGACTGGGTGGCGGGTCCGGGATTCTTTGGGATGGTGGGGGGGTTGAGAAAAGGGAATGGTGTAACCTCCGGCGATGATTCGGAGCACCCATTGGTCCTGGGTGATACTTTCCCAGGCCTTTAGGTGCCTCGAAAAACGACCCCCGACTGGCTCCAGAGCTGCACAGTCGGGCACTCCTTCAGGGATGCTGGAAGGAGGAGGAGCCATGAAAGGACTTGCGGTCTCCAGTGTTGCGGGGGCCTCCGCCACCTCTGGGACGGCGTCTCCCTGAAAAATTTCCTCTGCCTCTAGAAGGGGAATCGCTCTGCTGCGATGAGTAAAACTTTTGAGACTTACGGAACCACATTTTCCCTCCTCTTCGAGCCTTGGGATAAGGTCTGAAGGGAGTGGAAAACCGGGCCCCTACGGCAGTTAAAGTCTTACCCTCCTGCTCGCAGTGAGTCAAAGTGTCCTTTACCTTGGGTCCAAAAAGGGAGGACCCATCGAAGGGGGCGTCGGCAAAGGAAGACTTAAAGGCCTCCGCAAAGTGACACAGGCGTAGCCAGGCTTGTCTCCGTTGAGCAACACCTGTGCCCACCGCTCTGCTCGCTCCCTCGGCTGCATACGAAATGAGCCTCATGGACGAGTTGGATAGGGAGGACAGGGTAGCCAACTGGGAGTTAACCGTCTGGGCCAACTGCTCAGGTAAGTTACCGGAGAGGGTATCCGAAAGCTCCTTTACCAGATCCCTCTGCAGTCTCGTAAAATGCGTCAGGTAATTCAGAGACCTTAATGTAAAGGTTGCTGAAGCAAGGGTGCGCTTCCCGTACCGATCCATGCGACTAGACTCCTTATTAGGAGGATGGACGGACATTGAAGCCTCTGCCACATCCTGTTGGGTAGCAGATGCCACCACCAAGGCATCTACAGCCACACCTTTGGTAAGGAAGTCCTTATCCGGGGGTGCCGAAAGGAATTTATTGGGGCGAGCTGGCACCGGTTCAACAGAATCCGGATGTTCCCATGCCCTTCGAGAGATCAAATCCAGGAGCTCATCAATGGGCGGAGACACCCAGGAGGCGGAGGGTTGAGCCCCGAAGGCCTTGAGGAACACAGACTCCTCAGCAGAAGGGGGTTTGGACTGCCAGTCGCCTCGTTGCTTAGGGATTTCCAAGATGTCCGCAAAGGATACATCATCCGAGGACGACTTGGGGGACCCCTCCGCATCATCGAGGTTGGTATCCGAGGTGAGAGACTCATCAGGGTGTCGACGTGCTTCCTCTTGCACTGTTTCTTACTCGGGGGTTCCTCCGAAGACGCTTCGGAGGGATCTCCAGGAAGAAGGGAACCCCCGATGGGGGTAACCTCAGGCCCCAGGGCTCCGCTGTCATGAGACAGGGGGATTGCAAAGGAACTAGTCTCCGTGCCAAGGGAAGGTGGTGGTGAGATGGTAGAAGTGGCCAGAGAGGATTTGGCCAAGGCACTCCTCATGGCCGTGAAGGCGGGACCCCCAGAGTCCTGGGAAGGTTCAACCCCCAAGGCCACAACAGCAGTCGGAACTCCCATCGCAGATGCACCGAGAGGAAGGCTCGGAACCGAAAGAATCGGTCCCGAAGCGTTCCCCCCGGGGCCGACAGAGGAGGTCCGCGTACCGAACACTGACCCGAAGGGCGGGGTTGGAGTTAGGGACGGAGCCGACCCTACAACTTCCACCGGCTCCACCAACACCGACTCCAACGGCGCTGAAGCTGTTGGAGGAGGAACCAAGATGGCAGAGTGGGAAATCGGCTCCGGAGACGACTGGGCTGGAGCCGAGACCAACTATTGAAAGACTGGAGACTGAAAAAGCCTCTGAAGCACCCTGTCTACATCCGAATCGGACATCCTCGACGACCGAGCAGAGACCGACCGGGTCCGAGTCGACTTCTCCGCCGGATCCGAAAGACTGGGGGACCGGCTCCGAATGGATTTGAGAAGTATCGGCGCCAAGGGAGGTTCCACCACTACTGCAATTTCCCTCAGAGCCGATGTGGACTTCGGCACCGAAGGGGAAGAGTCTGAGCGGGCAACCTTCATCGGCCCCGAAGGCAGTGAAGCCGATGGAGGTGACTCGCCTCTCTATGCCCGAGCTCTTGGCTCCGAAGCCAGAGGAGTTGAGGCTGGAGACATCGAGGCAGACCGTTCTGCCCTTGGCTCCAAAGTCCGTGGAGCCAACGGAGAAGCCTGCCTTGACTTTTTTGCTGCCGGATCCGACGGGCTGGTCGGATCCGAAGATTTTTTCTTCCTCGACGGGGAAGAAGAAGAAGATAGGGCTTCCTCAAAAGAAGGGGTGATAAGCCCTTTCAAAATCAACTTATTTTTCCTCTCTTGGAGCACGCGAGAGGAAAAAGCGTGGCAAACGCTACAAGATTCCTGTAGGTGCTTCGGCCCCAAACAGTATACACATAACAAATGGTCGTCCGTAATGGACATTTTGTAACTGCATTTTGAACATTTCTTGAATCCTGATGGCCTATGTTCTTTAGACATGGCTATCTACTTTAATTAAACCTAAAGAGAAAAAACTTCAGAAAACTTCAGAAAAATAACACTTAGACTAGGGCAAGGTCCCTCCAAGTCAAACGGGATCACTTACCAGCCCGAAAAAAATACAATTTACCATAAAAAATTCTAAAACTGCACAATCACACAAAAAAAAGCTGTTAAACAGCTCTAACTAAGGCGCGTGGGCTAGACAAAGGCCCCTCTAACTTAAACGGGAACCTTTACCGTCGAATAAAACACAATTTCACCACAAACTTTTGGAAAAATCAGTCACACAACAATAAGTAGCTGTTAAAACAGCTTTTGGTTAAGTTTAGTGGAAATTCTGACAGAAAAAATAATCACTAAGAGGCACTTAGCTCAGCCAAGTCCGAGACCACGTCTATGCTGTAGAAGCGGCAAACGAGATCTGGGGAAGCAGTAGTGGGGCATCCTGGGATATGAGGTGGCTCAGCCAATAAGAGACTTTGTTCTATAGTATAGCGTGCAGAGTCGGAGCAGAGGATCGGCTCCGAACCCATCTGTACAGAATGTAGGCGAGATAGGATCACATTACATCATTCAAAACAGGAGGTATAGCTAAAGGCCTATGCTGAGGTAAATGTAAAAAGGTCCTTAATCTCTTTCTAGAATCAGAAAATTTATGGCCCTGCCATTGAAAATGTTCTCTCATAGAGTGGGAAATCCTTATGAGGTATTTGTTTCCCACAAGTTAAACAATTATTTACTTTATCTGACATCGGCTGAGGCAAGAAAGAGTCCCCAATGGGGTACTTAGCTTTTTCGAAGTCTTCGGTAGCTGAATCACAGGAGCTGGCCGACCGGCACTTGCGAACTGCTTCTGCTTCGGGCACCACGCGGCAAGAAAGACTGAGGAAAATGGTGTCGGCTGATGCTTTTATACCCCAGACGCTCTGACGTCGGGGAAAGTGCGACATCAGCCGAGGCCAGACCCAGACTTTGGAATCCGGCCAACCGAAGGGCTGCCTGAGGCAGGACAACCCATATGTTATGACTGCAGATGCATCCTTGAAGGACATCAGCACCGCTCTCAGTTCCAAAACATTGATATGCAAGTTGGCCTCTAGCATGGACCATGTGCCTTGGACTCAAACAAAAAAACACTGCACCTCCTCTGTAAATATAACAAACACAATGTCCTAGATCCAAATGAAGGTTTAAATCCAAATGCTACTTGAATTATGAAGAAAAAACACGCAGTAAAACAAGTTCAATTTATTCTAGCACCTTGGTGTTACCACCTTCAAGGAATAAAAAAATACTACAAAAGCTTTGTCTTTACAATACAAATTACATTCAATTAATCAATAAAATAGGTCATGTGCCTTGGACTCTCTCTCCCTGGAAAGGCCCCCCCCAACCCTATCAGGGAAGCATCCGTGGTCACAATGGCCTTGGGCTGAGGGGGCTGGAACGGGCAGCTCCAAAGATCTGTGTCTGGCTTCATCCACCAGAGAAGGTCCTGTTTGCAAGAACTGGTTATCCGTATCTGAAAACATAGGGGGTGATGATTCGGGAACCACTGAGAAAGAAGAAGCCATTGGAGGATTTGCATAAGCAGTTTTGCAACAGGCACTATTGGTATGGAGGATGCCATGGATCCTAGGGCCCGAAGAACTTCTCTTGCCGAGACTTTGTTTTGACAGAGTATCACCCAGAGCTGGAACCTCAACCTCTGGAGTCTGTGAGCTGGGAGTGGCACCAGACAGGATCGAGTGTCGAAGACTGCCCCGATGAATTCTATCTGCTGGGCTGGAGAAAGGTTGGATTTCTCCCACTGCACAGTTATCCCCAAACATTCTGCCAGAGAAAGGGTGTATTGCAGGGCTGTTACCAGAAGATGCTTGGTGGGGGCACTAAGGAGCCAATAGTCCAAATACAGAAACACCTGGAATCCTTGTAGTTTCAAGTGAGCTGTGACCACTGCCATGCACTTCGTGAACACTCTGGGGGCTGTAGAGAGACCAAATGGCAGGGTGCGAAACTGGTTACGATTGGCTCCTAGCCGAAAGCAGACTCCTGGAGTGGTTGTCCATTTTGATGTGGTAATATGCATCTCGGAGATCTATCGAGCACATCCAATCACCCTCCCTGAGAAAAAGGAGAATGGACTGAACCGTGACCATCCGGAATTTGGTTTGGGCGACATGTTTGTTTCAAGCTGCTGAGATCCAAGATGGGTCTCCAGACCCCTGCCTTTTTTGGCACCAAAAAGAAACCTGAGTAAAATCCGGATCAACATTGGTCTGTTGGGACTAGTTGGATGGCTCTTTTTTGAAACAGCTTTCTTACTTCTGAAGCTGCTTTTTCCCTCTGACTGGGTGGAACGTCGGGAAGTTTTGGATAAGATATGAGGGGAATGGTGTAACCCTCTGGTAATGATGTTCTGCACCCAACCACTTGAAGGGATCGACGAGGTCACAAATGCACATCCAGGCATGACACCTCATAACTATGCCTGAACACGCAGCGCTAGCCGCTCCTTCGGTTGCATGTGAAAGCAACCTCATGGACGAATTGGAGAGAGATTCCAGGGTTGCGAGCTGTGAGGCACCTTTGTCCCTCACCTTGTCGGACACCTGCCCTGCAAGTGTTCCAGAGAGTTCAGAAATCAAGTCTCTTTGGAGCCTTGTAAAATGTGCTAAGTAGTTCAGGGACCGTATGGCAAAGTTCGCTGAAGCAAAAATTTGCTTCCCCAATCTATCCACAGCCCGGGACTCTCTGTTGGAGTGGGTGGACAGTAGGAGACTCTTCAACTAGGTCCTTTTTAGTGGCAGCCGCCACCACCATAGCATCAACTGGTAAACCTCTGGACCAATGTGGGTGTTCCTCGGGTGGGGACAGAATTTTGTCGGATCTCTGACGGATTTCCTCAACAGAGTCAGGGTTCTTGCAGGTGGGCTGCACTATGAGCTGAACTAGCTCGTCTGCAGGCGGGGTCACCCAAAAGGTAGAAGGCTGGGTGAGGAAAGCCTGCAGGAACACGGACTCCTCAGAAGGGTTAGTGGGCTTCCAGTCACCCCTCTGTTTCAATATTTCCAGGATGTCTCCAAAGGAGACATCATCAGGAGGTGACCGTGAGGACCCTTCACCACCATCAAAATCCTTGTCCTCTGTAAGAGACTCCTCAGGTGACTATGTGCTTCCTCTTGCATGATCTCTTCTGCGGGGGCTTCTGAGGAGGACCCGGAAGAGTGGGTATCCTGTACCATGGGTTCCTGCGGCTTCCCTGCCTGGAGTCTCAGGGAGGTGGACTGTGGCAGCTGTAGCTCAGGGGAAGAAAAATGGGATTCCATCAGCGGAATGCTTAAAGAAGCAAGAGCCCTCTCCATTGCACGGAAAACAGGTCAGCCTAAAGAGGGAGGGAAACCCAGAACAGATAAAAACCTCGGAACTGGGGTCACCACCCTGCTCAGTCAAACCCACTCCCGAGGATGAAGCCTCAAACAGGATCAGAGCAGACAATGCTCCCAGTACCAAGGACAGAATCGAAGAAACACTCTGAACAGAGCCACCAACCGAAGAGTCCGCAGCTCAATCACGGGGTTGAGAAGGATTGCTTCAGTAGTAACAAAGGACCAAAGGGACGGTCCCGGAGCCAAAGTGAGGTCCACTACTGGAGCCGAGATGGGGGGGTTCTGAGAGAGACGCCGGAGCAGGCGGCTTTGGAACAGAGGTGGTCAAAGGAGGAGAATAGGATGGAGTTCGTGGAGAAATAAAGCCAAATCCCATAGGGGATGGGTCCTGGAGGCCAGCAGCTGGTCCACAAGACGCACCACACAGAGTTCTAAAAGGCTCCTGGTGGATCTAGTGGATACTCCCGACAGGCAGCCTGGTTGTTCTAGGAATGGGCTATACACTTGGCCTAGGAACGGATCTACGGATGGGGAGTATCGGGTCCGTGTTGCGGGGTCTACTGGCACTGAATCTCAAGTTTGGAGACGGGAAGCAGTGGAGTCACGTCTATTGCAGTAAGAGCCGTAATATAGCTCGGTGCCGAAGGGGCACTCTGAGCCGAAACGGGAGGTTGAGTCATTGCAGAGATATACATTGAAGGCGTGCACTGTGCTGAAGTGGCACCCTGTGCCAGGTAGTACTAGGCAGGTTAATGGTCGGTGACGGAGATGGTATCGGAGCCGAAGCTGGCACTGATAAAGTAACAGTCATAGTGCCTGGAGCAGATAATGGAGATGACGAGGCAGACTTACGCTCCAAAGAAAGTTTTGTACCTTAGGTTTGACAGACGTGCCCTGGTCACCCCAAGGGTGAAGAGGGAACCGAATGGGACCTTTTTTTTAATCTTTCCTAGAAGGGGTTGAGACCTCCGTCGCAGAAAGGGCCTCTGAAAAGGGCGATTTAAGCAGGCCCTTTAAAATGAACTTATTATTGTGCTCAGAGTGCGTTGGGTAAAACTTTAGCAAATTACACAGGGAGGCTGCACCGAAAGATGGGTCACCCCCAAGCAATAAACACGATTGTGAGAGTCACCGTTAGGAAGTTTACCATTACATGAAGTACAGTGCTTGAAACCTGAAGCACCCTTCTTGTCAGACATCATGACAAGTTAACAACAATCAAAATCTCCAAATAAAATTTCAAATCCTATTTAGTCTAGTCTAACTAAACAAAGAGAGAGAGTACCTATCTCAAGAGCAGAAACATGCAACTAGATAGAGAAGGAAGGCATACCAGCTACAGTATTCTAAGAATACCACAAGGGTAAGGCGAGAGGGCCGTACCACCAATGGTATTAAAAGATTACCGACGAGTAGAAGGAAAATGAAAATGGGGTAAATCTAACTATAAAAGTGAAGATCAATGAAAGAAAACACTAACGATAAGAGAATCAAACTTTCTCACAAATATCAAAACATTTCCAGTTAGCTGAGAGCTCAGCTGAAACGCGCTTTATGGCTACATGCCAAATGAGATCTGATGTAACCGGGAGAAGGGCACTGCGGGTAAAAGCTTAGCTCGGGAGTTTTTTGGCTGGCGTGAGCTTGGTAATACGCCGACTCGGTTGCGAAGGCTCTGAACAGAACCCATCGGTGATGAATGTAAAGAAAATTATCATCATCAGATCATCAATTTGGGACAAAAATGTGATATAAAAGAACTTGAGCAAGAGGGAGTGTATAAATACTTAGAAATTGATGAAGGATCAGCAATAAAACATGAACAAATGTGAATAAAACTCAGTAAGGAGTACGTTAGAAGACTTAAATTAATCCTGAGAACAGCACTAACATCTAGGAACACGATCCAAGTTATAACTCAATTTGCTCTTCCTGTCCTAACTTATAGTTTTGGAGTGATAGACTTAACCCAAAAAGTGCTGGACAGACTGCATATTAAAACAAGAAGGATGCTTCATGCTCACCAAATGATTTATAAAAATCAGTGTATACCAAGATTATATATTCCCCGTTTCGAAGGAGGGATGAGCCTTCTTGAAATTGATTACATGTATAGATCTGCAATCGTGGGACTCCACACACATCTACCGACCTCACAAGATCCAAATGTAGTGAAAGCTTTGAAACATGAAGAGAATAAATCTAAGATGATGTCTCTGCTTAACTTAGCAGAAGCATATCAACGTCAAGCAGGAATGGAAATTAAACCAGAAGTGGATAAAAACCAGGCAGCAAGTGAATGTGCCAAAAAACAAAAGAAAGAATGCAAGGTGAAGGACCAGATGAGAAGGCAAGAAATGTGGAAAAAATATAAATATAGTTGCAAGTATAGAAAACTTCTGGAACAGCCTCATGTTGTTCAAGAACGAATGCAGAAATAGTTAGAGAGGCGAATTCAAACCAAGAAATGAAAGGTTAATACTGGCAGCCCAAGATAGTGGGCTACATACATGATGGGTTTACAAAGGCCACTGAACATGTGGGAGAAACAGACATTTGCAGGTTTTGTAAAACCAAATTGGAAACGGTCACACACACTGTTGCTGCTTGCCATGCACTAATGGCAGAGGGACTGTATACTGAAAGGCATAATAATGTAGCGAGACTGTTACACTGGAGATTGTGCAAACATTATGGTATCGAAATGGCTGAAAAACACTGGAAAAATGAGCCACAAAGAATCACAGAACATTATCACATGGGATTACCCAATACCAACAGTTTAAAAGAAAGATGCTAGAAAACTGGATATAGTGGTCCAAGAAAAGAAGACAAAAGTAGCATTGATCATTGAATTCGCAACACCCAGTGACTACAGTGCCTTGGTAGAAAGAGACAAAGTCATAAAATACCTGAATCTGCAGGCAGAAATGAGAGCCATGTAAAAAAAGATACCTGGACAGTTCCAATAGTAGTAGGAGAAATGAGTCTTATAAAAAATAATTTACAATCTTATTTAGATATGTTACCAATTCATGTCACACCGTACGAACTGCAGGAGTCATTATTGGGCACATTGCGGGTGCTGCGAAGAGAACTTTTGGCTGACATCAAACAGTAAAACAATACTAATTTCATGAACTTTTCCCGTACTTTGACTTAGGAATAGGGTCCATTCCTGTCATGGTATTAGAAACCCAAAAGACTTGGGAGAAATTAAAAAAAGGCAGAGACCATTGCGTTAGTAAACGCCCCTGTAGGAGTCTCATGTGCAGTTTTGCCAGTGGAACTATTATCAATGCTGCCATTGACCCTAGTAGTTGGAGGATTGCCTGAGCTGGAGCTTTGTCCTGACAGAGTATCACCCAGAGTTGAGATCAGAGTCTTCCCAGCCTGTGGAATGGGAGGACGACTAGGAAAATAGAGTATCGAAATTTGCTCCTATGAACTCCAGTCTGAGAAGGAGCCAAATTGCATTTGTCTTTGTTTACTGTTATCCTTAAGTGTTCCAATAGTTGTAGAGTGTAATGAGTGGCTGAAACCAGTAGATGCTTGGTTGGGGCATTAAGGAGCCAATAGCCTAAATATGGAAACACCCAGAATCCTTGCAGTCTCAAGTGAGCTGTTACCATTGCCATGCATTTGGTGAACACTCTGGGGGCCATAGAGAGACCAAAAAGCAGCACTCGGAATTGGTAGTGATGGTCTCCCAGCCGGAAGTGGAGGAATCTTCTGTAGTGTCTCTCCATTTTATGTGGTAATACGCATCATGAAGATCTATCGAGCACATCCAATCGTCTTTCTCCAGAAAAGAAAGTCTAGACTGAACCGTGACTATCCGGAATTTCGGTTGACAAATTTGTTTAGGATGCTGAGGTCCAGAACTGGCCTCCAGTCCCCTGTCTTTTTTGGCATTAAAAAGAACCTTGAGTAGAGTCCAGATCCCATGTGGTCTGGTGGGACTGTTTGGATGTCCCTTTTTTGAAGCAGCTTTTGAATTTCTTGAGCTGCTACTATCGGGCCGCTCTTCAGGAGCGCTGAGAGGATTGCCCAGAGAAGGAATACTCTGGATCCCGGATTACGCAGACCACCTCTGCCTCTGAAGAGGCATCTTCTGGTTGAGTCCCACCCCCCCCTCTGCCCCTGGGGGAGATCTCACCATGTGTGTCGCAGAAAGGACCCTGGGATTTCTTGTACCACATCCTTCCACTCCTCTTATTCCTAGAAGGGGGCAGTTGAGGGGTGGAAAAACATATGCCTACAGCAGACAAGGTCTTACCAACCTTTTCACACCTGGCTAGAGTGTCTTCTACCTTACGGCCAAAAAGAGAAGAGGCCTCTACAGGGAAATTTAGGAAGGAAGACTTTAAGGGATCCGAAAAATCACACAAGTGCATCCAGGAGCGACTTCTCGTAACAATGCCTGCACCCACTGCTCTAGCCGGCCCTTCGATAGAATGAGAAATCAACCGCATGGAGGAGTTGAGAGTTATATTCCAGGGTGGCAAGCTACCCCATCAGAAACTGATCCTGCAAGGGTTTGAGAGTTCTGAGATTAGACCTCGGTACAGCCGGGTAAACTGTGCCAGATAGCTCACGGACCGAATGGCGAAGGTCACTGGAGTACACCCGCTTCCCTAGTCTGTCTATCGTCCAAGACTACCTGTTAGGGGGATGGACAGTAGAGATCTCCTCAGCAAGCTCGTTCTTAGTAGCCGCCGCCACGACCATAGCATCTACTGGCAGGGCCTTGGACCAGTGCACGGACTGTCATCTGAAGGAGAAAGAATTTTGTCTGGTCTCCAGGGGATAGGTTCAATGGTAACAGGATTCTTCTAGGCATGCTGCACTATGAGCTGAACCAGGTCATCTGCAGGTGGATCACCCAGGAAGTAGAGGGCCGAGCATGGAAAGCCTGCAAGAATACAGGCTCGTCTGAGGAAGGGGTGTTGGACTTCCAGTCCCCCCCACTGCTTCAGGATCTCCAATATGTCTCCAAAGGAGACATCCTCAGGGGGCAACCATGGGGACCCTTCCCATTCATTGTAGTGCGCATCTTTGTGAGGGATTCTTCAGGGGAATCCACATGCTTCCTCTTGCATGACCCTCTTGCGAGGTATCTCATTGGCGGAGGCATCTGAGGAAGACTCTGCAGAGTGGGTACCTTTTGGAAGGATGTCTTGAGGTTCCCCATGCCTGGTGTCCTTGAGTAGTGGCCTGTGACAGCTGTGTCTCACAGTAAAGTTATATATGCGTCTCTGGTGCCGAAGGGACCAACTGGGAGCCTGCAGAGGCAAGTGCTCTCTCAATCACCTGGAAAGTAGGTCCACCAGAAGAGGGCTGGGAGCCTGGAACAGAGAAAGACAACCTTGGGACAGGGGTGACACCCCGCTCCGATGAACCCACTCCCAAGGAAGGAGCCACGACAGGACCTGGTTCCGCCAAATCAACCGGAATTATAGTAGATGGCGCAGAAGAAAAAACAGGTGCCGCACTAGATATCACGGTGCCGACAGACCACTGTCGATCCAGAGGATGGCTCAGCTCAGGGTGAGTCAAAGGCCAAAGGGCAGACTCCGGAGCCATGGTAAGGACTACCAATGGAGCTGAAGCAGCTGGAACCGAGGTTGGCGTCAAAGGCTCCGATACCTTCACGGAGGTCAAAGGAGACAAGTACGTAGAAGTGCATGGAGAAAAATCCTCAGCTCTGGGTGAAAGGGAGGATTTGGAGGGTAATGGAAAACATATGACCATCAGGAGATGATCCGCAAGCCTCACTATGTCCAGTTCCAAAAGGCTCCTGGAGGAGTGAGTGGATATCCCCCATGGGGAGTCAGGACACTCTAGAAAGGGACTGTATTCATGGCCAAAAAAGGATCCACTGAAGGAGAATATTGTGTCCGAGGGGTTATTTCACCTTTTGGCACCAAGGTTGAAGGAAAGTACAGTTGTGTACACTTACCATAAATGTAGATGTTCGAGTGTATTCACTGTTCCAGTCATTACATTTGGGTTATCTGCTTGCAGGTAGTCCTCAGTCGGCCTGATTAACCAAGTCTTGGGTCCTGCATCGGTTGCTGTCCGTTCTTCCATGACGTCAGGTCGTCAGGGGAATAAAACATGCAGCCAACGCCATTACATTAGTTTTTCTTGCCCCAGATGTCAGGTGCCCCCCTAATGGGAAGCAATTAAATATAAAAGTACAAAGATACACCTCCAATAAAAAAGCAAATAAACCAAAAAGGCTTTTATGCATAGTAAAGGAAAGTAGAGGTATAGCCAAAAGAAGTTAGGGGGCTGGAGGGAAGGTAACCAGGACTGCAACAGTGAATACACTCCAACATCTACATTTATGGTAAGTGTACACAACTGTATTATGTTCTTCGTGTTTCACTGTTGGAAGTCATTATATTTGGGTAGATTCCCAAAGCTATGGTTGGGAAGAGGAATTCAGATAGCATTAGGGCCAGCCATAAAGCCCTGCAAGACTGCAGTGGCAAAGTCAGCTCTGGATTTAGAGAAAATTGGCAAAGGCTCATCCATTTAGAAATGGTTTGCTTTGAAATGGCCTTCACCTCTGCCCCTGCAGCAAATGCCATCAGCAGTTGCTCAGATTTCCTTTGAGGTTTAGTCCTGTCCAAGTAAAATCTAAGTTGTCTGTGCACATTTAAGAAATGCAGTATCCATTCTCATTTATTTTGTGGATTGGGAAAGAAGGTTGGCAAATGAATGGACTGATTAAGAGCCACACTGGATATCTCCTTGGGCATGCAGGATGGATTGGTTCTGAGGGACACCCTGTCCGCATTAAAGATGATGAAAGGCTCCACTGCCATAAGGGCCTGTAGTTCAGATACCCTTCTAGCTGAAGTGATTGCTAAAAGGAAAGCTGTTTTCCAAGAAAAAAAAATTAAGTCTGCAGCAGCTGGCTCGAAAGGAGGTAGAGTGAGTTTCTCTAAGACAAAAGTTAAGGTCCCAAGCTGGGGTTGGAGCTCTCCTGGGTGGTCTCAAATTTTTGGCCCCTCTGAGGAACTGCTTGAGCAATGGATGAGAGAAGAGGGGAGGTTCTGTGTTATAATGAGCTGAAATGGCTGAGGCATGGATTTTAATGGAAAAAAAAGACAGGCCCTTGTGAAGCATCTCAGTTAAGTATTGTAAAATCTGAATTAAATTGGCCGCTGCTGTGCTCATCCCTTGAGATTGGTTCCAGGCACAGAATCTTTTCCATTTTTCAGCATAAGATTTTCTAGTACTAGGCCTCCTTGCCTCAAATGATATCCATCACAGGTTTGCTGTGGGATGGTAAAGGAGAGATTAAGTAATTAGTCAGGCTGCAAGGTTCAGTGTTGGAAGCTGAAGGTGTAGAATCTGGTTCTCCTGCTGATACAGCAGGGAAGGAGTTAGAGACAGGTGCCATGGAGATAACCGTGACACACTGCGCAGGAGGGGGTACCAGTGCTGGCACGGCCAGTCTGGTGCAGTCAAAATCAGCCTTCGTTTGTCCTATTAGATTTTTAGTAGTACATTGGAGAGCAGAGGCAGAGGGGGTGAAGGCATAGACAGATAGGTTTTTCCAACTGAAGGACAGAGCATCCACTTTACAGGCTTGTTTGTGGGGAGTCCTTGTGCAAAATTTGTCCAATTGGTAGCCCTGGGAGAGGCAAACAGGTCTATATCTGGGCTCTCCCATTTGCTTGTCAACATGTTAAAAATCCTTGGTTCCAGTTTACACTCGTGTGGGTCCATGAGGTTTCTGCTTAGTCTGTCTGCCAGTGTATTTAATTTTCCTGGCAGGAATTGAGCTTGTAGGTGCACTTGGTAGCTCAAGGCTGTGTTACACAATGCCATGGCTAGTCTGCAGAGGGGGGTAAGAATGTGCACCCCCCTGCTTGTTTATGTACCACATAACAGTGGTGTTTGTCCATCTTTACCATTAGTTGTCCAGGAAGAATGTGGTCCTTGAAAGCTGTCAGACCACTCTGTACAGCTAACATTTCTTTTTGATTGATATGCAGGTGCATTTGACTTGGGTTCCATTTGCCCTGAATGCACTTCCCTGCCAGGTGAGCCCCCCATGTTGTTGTCTGTTAGGGTTTGGGTGGCAGGGGGTGGTGTGAAAAGTAGTCCCTTGTTTTGGTGGCAGGCCTCTGCCCGCCAAAGGAACTCTAGGCGCAGGCAAGGTATGATAGGAATCATTGTTTCTAGGTCTTGAGAATGTTGACACCCATAGGCTTTTTAGATACCACTGTAGTCTTGCATATGGAATTAGAATAATGCAGGAGGCCATGAACCCCAGGGCTTGCAGTATTTGTCTTGCACATAGCTGGGTTTTTGCTGCCACTTGTTTGACATAGGTTGTCAAATGAATTTGTTTCTCTGGCATGAGGTAAAGCCATCTGGGAAGTTGTATTCAAGCTTGCTCCCAGGAATACAAATCAGGTGTGATTTCTTTTCGTTTATGGTGTACCCCAGACAAGTTAGAACCCTTTGTACAAAGGCCAGATGATTCAAAAGTATGTCCTGGCTTTCTGCCTGAATTAGACAATCGCCCAGGTATGGGTATATTTGAATATTTCTTTGCCTGAAAAATGCAATAACTGGAGCTAGGCATTTTGTGAATACCCTGGGCACAGTAGACAAGCCAAAGGGCAATGCAGAGAATGGATAGTGCGTGTAGCCTGCTTTGAAGCATAGGTATCTTCTGCAAGATTCCCTGATTGGGATGTGCAGGTATGCGTCTTTTAAATCTAGTGTTGCCAACCAGGCATCTTTGCCTAGCACAGGAAGTAATTGGTGAAGAGTCCGCATCTTGAATTTTGGAATCTCCAAAAAGGTGTTTAGAGTAGACAGGTACAGGATAGGACGCAAAGAATTGTCTTTTCTGGGTACCAGGAAAAGTCTTGAGTAGAAACCTTGTCCCTTTTCCACTTCTGGTACCAGCTGAATAGCCCCCATGCTCAAGAGAGGAAGTACTTGTTTCTGGGCCTCTGCCCACTGATTTGGGGGTAGGTCTGGCCACCCGCTTGGTGTTGGCAACGTGTGGAAGTGAAATCTGTATCTCTGGGACACTATTTAAAACCCATTTGTCCTGGGTAATGAGTTCCCAATTCTTTGCATGAAGAGAACCCCCCCCCCCCCCAAAGGGGCAGTCAGTTGATAAGTGCTTGGAAATTTTAAAAGGAAGTCTTTGAGACAGTTTACCATAGGGGGGAGTCTTACTATTCCCAGATTTGGAAATGGAGGCCCCCCCCCCACTGTTTAGTTCTGTGTGTTCCCTGGGACTGAAACCTGGGGTTTTTGCTGTGTCTGGGTCTGGCTTGAGAAGACGTGGAAGGGGCTGGAAAGAACCAATTCTTAGAGGGCCAGTGCCTACTACATCAAGGCGGCTGAACTTGTAAAAAATCAACAGTTTGCATAGATTTAGCTTTATCTTCCATCTTTTTAAGAACTTCCTCAGCCTTGTTGCCAAACAGGTGGTCCTGATTTAAAGGAGCATCCAACAATTTAGCTTTAACATGATTAGGCAAAGATTGCTCCTTAAGCCAAGCATGCCTTCTGAGCGCAGATCGAGTAACAGCAGCCCTGCAAGAGGCCTCTAATGAATCAAATCTACATTGCAAAGTATGTTTTCCAACTTGTTCAGCAGAATGCATTAAATCCTGTAATTCTTTATTTTCCACACAGTCAAGAATCAACATAATTTTCTGTTCAAGCAGTCCAATAACATGTTGCGGATACGTTAACTTATAAAACTGGCAGTTTAAAGCCATAATGGCCAAGGTTGCAAAAGTGTAAACCTTCTTACCCCATCTATCCAGCGCCCTGGAGTCTCTATCAGAAGGGGTAGGATTTTTAGCACAAGCCTTAATGCTCTTGGGCCCCTGTGAAATAGTCTCTGGATCTGCAATAGGATTTTTAAAAAGGAACTTGTGGGACTCAGGGACCCTGTAGTATCTGTCAGGTCTTCTGGGAGCAGGAGGCAGGGAATCAGGGGCCAAACTAGATTCCGAAAAAGCATAATCAACAATGTCTAGTACAGGAGGAATAGCTAAAGGCCTATGCTGAGGTAGGAAAAGGAAATCCCTACGCTTCTTTTTTGTATCAAAAAAATCCTGGCTTTCCCAGTGGAAATGCTTCCTTAGAGTATTGTAAGGTTTCCCCAAAAGAAAAATCTTCAGGAGGGGAAGCAGAGGGAATGGAGTCCTCTGCATCAGAATTTCATAAGTAGATAAGGGCAAATCCAGCTCATCAGAAGAATCGGAAAAGTACAGTTGTGTACATACCATAAATGTAGATGTTCGAGTGTATTCACTGATGCAGTCATTACACTTAAGTTATCCTGCTGGCAGGCTACCCGCAGTCGGCCCGAATTCCAAAGTCCTGGTCCTGCGTCGGTTGCTGTCGCCTCTTCCCTGACGTCAGTGCGCCAGGGGTATAAAAGATGCAGCCGATGCCATTTTATTCAGTTTTTCTTGCCCCAGATGTCAGGTGCCCTCAAAAGGGTAGGCTAAAAATTCTGCTCATAAAAAAGCATGCACATTACCTTCATCTACAAGCAAATACACCACATAGGATGTACAGAATAGAGAAGTACAGATAAGTCCCAGCAATGAAAGGGGGATGATGGGAGGGTAACCTGGACTGCAACAGTGAATACACTCGAACATCTACATTTATGGTAGGTACACAACTGTACTATGTTCATCGTGTTTCACTGTTGCAGTCATTGCACTTGGATTGAATCCCAAAGCTGAGGTTGGGTGGCTGGGCCTAAACAGAATTAGGAGTGGCTATGAGGCCCTGCAGAACTGCAGTGGCAAAGCCTGCTCTGGATTTAGAGTAAAGAGGTAAATTGTTGTGCTTTGCAAAAGTGTGCACTGAAGTCCAAGTTGCAGCCTCCAAAATGTCCTTGGTTGGTACTCCTCTGAGGAAGGCTGCTGAAGTGGCTGCTGCTCTGGTAGAATGTGGCCTAATGCCCTTAGGCACTGATCTGCCATGTTGTGAATAGCAGAAACTAATGCAGTGGCCTATCCATTTTGAAATAGTCTGCTTTGAAATAGCTTTTCCTTGCGATCCTGCAGCGTATGCCACTAAGAGCTGCTCAGTCTTTCTGAAAGCTTTAGTTTTGTCCAAGTAAAAGCGTAGCTGTCTGTGTATGTCCAAAGAATGCAGAAGTCTCTCCCCCTTATTCTGCAGGTTTGGATAAAAGGCAGGCAAATGTATGGTTTGGTTAAGAGCCACAGTGGACACTACCTTAGGCATAAATGTTGGGTTTGTCCTTAGAGAAACCCTGTCCGGATGGAAAATAAAAGGTTCCACAGCCATTAGTGCCTGTAACTCTGAGACTCTTCTTGCTGAAGTGATTGCTAGGAACACAGCTGTTTTCCATGATAAGTATTTTATCTCAGCTGTATTGGCTGGCTCAAAAGGAGGCAGTGTGAGTTTTTCCAAGACAAAATGAAGGTCCCATGCAGGTATTGGAGCTCTCCTTGGAGGTCTTATGTTTTTGGCCCCTCTGAGATATTGCCTTAGCAGTGGATGTGAAAAAATAGGTGGGTCCGTATTGTAATGAGCAGAAATGGCAGAGGCATGGATCTTAATTGATGAGAAGGATAGGCCTTTGTCCGGCATCTCAGGTATTGTAAGATCTGAGGAATATTTGGTACAAGCATGTCCACTCCTTGTGCCTGGTTCCAAGCACATAATCTCTTCCATTTTTCTGCATAAGATTTTCTGGTGCTGGGCCTCCTGACCTCCAAAATAACATCCATAACTGCTTTAGAGAGAGGTGTGTTCTGAATGGTTACATTATCTGCCATGCAGCCAGATTTAGGGTTCTGAGTTGGCTGTGCAGGATCTGATTGTTTTGTTGGGTCAGCAAATGAGGATTTTGAGGTAATGTCCAGGCTGGGCCTTGAGACAAGCTCTTTAGGATTGGGTACCAGTGCTGGCGTGGTCAGTCTGGGGCAATCAGGATCATTTTTGGCTTCTCTTGTCTGACCTTTAGGAGTACCTTGGGGAGGAGAGGCAGTTAAGGAAAAGCATACACTGCTTGGGCTTTCCAGCTGAATGATAGGGCGGCCACTTTCCATGCTTATTTGTGATAAGTCCTTGTGCAGAATCTCTGTAGCTGGCAGTTGTGAGGGGAGGAAAATAGATCTATGTCTGGGCATCCCCATTTCCCTGTTATCATGCTGAAGATTTGTGGATCTAGTTTCCACTCGTGAGGATCCATGAGGTTTCTGCTTAGTTCGTCTGCCAGAGTATTTGTCTTTCCTGGCAGGAATTGTGCTTGCAGGTGTACTTGATAAGTTAATGCTGTGTTCCACAAAGTCATGGCTTGTCTGCAGAGGGGGTAGGAATGTGTGCCTCCTTGCTTGTTTAAGTACCACATGACTGTAGTATTGTCAGTCTTTATCAGCAGTTGTCCTAGATGAAGTAGATCCTTGAAGACTGTCAGGGCATTCTGTACAGCTAGCATCTCTTTTTGATTGATATGAAGATGCATTTGGCTTGCGGGCCATGTGCCCTGAATGCCATGTGTGCCCCCCAGGCATAATCTGATGCATCTGTTAGTGTGCCTGCCTGGCTGTGGGTAAAGTGAATGGCTGTCCCTTGTTGTGGTGACAGGCCTGTGCCCACCATCGAAACTCCTGCTGCAGGCAGGGAATGAGAGTAATTAATGTTTCCAGGCTGTGACAATGTTGAGTCCAAACATTTTTTAGATACCATTGTAGTTTCCTCACATGCAGTCTTGCATACAGAATTAGTAGAATGCAGGATGCCATGAAGCCCAAAGCCTGCAGAATTTTTCTTGCAGACAACTGGGTCTTTGTTGCCATCATTTCGAAGAAAGAAGTCAGTTGCCTTTGTTTGCCTGGCGTGAGATAAGCCATCTGGGCAGTTGTATTTAAGCTTGCACCCAGGAATATTATCTCGAGAGGGTACCAGTTTTTATTTCTTTTCGTTCACTGTGTACCCTAGGCAAATTAGTAATCTTTTTACAAATGCCAGATGCTTCAGTAGAATGCCCTTTTTCTTTGCTTGTATAAGGCAATCGTCCAAGTAGAGATATATTTGTATTCTTCTTTGTCTGCAAAATGCAATTACTGGTGCCAGGCATTTCGTGAAGACTATGAGCACAGTAGATAAGCCAAAGGGCAGTGCAGACACTTGGTAGCGCATTGAGCCAGCTATGAATCTGAGATATCTTCTGCAAGATTGTCTGACTGGGACATGCAGGTATGTCTCTTTGAGGTCCAAAGTTACAAGCCAAGCCTTCTTGCCCAGCATGGGCAGAAGCAGCTGCAGAGTCAACATTTTGTATTTTGGGACGTCCAGAAAAGTGATTAGAATAGACAGGTCCAGTATTGGTCTCCAGGCTTTGTCCTTTCTGGGTACCAAGTAAAGTATTGAGTAAAATCCTTGTCCCTGCTCTTGCTGTGGTACTCGTTGAATAGCCCTCATGTCCATAAGGGATGAAACTTGCTTTTGTGCCTCTGCCCATTGATTGTGTGGCAGGTCTGGCATACCTTTTGTCTTTAGAAGGGTGTGAAAGTTGAACCTGTAGCCCTGAGACACTATATTCAAGACCCATTTGTCCTGGGTGATCATGTGCCAATTTTGTGAAGAAAGTGCTAGTTTCCCCCCTAAGGGTGCTGCCAAAAGAAGAGTGTTTGGCATTGGCAGAGGAAAGTCATTGG
Source organism: Protopterus annectens (assembly GCF_019279795.1). Classification (NCBI taxonomy): domain Eukaryota; kingdom Metazoa; phylum Chordata; order Ceratodontiformes; family Protopteridae; genus Protopterus; species Protopterus annectens. The sequence goes on from NC_056735.1 coordinate 412,766,238, forward strand.
GACGGTTTCCTGCATGGCTGTGATTTGTCCTCTCCGCTTTTGGAGGTAGAAGCATCCCATTGTTTAGGCCTGTATGAGCCTTGGGGCTGGGATCTGCCTCTAGGGCGTCTGTATCTGCCTCTTTGTGGCCTGACACTGGAAAGAACCAATTCTTAGAAGGCCAGTTCCTGCTAAATCTGGGTGGCTGTACCTGTAGGAAATCCTTAACTGTCTGCATAGATTTTGCTTTATGCTCCATTTTCTTCAACACCTCTTCTGCCTTAACACCAAACAAAGTATCATGCTGTAATGGAGCATCCAATAATTTTGCTTTAACATAATCAGGCAGATTCTGTTCCTTTAACCAAGCATGCCTTCTAATGACAGAACCCGTGACAGCGGCCCTGCAAGAGGCCTCCGGTGAATCAAAACCACATTGCAAAGTATGCTTTCCCACTTGTTCAGCTGCATGCAATAAATCCTGCATTTCCTTATCAGAGCATTCAGAATTTGTCAACGTTTTCTGTTTTAGCAGTGACATTAAGTATTGCTGATATTTAAGCATATGAAACTGATAATTTAAAGCCCTTACAGCCAAGGTTGCAGAAGTGTAAACTCCCCCCCCCCCCCCATCTGTCCAGTGCCCTAGAATCCCTATCAGAGGAGACAGGGTTTTTTGCAGTGGAAGCCTTGACCCCTTTGGGACCCTGAGATATAGTTTCTGGGTCAGCAGCAGGGTTTTTATATAGAAATTGATGAGAGTCTGGAACCCTGTAGTATCTGTCTGGCTTAACAGGTGCAGGGGGTAAGGAGACAGGCTGGACTGAAAATACATCATATACAATGTCTAGAACAGGTGGAATAGCAAGAGGTATGTGCTGAGGTAGTACAAGAAAGTCTGAGCCTTTTCTTAGATTCTGAGTAATCTTGGCCTCCCAGTGAAAATGCTCCCTCGTGGTATGCAGGGTTTCCCCAAAAGAATAATCCTCAAGAGGAGAGGCTGAAAGAATAGATTCTTCAGCATCAGAATCCTCATAGGGAGGAAGAGAGTATCCCTATTCAGAAGAGGAGTCAGATGAAATGGAAACCTGATCAGAAGACTCATGTTCTGTCTCTTGCCTAGGCCTCATCAGGAGGGGGATGGGAACCCCTGATCAAAGTAATTAGGTCTTCGGCCATTTTAAGCATCTGTTTCTTAGGCATGGAAGTCTGTCCAGGAGAATGCTGTACTTGTTTCTTTGTCTTTAGAGCTGTTTTAGTCTTTGCCTTTGAAGCTGAGGTTTGCTTGACATATAACTGTGTAGGTCTGAAAACACCCTCAGAAGCCGATGCCTACTCAGCAGCTCCGGACCCATCTGAGGGAATAGTTTCCGAGTGTCCAATACCTTGACTATCCAGAGGCCTAGTCGGCTCCACGTGCGAGTCGAAGCAGACTGTGGCTCTGAGGTAGCGGGCATCAGGGGCTGCAAAAGCGCCTCACTGAGAACCAGCGACTGGCCTAGCGGAGGCCTCGTCGTCGGTTTTGGACCTCAGATGCCTGTCCTTTTCCTTGCGTTTTTTTATAAACTTCGGTCGTCGGCTGTTCCGACGGCATTATATAATTAAATCTTCAGCCAAAGTAATGAAAGGCAAAATCATACCGACGCTTAATAGTGCGTTGGTTAAATCTAGCACAAAACCGACAGCTACCAACGTCGTGGTCTGGGCCTAGGGAAGGAATACAGTAAGAATGAAAATCCTTATGAGGTATTTGCTTCACACAAGAAATACAATTGTTAACTTTTTCTGACATCGGTCTAGAACAAGAAAAAAGTTTCCCCAACGGGGTACTTAGCTTTACTGAAGACTTCGGATCTGAAATTCGATTTGAAAATCTCAGGAGTTGGCCGACAGGCACTTGCGAACTGCTTTTGCTTCAGGCAACGCGCGGCAAGAAAGATTGAAGAAAATGGCGTCGGCTGCATCTTTTACACCCCTGGTGCACTGACGTCAGGGAAGAGGCGACAGCAACAGACGCCGGACCAGGACTTTGGAATTCAGGCAGACTGCGGGTAGCCTGCCAGCAGGATAACCCAACTGTAATGACTACAACAGTGAAACACGAACATCAACAGAATCCTGATCAGAAGACTCATAATCAACTTCAGTCCTAGGAGGCCTCTTAGAAGGGGGGGGGGTGGCTACCCCTGATTAGAGTTATTAGATCTTCAGCCATTCTTATAATTTGTTTTTTAGGCATAAAAGCCTGAACATGTGGCCTAGGCATCCGTTTTTTAGGCATGGATCGAGATTTAGGCCTAAGTTGAAAATGAAAATTTCAGGAGTCAGTCGACCGGCACTTGCAAACTGCTTCTGCTTCGGGCACCGCATGGCAAGAAAGATGCATGTAATGACATCGGCTGTATGTTTTATACCCCTGACGACCTGATGTCATGGAAGAAGGGACAGCAACCAACGCAGGACAAAGACTTTGTTAATCAGGCCGACTGAAAGCTACCTGCACGCAGATAACCCAAATGTAACGACTGCAAGAGTGAAACACGAAGAACATTAGCATGATGTACAGGTAGGCGGAAGTGACCAGTTTTGGGATGACTATTTTTGGTGCCAAAAGAAAAGTTGTCACAATTGGTGTCAAAGTCAGAGTCTGAGGAATAGTTGCAGAGAGCGGCACCAGTCGGTTGCTGAGGTACCAGAACTGAAGACGGCACCATGGAGGGCGTTTGAGGCCCCAGTGCAGAGGATGTTGGTGCCAGTTTTGAGATTTTTGGTTTCGGCTCTGTCTATTTGGATTCACTAGTGTGAAGAGAAGAGAGTAAAGATTTACTCCTCTTTTTGTGTTCTTTCTTTGGAGGGGGTGAACCCTCTGCCTCAGAGACAGCTTCCACGAACGGAGATTTAAAGAGACCTTTAAGCATAAGGTTGATCTTGTGTTCCTCCAACGTGCAGGAGCTAAAAGCTTTACAAATGTCACAAAGGGATTTTACGGATAGGTGCGGTACCCCGAGACAGGATGAATGGCTGACCACATAAGACATTTTCCTGTTGCAATGATCACAGGGCTTAAAACCAGTTGTACTTTTTCCCTCAGACATATTAGCACAAAAAAAAAAAAAAAAAAAAAAAAACAATTTAGCCACAAAAGGTAACACAACCAAAACGCAGAAACACACTCTCAACCACAAAGGAGAAAAAAAGTTTCTTTTTTCTTTTTTTTTTTTTTAACTACAGTAAAGGGGAAAAGGAGAAAAAATGAATACCAGCAATGGTATTAGGAATTACCTCAGAGGTAAGGGAAGGCCTGTACCAGCAATGGTACGAAGAGTACCAAACTTGGTAAAAAGGAGGAGAGAGAGAGAGAGAGAGGGACACACTCACAGATAAGCAAAAAATATGCAACTAACAGTAGGCTAACTAGGTATATGCAAATAACAGAAAGGAAGGTTTGACGAGAGACAAAAAAAGAAAATTTTTAAACGACTTAGCAGAGAGCTAGGCTGACACGTCTTTATTCAGTATGAGGCAAACGAGATCGGAGGTAATGTAGCGAGGGGCACTATGGGTAAAGGCTTAGCTCGAGGGTTTTTTGCTGGCGCGAGCTTGTTTTAACGGCCAACTCAGTTCTGAGGACGCAACCAACATCCATCAGTATGGAATGAATGAAGATTAACATTAGATCTAAAGTTAATATAAAAAACTGAGAAACAATTACAACCACATACAGACCGTTCGTCGCACCAGAGCAGCCACAAGGCAATTACAAAAGTGAACGATCAGAGATATTCACCCAAATCTTTCAGACTTGCTTATAAAATCTGTATAAATAAGTAAAGTCAGCGTGACCCAGTAAAATACACACACTATTCAGTACAGACAGTTAAATGCTTTCCTCTGACAATACTGGACTTCATCAGAACCGTCTAGTAATAGAAAAAATGCTATTTAAACTCTACAAATCACACAAAATAATTACATAATTAACCAATTATATTAAAAATTTTAAGTTCCACAACCACATGGGTTTGTACGTATAAAATAATTAAAATGTATTATTCAACGTTCACATACACCTAACACCACTGAATACATATATAATAAAAACAATGATCTTACATATCAAAAAACTTTACAGTTGAATAGCACAGTGGTTTAACACTGGTAAAATAGACACATTCATTTAGCCCTTTACCACAAACAGCATTAAGGTTTAGCTGACAGTGTAGTTCTCTACGTTCTACCAATGACACCCAATCTCCCCATTAAATCATATCCCAGGGTACCACCCCTAGTATTCCAAACTGAAATTTACTGAAGGCATGACATGAGTTGACGTGCCTGCATAGGCCATTATTAGTGTTGTTCCTAGAAATAGCGTAAATATGCTCATCTATCCTTTTCCTAAATTGACGTTCTGCTTTGCCAACATAGAAACTATTACATGTTTGGCAAATCCCAATATAAATCACCCCCTTAGTTGAACAGTCACCATATAACTTGATATCTTTCTCTTGTTCACCAACACTTACCATTGTCTTTTGCAAAATAAAGGAACACTGGTGGTACCTCCCACATTTCCTGGTTCCTTTCACATTGTCCAAAGATGGTTGAATTGTATTAAGGTTTTTTTTTTTTAAATATTCTTAAAGTTAAAACTCATTATATATTCAAACTGGGGTATATGTTTAATGCTTAACAGTGCTAAAATATTGTGTTATTCAATTGTAAAGTTTTTTGATATAAGAGGGCATCATTTTTATTATATATGTATTCCACAGTTTTAGGTGCGTGACGACTCTGAATAATGCATTTTAATTATTTTATACATACAAACCCATGTGGTTGTGGCACTTTAAATTTTTAATGATAAAAGTGGTTAACTAATTATGTAATTATTTTGTGTGATTTGTTGTGTTTAAATAGCATTCTTTTCTATTACTAGATGGTTCTGATGAAGTCCAGTATTCTCGGACGAAAGTGCTTAACCATCTGTACTTAAAGTGTGTATTTTACTGGGTCACGATGATTTTACTTATTTATATGGATTTTATAAGCAAGCGTGAAAGATATGGGCGAATATCGCTGATCGTTCACTTGTAGAATTGCCTTGTGGCTGTTCTGGTGTGACAAATGGTCTGTGTGTGGTTGTAATCATTTTTCTTGGTTATTTTATCCCACAAGTTCACTAACTTCATTTTTTTCCTGGGTTAATATAAAAAAAACTGTCCTGACATCTAGGAATGAAGTCCAATCTATACATCAGTTTGGTCCTTCTGCTCTAATCAATAGCGTCGGTGTGATTAAACAGCCCCCAAAAAGTACTGACACAACTGGACAAGAAAACAAGAAAAATGTTTCATGTTTAAATGATATATAAAAACAGTGTACACAAAGATTCTATACTTCTTCCTCTGAAGGAGGTATGGGCCTCCTCGACATTTACTACATGTATAGAGCTGCAATTGTGCAACTGAATACGTTATCTACTGACCTCATCAGATCAAAACATAGTGAAAGTTTTAAAGCAAAACGAGTAGTAGTCTAGAATGGCACTTTTTTGCTTAGTTTTGCACAAGCATTTTGAAACAAAGTAGGAATGGAAATCAAACTAGAAGTAGACAAAAATCAGACAGCAAGTAATTGTGCCAAAAAAAACAAAACAAAACAAAAAAAAAAACAAACAAAAGAAAAACAAAACTGGATATAAGGAAAAGGATCAGACGAGATGGTAAGAAAACTGGAAAGTCCACAAATATAGGAATGGTTAAGTAGGGGAGGTGAACTGAAACCAAAAAATGAAAGGATATAAATGGCAGCCTAGGATACCAGACAACATACACACTGGTTAATAAAACAAATGCTGGTTACGTAAAACAGAACTGGAAACAGCTGCGCATCTTGCTGTTGCTTGTGACACTCATGCCAGAGGGTACAAACCCTGACAGGCAAAAGAACTTGGCAAGACCTCTACAGTGGACACTGTGCAAACACTACAAATAGAAATGGCCGAGAAGCATTGGAAGCATGAACCACAATGCATTACAGAGAATGCTAAAGTTTATATCACAAAGGATTACACATTACAAACCGTTCCAACAAAAGATACAAGAAAAACAGATAATAGTTATGGGAAAAAAAGACAAAAGCTAATCACTGAAATTGCTACAACCAGTGATAACTATGCCTTATGTACAGAGAGAGATAAAGTCATAAAATGCTAGAATTTACAAGCAGAATAACAGCAATGGGGAAGAAAGATACCCAGACATTCCTAACAATAGTAGGAGCAACAGAGCAAATAAAACAGAATTTACAATTATACTTAAACATGTTACCAATAGATGTAAGCCCCTATGAACTGCAGAAGTTGGCATTTCTAGGCACATTGAGAGTTCTAAGAACACTCTTGGTTAACAACTGAAACAATACTAATTTCTTGAACTTTAATCATATCTCGATTTTGGAATGAAGCCCATTCCTGTCATGGTATTAAAAACCCAAAATAAATGAAGAAATTAAAATACAAGAAAAATGTAGCAAGTTTAGTGGGCTACAGTGTAGCGAGACTGCCATTAGCAAATACAAATGCATTAGAAAAGTGGGGAAGGAGATTCAAACATGCTGTGCATTATAACACCTACCGATGGGCTAAAGACTACCCAATGCAGACTTGAACAAGTTAAAGTAAAGGGGAAAAGCAAACATCTTAAGATACAGAAGACTACAACGTAATTTTACTTGCCAAAAAGACTGCTTTAGATGCAGAAACATTTTCAGAAGAACCTTGTGGGTGACCCGAAACCGACACTACGTATGCATGCCCTAATTGCTGAGAAAATGGTTAGAGAGCTATATCAGTGTACACAGAAAGAGGAGGAAAACAATGAAAATTGATACACATGGTAGTAGGGCTTTCAGGCTTTGAGATGGAGAAGTAATATGTTGCCCCACGAGATTAAAAATACCACCGAAAGAAAGAAAAAAATCCAAAAACGAATGCAATTACAATTGACATGCCTCGACTGCTATGAAACACATCCTTAAAAAAGGGCAGCAACAGTCCTGGATATGTAAAGTGACAGGACAGTCATCCTGGAATCCTAAGTGAACTTGTGAATTCACTAGTTCTGACCATTACTGAGTCAACATTCTAAATGAAGACCTTAAGAACAGCCACTAAGAAAAATTATGTTTTCACAGTTTCAATGAACGTAACCCAGCCACTGGGGATGCACAAGCCAGTGCATTTCTTTGTACCGGTCCCAAGCCCGGATAAATGGGGAGGGTTGCGTCAAGAAGGGCATCCGGCATAAAACTTCGCCAAATCTTTTTATGCAGTCACCAGTTAATATTTCCATACCGGATCGGTTGAGGCCCGGGTTAACAACGACCACCACCAGTACTGTTGGCCAACAGGGTGCTGGCGGAAATTGGGCTACTGTTGGCCGAAGGAGGAGAAGAGGCGGAAGGCATGGCCGAAGGCAGGAAGAGAGGAGAAAGGCTAGGACTGTGGTAGTGAGGGTCGGAACTTTGAATGTTGGCAGTATGACTGGTATAGGGAGAGAGCTAGCTTACATGATGGACAGAAGGAAGGTTGGTATATTGTGTGTGCAAGAGACCAGATGGAAGGGGAGTAAGGCTAGGTGCATCGGAGGTGGGTTCAAATTGTTTTATCATGGTGTGGGTGGGAGGAGAAATGGCGTAGGAATTATTCTGAAGGAACAGTATGCGAAGAGCGTTTTGGAAGTGAAAAGGGTGTCGGATAGAGTGATGTTTATGAAGCTGGAAATTGATGATGTAATGATTAATGTTGTTAGTGCATATGCTCCACAAGTTGGGTGTGCAATGGATGAGAAAGAAACATTTTTGGAGTGAATTGGATGAAGTGGTGATGACTGTACCCAAGGGTGAGACAGTGGTGATTGGAGCAGATTTAAATGGGCATGTTGGTGAAGGGAACAGTGGGGATGAGGAAGTGATGGGTAGGTATGGTGTTAAACAAAGGAATGCAGAAGGTCAGATGGTAGTGGATTTTGCGAAAAGGATGGATATGGCTGTGGTGAATACGTATTTTAACAAGAGGGAGGAGATAGGGTGACATACAAGAGTGGAGGAAGATGCACACAGGTGGATTATATCTTATGTAGGAGGGCCAGTTTGAAGGAGATTGGAGACTGTAAAGTGGTGGCCAGTGAAAGTGTAGTTAGGCAGCATAGGATGGTGGTTTGTAGGATGACGTTGGTGATCAAGAAGAGGAGGAGGAGTGTGAGGGCAGCACCAAGGATCAAATGGTGGAAACTGAAAAAGGGTAATTATGAGGTGGAGTTCAGGGATGAGCTAAGACAGGCACTGCGTGGCAGTGAAGAGTTACCAAATAGCTGGGTAACTACAGCACAGCTACTAAGGGAGACAGCTAGAAAGGTGCTTGGTATCACAATGGGACAGAGGAAGGACGACAAGGAAACATGGTGGTGGGAGACATGGTGGTGGAATGAGGAAGTACAGAAGAGTATACAGGCAAAGAGGTTGGCAAAGAAAAAGTGGGACTGTCAGAGAGATGAAGAAAGTAGACAGGAGTATAAGGAGATGAGGTGCATGGCAAAGAGAGGTAGCGAAGGCTAAGGAGAAGGCATATGAAGAGTTGTATGAAAGGTTGGACACTAAGGAGGGAGAAAAGGACCTGTAACGATTGGATAGACTGAGGGACCGAGCTAAGAAAGATGTGCAAAGTACAGTTTTGTACCTACCATAAATGTAGATGTCCGAACAGGATAGCATCTGCAGTCCTTACAAATGGGTTGTCCTGTCGTCAGGCAGCCCTTCGGTCGGCCGGATTCCAAAGTCTGGGTCTGGCCTCGGCTGGTGTCGCACTTCACCCGTCATCTCTGCTGGTCTTCGGGTATAAAGGCATCAGCCGACGCCATTTTCCTCAGTGTTTCTTGCCCCAGATGCCAGTTGCCCTCTTGGTAAGCTAAATTTTTGGATAAATGCCAATGTTTCCAAAAAGTAGAAGGCAAACACAAAAAATAAGCATGTATGTACATATATACAAACAAATACACCATAAGAGATCCCCCCCCAGCTAGCTATTAGGTGGGTAAATACCCTAGGAGTACCACAGAGGGAAGGAGGGGTAATCCTGACTGCAGATGCTATCCTGTTCGGACATCTACATTTATGGTAGGTACAAAACTGTACTATGTCCTTCAAGGATGCATCTGCAGTCCTTACAAATGGGTAGAATACCATAGCCAAACTAGGGAGGAGGAAGAAGAATTATGGTGTAGTTAGGATCCCTTGCAAAACAGCAGTGGCAAACCCTGCTCGGGATCTAGAGTATAGAGGTAAGTTATAATGCTTGGCAAATGTATGCATGGAGGTCCAAGTAGCAGCCTCAATAATGTCCTTGGTAGCCACTCCTTGTAAGAAAGCTGTGGTAGTGGCTGTAGCCCTTGTAGAATGAGGCCTTATGTTCTGTGGAATTTGCTTTCCATGGTAGGAGTAACAGAATCTTATGCAATTTCCTATCCACTTGGAGATTGTCTGTTTGGAAATTGCTTTTCCTTCCCTTCCTGTTGCATAAGCTACTAGAAGCTGGTCAGTTTTTCTATTGCCCTTGGTTCTGTCCAGGTAGTAGCGCAACTGTCTATGTACATCCAAGGTATGCAGCAGTCTTTCACCCCTGTTCTGTGGATTGGGAAGAAGGTAGGTAGGTGGATTGCCTGGTTTAGAGACACTCTGGATACCACCTTAGGCATAAATGTAGGATTAGTTCTCATGGACACACTATCTTGATGGAAGATTAGGAAGGGTTGTACTGCCATTAAGGCCTGTAGTTCAAACCCTTCTTGCTGAAGTAATTGCCAGTAGGAAAGCAGTTTTCCAGGATAGGTGTTGAAGATCTGCTGTTGCTGCTGGTTCGAATGGAGGGAGTGTCAATTTTTCTAGCACAAAGTTCAAGTCCCATGCTGGTAATGGTGGTTTCCTAGGAGGTTTTACATTCTTGATTCCTCTGAGGAACTGCCTGAGTAGAGGATGTGAGAAGACAGGGGATCAAGCTGTATTCTGCAGAAATAGCTGATGCATGTATCTTGATGGAGGAATAGGACAGGCCTGTATGGAGAAGCTCTGCCAAATACTCCAGGATGTTGGCAATATCTATCTTTGACACATCTTTCCCTCTTTCAGTACTCCAAATGACAAACCTTTTCCATTTTCCTGTATAGTTCCTTCTTGTTGAAGGTCTGCGGGCCTCAAGGATAATGTCTTTAACCCTTTGGGATAAATCTGGGTTAGTTGCTCCTATGTAATGTTCCAGGCAGTCAGTTGCAGAGTTTTCAGGTTTGGATGCAGGATGTTGTAGTCGCTCTGAGTTAACATCAAAGGGATTAGGGGTAGTGTCCACGTTCCCCCCCCCCGAGACATGCTCCTCAGCAATGGGTACCAGTGTTGTCTTGGCCAGTTCGGAGCTATCAGAATTATCCTTGGACGTTCCTCTTTGATTTTCAGTAGTACCTTGTGCATCAAAGGAAGAGGTGGAAATGCATATGCTATCAGGCCTTTCCAACTGAAGGATAGAGAGTCCACCTTCCAAGCAAGTGGGTGGTATGTCCTTGTGCAGAATTTCTTGAGCTGGTGATTGAGTGGGGATGAGAATAGGTCTATTTGTGGCATTCCCCATTTCTTTGTGATGGCCTTGAAGATGTCCGGGTGTAGCATCCATTCGTGAGCATCCGAGGTAGTTCTGCTTAACATGTCTGCTAGGATGTTTTCTTTTCCCGGTACAAATATTGCCTGTAACTGAATGTTGTAGCTCAGAGCCATATTCCATAGGTCCAGAGTCATTCGACATAGGGGGTATGAGTGAGTGCCTCCCTGTTTGTTGATGTACCACATGACTGTGGTGTTGTCTGTTCTTATCAATTGGCCTTCTTTGAGGAATGGTCTGAAATTCTGGATTGCTAGTTTTACTGCCAGCATTTCTTTTTGATTTATGTGCAGGTGCAGCTGGTCTGGAGTCCATAAGCCTTGAATGCATTTGTCCAACATGTGGGCCCCTCAACCTAGGTCTGAGGCGTCCGTTGTGATGGTTTGGCTTGCTTGAATGTTGTGGAAGGACAAACCTGGGTTTGCCTGGCATGCTTGAGCCCACCATAGGAATTCTTGTTTCAGGCATGGGATTAGTGGTATTTCGGTTTCTAAGCTGTGCCTGTGTTGAGACCATAAATTCTTTAGGTACCACTGTAGCTTTCTCATATGCAGTCTGGCATGGGGGACCAGGATTATGCAGGATGCCATGAAGCCCAAGGCCTGCAGTACTTTCCTTGCTGTTAGTTTGTTCTGCTTTGTTAATGCCAAGAAGTAAAGAGGAAGTTGTTCTTGTTTTTCTGCAGTTAGGAATGCCATCTGTTTTACTGTGTCCAATTCTGCACCCAAGAATGTTCTTGTTTGGGATGGTATCAGTCTTGACTTTTTTAAATTGACTGTGTATCCCAGGGCTTGTAGTAAGCAAATGACTCTTTGTAAGTCTTGTGCCAGCTTGCTTTTGTTGTCCGCTTGTATCAGGCAGTCGTCCAGGTATGGGCAAATTTGGATTCCCTGTAGCCTGCAATGAGCGATTACTGATGCCAGGCATTTCGTGAACACTCTGGGCGCAGTAGATAAGCCAAAGGGCAATGCTGAGAATTGATAATGCTCTGATCCTGCAAGAAATCTGAGGTATCTTCTGCAATTTGGTCGTATGGGGACGTGCAGGTATGCCTCCTTGAGATCTAGAGTTACCAGCCAACACTCCTTGCCCAGCATGGGAAGAAGTTGCTGTAGGGTCAGCATTTTGAATTTTGGAGCAATGATGACTGTGTTTAAAGCGGACAGGTCGAGAATAGGTCTCCAATTTTTCTCTTTTCTTGGTACTAGGAAAAGTCTGGAGTAAAATCCTTTGCCCTGTTCTGTAGGTGGTACCCTTTCCACAGCTCTCATCTTTGTTAATTGAGCTATTTGTTTTAGGGCTTCTGTCTTTTGATTTGGTGGTAGGTTTGGCATTCCACTTTTTACTGGTAAGGTGTGGAAATGAAACCTGTAGCCTTGGTCTATAGTTTGCAAAATCCACTTGTCTCTTGTGATATAGTGCCAGTTTTTTGAAAATAAGGCTAACTTTCCGCCTAAGGGTGCTGCTATTTGTTCCCTGGTAGGCGGTGTCAGAGCCAAGTCACTGTGATTGTCCTGTTGCAGTGGTTGTGTCTGTGCCTCGTTGGTTATTGCCTTGCCACTGACGTCCTCTGTAGGCACCTCCTCTGGATTGATTTCTGCCTCGAACGTCTATTCCTGCCTCTCTGAGATTTAGAGGAGCCTGGAAAGGACCAATTTTTGGAAGGCCAGTTCCTGCTAAACCTTGGGGGCTGAACCTGTAAGAAATCTTTAACTGTTTGTACAGATTTTGCCTTCTCTTCCATTTTCTTCATTACTTGTTGGGCAGGAGGACCAAATAGACTGACCGTATCCATAGGAGCATCTAATAGCTTTGTTTTAACATGATCCGGCAAGACCTGCTCTTTCAACCATGCATGCCTTCTTATAACTGTGCCAGTCATGGCTGATCTAAATGAAGCCTCCAGTGCATCATAGCCACATTTTAAAGAATGGTTACTAACCTGCTGAATGTTATTCACCATTTCTAAAACATATTTCTTATCTAAGGAATCATCAGAGGACAGTTTCTTAGTTAACTGATCAAGCATAAACTCTTGGTATTGGATCATATGAAATTGACAGTTCAAAGCTCTAGCTGAGAGAGTAGCAGAGGTGTATACTTTTTTACCCCATCTCTCTAAGGACCTGGATTCCCTTTCAGAAGGGAGAGGGTTTTTCGCTGAGGTCGAGGCTACTGCCTTAGGCCCCTAGGAGATAGTCTCAGGATCTGCAAGAGGAGCCTTGTATAAGTGGGGATGAGTGTCCGGTACCCTGTAAAACCTATCGGGCTTGGCAGGGGCTGGAGGTAAGGTATCAGGAGCAGTGCAAGCATCATTGAAAGCATCATCCACAACAGGAAGAACTGGAGGTATAGCTAAGAGCCTATGTTGCGGTAAGTGTAGAAAGGTCCTAAGCCTTTTTCTTGAATCTGAGAAATCTTGTCCCTGCCATTGGAATTGCTCTCTCATGGCATGCAAGGTTTCCCCAAAGGAAAATTCCTCTGGTGGAGAGGCAGAAGGTATAGATTCTTCAGCATCGGAATCTTCATAAGTTGAAAAAGGAGCCTCTGGATGGTCTGTATTGTCTGAATCATCAGAAGAATCATCTGAGGACACTGGCTCAGGGGGCTCTGCTCTAGGTCTCTTTTCTGGAGGTTGAGAGGCCCTGTCTGGGTGAGATTGAAATCTCCTTATTAAAGAGATGAGATCCTCTGCCAGAGTAAGCATTTGGGAACTGGAACTGGGCCTGTGAGAGGGGGGCTTAACAGGCACAGACTTCGCAGTTTTGGCTGCTTTAGCCCTGGCAAAGGCCTTTATAGACATGGCTGCAGGAGGCCTAGCAGCACCACATGCTGGGGTAGAGACATCTAAAGGGATGGTGTCCGATAATTCTAGAGAAACCACATTAGCAGGCAAAATTTCAGAGGCCGATTCAACTAGGGTAGCAGGGGCCTCGGTAGTAGTCATGGATTCGGCTGAAGATTGACCCGTTTTCTCGGTTTCGGCCGAAACCGAGACACTCGCGGTTTGCTTAACCGTGGTTTCGGCCGAAACCGCGGACCGCGAGTGTCGGTCTTTTTCTTTGCGTTTCTTAACAATTTGAGAAGTCTGAGGATCCGACGGTATAATGTACGCAAAATCTGAGCCGAAAAACTGTTCAGCAAACTCCGACCGACGCCTAAGCGTTCGTCGGTTGAAGGAAGCACAGGCTAAACAGGCTGCTACGTCGTGGTCTGGGCCTAAACAAGGTAAGCAGTAAGAGTGGAAATCTTTATGAGGTATTTGTTTCCCACAAGTTAAACAGTTATTCACTTTTTCTGACATCGGCTGAGGCAAGAAAGAGTCCCCAACGGGGTACTTAGCTTTTAGAAGTCTTCAAGTAGTATTCGGTAGTAGTAATCTCTGGATCTGACCGACCGGCACTTGCGAACAGCTTCTGCTTGGCGCCACGGCAAGAAAGACTGAGGAAAATGGCGTCGGCTGATGCCTTTATACCCGAAGACCAGCAGAGATGACGTCGGGTGAAGTGCGACACCAGCCGAGGCCAGACCCAGACTTTGGAATCCGGCCGACCGAAGGGCTGCCTGACGACAGGACAACCCATTTGTAAGGACTGCAGATGCATCCTTGAAGGACATCAGGTAAAGGTGATAAAGGATAATGAAGGAAACATACTCACAAGTGAGGAGAGTGTGTTGAGGAGATGGAAAATAGAAGTTATGTTCTTACCATAACGTTCCATGTTAGTTGTCTTCTTCTCGCCTTCTTCTTGCTGGATGGGTTCGGAGCCGACCTCGGCTCCACTGCCACTCTAAAAGCTCGAGAGTTGGTTCCACCGGCTCGAGGCTCCCCTTATATCCCACAATGCTAGGCGTGAGTTACCTCAGATCTCGTTTGTAAGCTAGGCCCAGCTTATACTAGTAACAGAATAACTATAAACAAAATCCACCTCTATAAACTAGGGAGAAGAGAAGGGTGACCTACATCCTGATCCAGGAAAATATGCACAGTAGCATATACCTAAAGTAAGAGGTGGTAGAAAGAGAGGTCACAATCAACACTCCTCTAGGTCTGTCCAGGCCAGGGGGAAGGAGGGTGGGACGCAAGAAGAAGGCGAGAAGAAGACAACTAACATGGAACGTTATGGTAAGAACATAACTTCCATATGTTAAATTGTCTATCTCGCCTTCATTCTTGCTGGATGGGACCGCGTCCCTAGCACCTTGTCCCGGGTGGCCTAACGGAACAGACTCTTGAAAACAGTGGAACCAAAGTTAGCTCTATGCCTAGAAGCTAAATCCAACTTATAATGAGAAATGAAAGTGTGAGGAGTAGCCCAAGTAGCCGCTGCACAAATGGTGTCAATAGGCAGTCTGTCTTGGAAGGCTATAGAAGTAGCCAAAGCTCTGGTGGAATGGGCTTTAGGTTTGTTAGGCAGCTTTTGGTGTCTAATTTCATAAACAAGGGAAATCAGAGATGATAGCCATCTAGATAATGATACCTTTGAAACTGAAAGTCCCTTTCTGGCTTCTGCATAGGAGACAAACAGCTGGTCAGATTTTCTGAATTGTTTGGTTCTATCCAAATAGTACCTTAACTGACGATGAACATCCAGCCAATGCAATTTTTGTTCAGACCTATTAGAATATTCTGGAAAAAACACAGGGAGCTCGATGCTTTGATTAAGGTTAGACGCCGAGGCTATCTTGGGTAAAAAGGACGGGTTAGTTCGTAAAGATACCCTGTCCTTATGGAACAACAGATAAGGAGGTCGACAGCTGAGTGCATGAAGTTCTGAAACTCTTCTAGCTGAAGTAATAGCTACCAGAAAGAGAGTCTTCCATGATAGCAATTTTAAAGAGCAGGAGGCTGCAGGTTCGAAAGGGGGAAGAATCAAATAACTAAGAACTAAATTTAGGTCCCAAGGAGGAGGAGGATTTCTTATAGGAGGTCTGAGAAGAAAAACTCCCTTCAAAAATGCTTTGCAAAGCTTGTGGGACATTATGGCAGACTCTGAAATGCCCACATGAAAATTAGAAATAGCTGCCAATTGGACTTTAAGAGTAGATGGAGATGAACCTGCATGGAAGAGTTCAGCTAGAAAATCAAGGACTATTTGGATGGAAGCAGTGGAAGGATCTATGTCCCTTCCTTGAGCCCAATAGGCGAAACGCTTCCATTTACTCAAATAAATCTTTCGAGTGGAAGATTTATGGGAAGCTATCAAAATATCTCAGACAGAGTGAGATATTTGAGGAAGCCTGGCTAAGGTTGGAACTGGAGGAACCAAGCAGTGAGGTTCAGAGAGGGAAGGGAGCGATGAAACTGACCCGACTGATGGATCAAAAGATCTGGAACTAGGTCCAGATGCCAAGGTCGCTCCAACAGGAAATGATGAAGAAAGGGGAACCAAACCTGTCGAGGCCAGTAAGGAGCAATGAGGATCAATGAGGCCTTCTGAGCGATAGCTTTCTGTATTACTTGAGAGATTAGTGGGAAGGGAGGAAATGCATACAGAAGTCCCCGGGGCCAAACTTGGACCAGAGCGTCTCTGCTGGGTTGGCCTGGTAAAGGGAATAGGGTGAAATAATCTCTGCACTTGCTGTTTTGGGGAGTAGCAAAAAGGTCAGCAAGGCTGACCCCACTTGAGAAAAATTTCTCTCACAACAGAGTCTTTCAGAGACCACTCGTGAGGCACGAGAATAGCTCTGCTCAATTTGTCCGCGATTTGGTTGGACTTCCCGGGAATGTGCGTTGCTATCAGAAACCGCTGAGAAGAAATCGCCCATTGCCACAGTCTGAGTGCTTCTCGACACAGGGGGTAGGACCTGGTTCCGCCTTGTTTGTTGATATACCACACTACAGACATATTGTCCGTCTGGATTGCTATCGTTCCCAAGGGAAGAGAGTCTTGAAGGGCTTGCAACGCTAAAAGCACTGCTCTCATCTCTAGAACATTTATGTGCAAGTGGCATTCGTCTGGTTGCCATGTGCCCTGGACAGTTCTGCCCTGATAATGCCCCCCCCACCCGATCAGGGAGGCGTCCGTTGTCAGAGTAGCAACCGGAGGGAGGAACAAAGGGTCTTCCCAAGAAGAGCTGAGGGGAAGACATCCACCACAGAAGATGATTCCTGCATGTTTGCGTGATCATAATGGTGTGGGACATCGGAAGTTGCTGGTATGACCATTGTGTGAAGAGCATCCATTGAAGGATTCTCATGTGGAATCTGGCTAATGGAAGCAAAGGTATGGCAGCCGCCATAATCCCCAATACTTTCAGAACTAACCTGGCTTTGACTCTGTTGCTGCTGAAGGTGAGCGAGACCAGTTTTTGTATGTCTGTTATTCTCTGATCTGTTAGCCTCGCAGACATGTTGACTGTGTCTAGAATTGCGCCTATGAAGGTAATAACACGACAAGGTGACAAAACAGACTTTTCGCAATTTATTGAAATGCCTAAGTTTTGACAAGTGCGAAAGGTGTAGTCCCTGGCCCTTAGAAGAAGATGCTTGGTGGGAGCCGTGAGGAGCCAGTCGTCCAAATATGGAAACACCTGGAATCCTTGACGTCTTAGGTGAGAAGCTACCACTGCCATACATTTGGTAAACACCCGGGGGGCAGTGGTGAGTCCAAAGGGCAGGGCTCTGAATTGAAAATGACTGGTTCCCAGCCTGAAGCGGAGAAATCTTCTGGAGCGTCTGTTCATTTTATATGATAGTACGCATCCTGAAGGTCTATAGAGCACATCCAGTTTTTCTTCCCAATAAGGGTAGAATGGCCTGTAGGGTGACCATCCAAAATCGAGTTTACTTGACTGACCTGTTCAACCTACTGAGATCCAAAATTGGTCTCCAGTCCCTGTTTTTGGAACTAAAAAGAACCTGGAGTAGATTCGGATCCTTGCTGGTCTGCTGGAACTGGTTGAATTGCTCTTTTGCAAGCAGCTTTGAAACTTCCAAAGCTGCAAGATCCCTTTGAGCGGGTGGAACATCTGGAAGGGATTTTTTTGATCAGTTTGGAATGCAAAGGAAGGGAATGGAATAGCCTTCGGAAATGATGGACTGTACCCACTTGTCTCGAGTTAGGGATAGCCAGGCTTCTGGGTACAGTGACAATCTTCCCCCGACTGCCTCCGAAGGTGGACAGTCGGGCAACACCTCAGGGATGCTGAAAGGGCTTATCGGAGAAAGTTACTCGATTGCCCTGGTTCTGCGGACCCCCCCTGCCTCTAGGGCGACGTCTACCATTGTTGTTCCCCCCTCTGCCTCTGGCGGGGAACAGACTCTGTGCGTCAGGCGAAGTCCCTTGAGATTGTTTGCGGAACCACATTTTCCCACTTTTCTGGCCCTTGGGGTAAGGCCTAGAAGGAGTAGAAAAACGGACTCCGACGGCAGAAAGAGTCTTGCCATCAGTCTCACACCTAGTCAAGGTTTCTTTCACTTGAGGACCAAAAAGAGATGATCCATCAAACGGGGAATTAGTGAATGACGTTTTAAAGGGGTCCGCAAAGTTGCATAACCGCATCCAGGCATGCCTACGTAAGGCCACTCCTGTTCCTGCGGCCCTGCTCGCTCCATCAGCCGCATACGAAAGGAGGCGCATGGAGGAGTTAGCTATGGAGTTCAGGGTAGCCAGCTGAGTGTTCATCTTGTCTTGAAAACCCGCAGCTGTAGGATCCTTCAACATATCACTCGCTTCTTTGATCAAGTCCCTTTGAAGGCAGTAAAATGGCATAGGTAGTTCAGCGAACGCATTGCAAAGGTCGCTGGCGAGAACATCCGCTTCCCGTTCCTGTCCATAGACCTAGATTCCTTGTTAGGTGGATGGACAGGCACTGAAGGATCAGCTAGTTCCTTCTTAGTGGCAGCAGCAACCACCATAGCATCCACAGAAACTCCTTTTGTCAGAAATTGTTTATCTGCTGGTGCCGTGATGAATTTCGAGGGTCTCCTGGGAGTGGGGTCCACTGAATCAGGAGCCGTCCATGCCTTTTTTTGCTACCACCTGCATGAGGGGGTCAAAGGGGAGACACCCAGGAGGTGGAAGGGCGAGCCAAACGCCTCAAGGTACACAGATTCATCCTCCGAAGGGTTGAGGGCTGGCCAATTTCCCTCTGCTTAAGGATTTCTAGAATGTCTGCAAATGAGACATCTTCAGAAGGGGAACGGGGAACCCTCGAATCCTCTAAATCTGTGTCAGAGGTGACGGACTCAGGTGAGTCTATGTGTTTCCTCTTACACTTTCTCTTCCGAGGGGGCTCTTCTGCCAAATCAGGAGAGGCCTTGGAAGAGGATGAGATCCCCACAGGGGATTCCTGAGGAGCTGGCTCTCTGCGGTCTGGGATGAGGGAGTGAGTCGACTTGACCTGAGGCACCGAAGAGGAGGGACGGAGCCGACTGTGGAGTCGAACCAGGTTCTAACACACTCCGCATGACCTCGAACGCACCCCTGTCAGGCAGAGCCAGAGGTCCCCGCTCCGAGAAGCTGAGAACCTCTCTCGGCACCGACAGTGATGGCTCCGAGGCCGATGTCGGAGCCGAACTCACCAGCGCCGAAGCTCCGAGAGGAAGAGCGGGGTCGGACAAGGGTCCGATGCCACTCACCCCCTCGGAGCCGACGAGGGAAGTCCGGCACCGAGATTCTTCTAAGGAAGAAATCGGAGCCGACGATGGAGCTGAAGACATCTTATCGGCTCCGACGCTACCACAGTCTCGGTTCCGAAACGCCCCGGCTCCGAGCTCAACGGAGTCGGAGGAGGAACATAATGGGGGACAGGGTCAGGCATCGACTGATGAGTCGGGCTCTGAAGCATTTGGGCCAGTGCCTCGGACTTAAGAAGTCGACTCACTACCCTCTGAAGGTCATGGTCCGAAAGCCTCGATGACCTAGAGGAGTGAGATCTATGGCTCCGTTCAGACAGCAAGGGAGATGCTGGAGCCGAATGAACGGAGCCAAGGGACGGTGACCTGGACCTCTTTCTAGTTGTCGGTTCCGAAGGTCTAGTCGGAACCGACAAAGGAGTTTCCAATACCTCGGCTCCAGCCGGAGCCGAGGAAACCACAGAAACTGCAGTCTGAGAGTCATCGGCTCCAGCCGGAGCCGATGCAGACGGAGGTTTCGAAGCCTTAGGCCTCGGCTCAGACGCTGGAGCCGAAGACCTAGAAGCCTTGGAGGGTTTTCCCGAAGGAACAGTAAGGGAACCCTCAGGCTTAAGTAAACCTCTCAGAATAAGTTTATTTTTTCTTTCCTGCAGGACTCTGGGGCTGAAGCCATGGCATACAGCACAACAGTCCAGCAGGTGTAAAGGTCCCAGGCAGTAGACACAAGAAGTGTGACCGTCTGTCAGAGACATTTTCTGACAGCACGAGTCACACTTCTTGAAGCCTGAGACCTTTGAGTCTTTAGACATTATAGAAGAAGTGCAACCACACACACACAGTCAAACACACTGATTACACCCTATACAAGTTTTAACTCAAAAATTAAACACACTATCAAAGTTTTTTGAGAAAAACACACACACACCACTAGGGGAAGGAAAAAAGGCCCGAAGGCCCGAGGGAAGAACTTATAAGTTCTTTGTGGAAAAGGGGATAATAGAAGAGAAAAGGGTCAAAATCCACTAAACTAAGGGTAATAACTGTAAAGAATTAAACTAAAGGGGTTTAAGTAGATTAAAAATTACTCTACTATAACTCACCAAGAAGCCGGTAGAAACCACACACCTCGATCGCTGTAGCGGCAAACGAGATCTGAGGTAACTCACGCCTAGCATTGTGGGATATAAGGGGAGCCTCGAGCCGGTGGAACCAACTCTCGAGCTTTTAGAGTGGCCGAGTCGGAGCTGAGGTCGGCTCCGAACCCATCCAGCAAGAATGAAGGCGAGATAGACAACTTAACATGAGTACTTTGAGGGGTTGATGAATGAAGAGAATGAGAAGGAGAGAGAAGGTTGGATGATGTAGGGATAGTGAATCATGAAGTACAATGGATTAGCAAGGAGGAAGTAAGGATAGCTATGAAGAGAATGAAGAATGGAAAGGCTGTTGGCCCAGATGACATACCTGTGGAAGCATGGAGGTGTTTAGGTGAAATGGCAGTGAAGTTTTTAACCAGATTGTTTAATGAAATCTTGGAAAGTGAGAGGATGCCTGAGGAATGGAGAAAGTGTTTTGGTACCGATTTTTATGAATAAGGGTGATGTGCAGAGCTGTAGTAACTACAGAGGGATTAAACTGATCAGTCACAGCATGAAGTTATGGGAAAGAGTAGTGGAAGCTAGGTTAAGAAGGGTTGTGATGATTAGTGAACAGCAGTATGGTTTCATGCCGGGAAAGAGCCCTACAGATGCGATGTTTGCTCTGAGAGTGCTGATGGAGAAGTACAGAGAATGTCAGAAGGAGTTGCATTGTGTTTTTGAAGACTTGGAGAAAGCATATGACAGGGTGCCTAGAGAGGAGTTGTGATATTGTATGAGGAAGTCAGGAGTGTCAGAGAAGTATGTAAGAGTGGTACAGGATATGTACGAGGGTAGTGTGACAGCGGTGAGGTCTGCGGTGGGAGTGACGGATGCGTTTAAGGTGGAGGTGGGGTTACATCAAGGATCAGCTCTGAGCCCTTTCTTATTTGCAATGGTGATAGACAGGTTGACAGACGAGATCAGACAGGAGTCCCCATGGACTATGATGTTTGCAGATGACACTGTGATCTGTAGTGAGAGTAGGGAACAGGTGGAGGAGACCCTGGAGAGATGGAGATATGCTCTAGAGAGAAGAGGAATGAAGGTCAGCAGGACTAAGACAGAATATATGTGTGTGAATGAGAGGGAGGATAGAGAAATGTTGAGGATGCAAGGAGTAGAGGTGGCGAAGGTGGATGAGTTTAAATACTTGGGGTCAATAGTTCAGAGTAACGGTGAGTGTGGAAGAGAGGTGAAGAAGAGAGTACAGGCAGGATGGAGTGGGTGGAGAAGAGTGTCAGGAGTGATTTGTGAGAGACGAGTACCTTTAAGAGTGAAAGGGAAGGTCTACAAGAGGGTAGTGAGACCAGCTATGTTATATGGGTTGGAGACAGTGGCACTGACAAAAAGGCAGGAGTTTGAGCTGGATGTGGCAGAGTTAAAGATGTTAAGATTCGCACTGGGTGTGACGAGGGTGGACAGTATTAGTAATAAGGATATTAGAGGGTCAGCCCAGGTTGGAAGGTTTGGAGACAAAGCCAGAGAGGCAAGATTACATTGGTTTGGACATGTGCTGAGAAGGGATGCGGAGTATATTGGGAAAAAGATGCTAAGGATGAAGCCACCAGGTAACAGGAAAAGAGGAAGGCCTAAGATAAGGTTTATGGATGCGGTGAGAGAGGACATGCAGGTGGTTGGTGTGACAGAGCAAGATGCAGAGGACAGGAAGAAATGGAAACAGGTGATGCGCTGTGGCAACCCCTAACGGGAACAGCAGAAAGATGATGATGAATGAACGTAAATATGGTGTAGCAGCAGAAAGTTTTAGAGAGACCATCTTCGACTATCTTCAATTTGGACATGCTTCTGTGGACAGACTGCAGAAATTGCTTTGTAGCTCAGAATATACAGATCTTGAATGTATCTGTCCTGAAATGGACTGCATTCAAATGAAAGATGTACATGAATTATAGCACACCAAAACGTGGCCCTTTGTTAGCATGACTCTGGCCTCTTATTTATTTTAAGATGGATTAGCATGCATAGTCTTACCTTAGAAGTTAGCTGGCAAGACATGGGGCTAATTCAAAAATGATATAAGACTTATTGCAGAGATCATCGATATTACAGCTGTGGCAATGACTGCTTTCGGTCACTGAAACTTCATGCTTCTAGCAAGAAAGAAAATGACAGCAACAGAAACAAAATAAATGCTAGTGGCAAATGTGGCTGTGAAATGGCATTAGAGTAGGGTTTGACAAAAAAAAAATGCTACACAGCATGCATACGACTACAGCTTACATCACCTTGTGCCGGTATAGAATCCAAATCTCCCTTCCATTCTGATAGCTAAGATGCCTGCCCAAAAAGGTATCATTAAGTAAGGCAGTAGAAGAATGTTTTTGCAGAGTTTGAAAGTTCAGAGAATTCCAACATTACAGAGAACTTTAGAACACAAACGACAGGTCTGAAATTGGACACACTGCACACTGAGGCTGCACAGAAAGGAAAAGACCCACAGTTATAACTGGTCAGGATGGAATTGTGGTATTTGTAAGGAAGGCATTATTAGGTGTGCAAAGTCAAGACTGATGTGGAAATCCAATATATCAATAAAAAAGATAGTGATAAGGTGAGAAACCCTGAAACCAAACTACTAAAGGGAAACAAAAGAAAATTTCCAAAAATAAAAAATAAAGAAGAAGCTGGTGCTAATGGACTAAAAAAAGCCATAGGTTCTGCAACGAAGTAGCAGAGACCAGAAATTATAAAATTTGAAATGTTTACACTTAGCTGACATTGCAGGCACAGAAGAATCTACTGACATGTCACAAGACATTCACAATGAACCAGTCACATCCATCTGACTGACATATTGAACATGACTGACTGATGAATCAGCAAAACATGATGAAATATGGGGCTGAAAAGATGACATATTTGAACAAAATGAAAATGTTTGCCAAAAATGCAACTATGTAGACATGTACTATCTAACTAAACAGAATAACAGGCAAAGCTCATCTTGTGGCTAGTGTGCTTGAAGAATACTGCAGAAAAGACTCAAATGTGCAAAAAAAAATCTGTCTACTTTTCTACTGCTTTTGACAAATTTTGACAAAAAGTTCATTCCATGGACATTATTTCTGCATTTTTGCAAATAAGGAACTCTCATTACATTTAATTCAGTCCACTTCCTGATACAAAATACGTGGGATGTTTATGCAAACTCAAACTGTACCTATGGTAGGACTTCCAAGATAGCTGCAAACTGATTAACAACTTAATTTCAGCTCTCCCACTGTGAAAAAAAGAAAAGTACAGTTGTGTACACTTACCATAAATGTAGATGTTTGAGTGTATTCAATGTTGCAATCACACTTGGGGTTATCTGCCTGCAGGTAGCCCTCAGTTGGCCCGAATACCAGAGACTTGGTATTTCTGCGCCGGTTGCGGTTGCTCCATATCTCACGGCAGGTCGTCAGGCGTATAAAAATAGGCAGCCAATGCCATTACATCAGTTTTTCTTGCCTCAAATGTCAGGAGCCCCCCAATAGGGAGCTAACCTATGGTGGAAAAAATCACCAACAATAAAAAGTAAATACCAATACCCCTGCAAGGGGTGAGTAGTATACACAGAGAGAAGAGAGAGAGAGCAGGGGGCTGGAGGTAGGAAAACCAGGACTGCAACAGTGAATACACTCGAACATCTACATTTATGGCAAGTGCACACAACTGTACTATGTTTTTCGTGTTTCACTGTTGCAGTCATCATACTTGGGTTGCTTCCCAAAGCTGAAGAAAGGGTGGAGGCAGTCAAGAAGTGTTTGGGCTGCCTAGTATGCCCTGCAGGACTGCTGTTGCAAAACCCACCCTGGATTTGGAAAATATAGGCAGGTGGTAATGCTTGGTGAATGTTTGTACAGAACTCCAGGTAGCAACCTCCAGAATGTCCCTGGTAGGGACTCCCCTGAGGAATGCTGTAGAGGTAGACATTGCCCTAGTGGAATGTGTTCTGACCACCTGAAGGGTTGGTTTCCCATGGCGTTTGCAGCAGAAAGGGATACAGTGTGCTATCTATTTGAAAACTATCTGTTTTGAAATGGCCTTGCCCTCACCCCTCGTGTAAAACTTAGTAATAACTGGTCAGATTTCCTAAAGGGCTTAGTCCTATCCAGGTAGAATTTGAGCTGTCTGTGCAAGTCCAAGGAGTGCAGAATCATTTCCCCTTTATTTTAAGGATTAATGAAAGAAGGCTGGCAAATGGACAGATTGGTTCAGAGCCACACTGGACATCACTTTGGGCATAAAGGAAGGATTAGTCCTGAGGGAGACCCTGTCAGCATGAAAAATAATGAAGGGTTCCACAGCCATACGTGCTTACAACTCAGACACTCTTCTCGCTAAAGTGATGGCCAGGAGCAATGGTGCTTTCCAAGACAGGAATTTTAAGTCTGCTGATGCTGCAGGCACAAAAGGGGGTAGTGTGAGCTTTTCCACTACAAAGTTAAGGTCCCAAGCAGGGGTGGGTGCTCTCCTTGGTGGCCTTAAGTTGTTTGCCCCTCTCAGGAACTGTTTGATGAGAGGGTGAGAGAATAGGGGTGGCTCAGAGTTGTAATGAGCTGAGATGGCAGAGGCACGAGTTTAATGGAGGAGAAGGATAGGCCTCTGTGGAGTAGATCTGATAAGAAATCCAGGATTAGAGGTAGGGAGAGCAGAGTTGCGTCCTCTCCTTTAGATTGAATCCAGGAGCAATACCTTTTCCACTTATCTGCATAGGATTTCCTTGTACTGGGTCTTCTGGTTTCAAGAATGACGTCCAGCACCTGCTTGTTTAGGCTGGTCACTGGGGGAGAATTCAAGGAATAAGCCAGGCTGCAAGATTTAGGGTTTACAGTTGTGGACGCAAGATCTTTCCCCCCTGCTGAGTAAGCAGTGTCAGGCTCAGAGGTAGGTGCCAGGGTGGTACCAGTGATAGGCAGAGCAGGAGTGGGTACCAGTGCTGGCGTGGCCAGTCTGGGGCAATCAGAATGGTCCTTGGTCTGTCCTGTCTTATCTTGAGTAATATTCTTGAGAGAAGGGGCAGAGGGGGAAATGCAAAGATTGAGAGGTTTAACCCACTGGAAGGATAGGGCATCCACTTTCCAGGCCCTGCTTTGAGGTGTCCTGGTGCAGAATTTGCTGAGCTGGTGATTTCAGGGGGAGGCAAAGAGATCCACTTCTGGGGTCCCCCATTTCTGAATCAGATGGCTGAAGTTGCTGGGCTCTAATTGCCACTCGTGTGGGTCTAGGGGATTTCTGCTTTAGTCTGCCAGTGAGTTTTGTTTCCCTGGCAGGAACTGAGCTTGCAGATGGACCTACATGTCCAATGCAGTGTTCCACAGGGCCATGGCTAGCCTGTGTTCCCACTGCTTGTTGATATACCACATAACTGTGGTAGTGTCTGTTTTCATTAGCAGGGGTCCTGGTGAGAGTAGGGATCTGAAAGCTGTTAGAGCATGCTGAAAAGCTAGCATTTCTTTTTGGTTGATGTGCACATGAATTTGACTTGGGCTCTAGTGTCCCTGAATGCACTTGTCATCCAGGTGTGCCCCCCAGACATAATCTGATGCATCTGTGGTTAGGGTCTGGGCAGCGTAGGGTTGAGTAATGGGCAGTCCCTTGTTGTGGTTGCATGCTGCTGCCCACCAAAGAAACTCTGTCCTTAGACAAGGTATGATAGGAATGATAGTTTCCAGGTCCTGAGAATGTTGGCACCAAAGACTTAAGTACCACGGAAGTTTCCTCATATGCAGTCTGGCATATGGAATTAGTAGGATACATGAGGCCATGAACCCTAGGGCCTGCAGGATTTTCCTTGCGGATAGCTGGGTTCTGGTGGCCATTTGAGTGAAGTAGTCTGTCAGATACGCTTGTTTTTTTGGAGTAAAGAATGCCATCTGGGATGCTGTGTTCAAGCTTGCTCCCAGGAATACAATTTTTTTATTTTCATTGATGGTGTTCCCCAGGGAGGCTAGAAGTTGTTTTTACAAATGTCAGGTGCTGCAACAGCATTTCCTGACTGTTTGCCTGAATCAGGCAGTTGTCCAAGTATGGGTAAATTTGAATTTTTCTCTGTCTGCAGTAGGCAATGGCTGGAGCCAGACATTTTGTGAATACTCTGCGAGCGGTGGATAAGCCAAAGGGAAGTGCAGAGAACTGATGATGCATAGGTCCTGCCCTGAAGCGTAGATATTTCCTGCAAGAGTCCCTGATAGGGATGTGCAGACAGGCTTCTTTTAAGTCTAGGGTGGCTAACCAAGCATCTTTGGACAGCATAAGAAGCTGCTGCTAAGGGTGAGCATTTTGAATTTTGGTACCACCAGGAAGGTGCTTAGAATGGACAGATCTATGATTGGGCATCAAGTGCCCTCTTTTCTGGGTACCAGGAAAAGTCTGGAATAGAACCCTTGACCTATCTGTTCTGCAGGAACAGGCTGAATTGCCCTTATAGAGAGCAGGGACTGAACTTCGTTTTGTGCCTCTGCCCACTGGTTTGGAGGAAGGTCTGGAAACCCTTTTGGGGTTGGCAGTGAATGGAAGTAAAATTTGTAATCCTGGGATACAATGTTGAGGACCCATCAGTCTTTGGTGATGAAAGTCCAGTTTTTTGCATGATGGGCAAGTTTTCCTCCTAGGGGCACAAGCAGTTGGACAGAGGTGGGGAGTGGAGTTGAGAAGTCATTGTGAATTCTTTCCGTAAGGGGGTGGCTTAGCACTCCCTGTTTTTGAAGTGGAGGCACTCCATTGCTTAGATCTCTGCATACCCTGAGACTGTAGTCTGGGGGGGGGGGGTCTGTTTCCCCTGGGTCTAGTCTGAGATGGCCTTGAGGGGGCTGGAAAGGACCAAGGTTTCGATGGGCAATGCCCACTGAATCTAGGAGGCTGTACATGCAAGAAGTCTTTGTCTGCATAGATTTAGCTTTTTTCTTCCATCTTTTTAAGAACCTCTTCTGCTTTGGTGCCAAACAGATTGTCCTTGTTCAAAGGAGTGTCTAGTAATTTTGATTTGACATGGTCTGGCAAGATCTGCTCCTTAAGCCAAGCATGCCTTCTCAGTACAGAACCAGTGACTGCTGCCTTGCAAGATAATTCTAGGGCGTCAAAGCCTCATTACAAAGTATGCTTGCTGACTTGGCTTGCAGAATGCATAAGCTCTTGTAATTCTTTATTCTCTGCACAGTCTGAGGTAGCTATTTTTTGCTTAAGTTCCATAATATGTTGCTGGTACTTCTGCATGTGAAACTAGGAATTCAAAGCCCTAATGGCGAGAGTTGCAGAGGTGTATACTTTCTTACCCCATCTGTCTAAAGCTCTAGAATCCCTGTCCGAACGGGTGGGTTTCTTAGCTGTAGTTGCTTTGATACCTTTAAGCCTCTAGGAGATGACTTCTGGGTCAGCAATAGGATTTTTGAAAAGGAATGTCTGAGAGTCAGGAACTCTGTAGTACCTGTCTGGTTTCCTAGGAGCAGGGGGTAAGGTATCAGGAGTGAAACTGAATTCCATAAAGACATCATCCACAACATCCAGAATGGGGGTAGTGCTAAAGACCTATATGCTGTGGCAAATCTAGAAATTCTCCGAGTCCCTTTTTGGACTGAGGATAGTCTTGGTATTCCTAGTAGAAATGCTCTCTTAAAGTATGTAAGGTTTCACCAAAAGAAAAATCCTATGGAGGAGAAACAGAGGGAGTGGATTCCTGTGCATCTGAATCCTCATAAGTAGATGAAGGCATGTCTTCATAATCAGATACCTCAGAGTCGTCAGACTCTTGGTCTGTTAAAGGTGCTAAGGACAGGTCTCTTTTGCTTAGCAGGGGAAGGCTGACTTCCCCTAATCAGCATAATAAAGTCTTCTGCCATTTTAAGCATTTGATGTTGTGGCAAGGAAGCAGGTGCATGAGTCTGGGTCACTTTTTTAGGCGTAGCGCATACTCTTGACCTTAGAAACTCGGTAGTTTTAGACAGAACTAACGATGCGAAAGAAGTCGTCCGTTTGTGTCAAATATCGGTAGTGTGAAGGACTTCCTCAAAAGCCGGTGTCTGCTCAGTGACTCCGGAACCATCCAAGGTAGAGACAGCAGGAGGTTCAATAGACTAACAGTTTTGCGGCATACCAGACTACGAACGGGTCTCGGTAGAGGCCTGCGAATCCATGGAAGCGGGCATCAGGGGCTGCAAAAGCACCTCACTGAGTACCGGCGAACTGGTGCCTAGCTCAACAGAAGCTTCGGCGGCAGTTTTGGACCTGTGCGGTCTGTCTTTATCCTTACATTTTTTTTTCTGAAGATCGGTAGTCGGATGGTTTACTGAAGCAAGTACTGGATATGGAGATCGAGAACAAAAATATTTATCGACAATAAGGACCCGACGCCGAACAGTTAAGGCATTGAACAAGGCACAAAACCAACAGTGAGCTATGTCGTGGTCTGGGCCTAAACAGGGGACGCAGTAAGAATAGACATCTCTGTGTGGTATTTGCTTTCCACAGGCAAGACAATTGTTAACTTTTTCTGACATCGGTTAGAGCAAGAAAAAAGGATCCCCAATGGGGTACTTAGCTTTAGAAGACTTCAGGATAATTCAATTCGGAAACGAAAACTCAGGTAGTGGTCGACCAGCAGTCATGTGAAGTGCTTCTGCTTCAGGCTCCTCGGCAAGAAAGATTGATGTAATGGTGTCGGCTGCCTGTTTTTATACCCCTGACGACCTGAAGTTAGACCTGAAGTGACAACAACCGATGCAGAAATACTAAGTCTCTGGTATTCGGGCCGACTGAGGGCTACCTGCAGGCAGATAACTCCAAGGGTGATGACTGCAACAGTGAAACATGAACATCTGGGAAATAAGAGACAGTAAAAATGACAGCTCGAGTAAAATTCAATTACTGGCTAGTAGACATACTGCCTGGATGCCAGCAAAGAAGAAATTTAGAGAGCCTGAAGAAAAGTCAACCAGAAAATGTGTAGAAAATGCAATATGGGAACAATCCTGCAGCTGTACAGCAAAAAGCAGTTCAAGCTTTAGCTCTGGTACAAGAGATGGCTTCCAGTAATTTAGAGGAAAACAAATTATTTGTACTCAAAGGTTATTAAAATAAATGTAACACTAAAGTGTAACAACTCAAACAACAAAAAGCCTTGACAATATGTCCTACATGGAACAAATCAAAGCCCTGTCACTGTACTTGGTTTATTGCAGACTGCTAAGATGAAACCTGCTTCTGACATGCAAGGTATCCTTTAGTCTAGGGATCTAAACCTCTTCTGCAATATCAACGGAATGGTTTGGAAGGACAGGTATATCTTTCATATAAAGCAAAGATCATTACTGTCCATTTTCAAACGCAGCTTAGATCTGTGGTCTTGCCCAAGTAGCTGCTGCACAAATAGTATCAATTGGGAGCCTAGATCTAAAGGCACATGAAGTAGCTACAAGCCCTAGTAGCGTGACCTTTAACTTTGACAGGTAATTGTCTGCCAGCTTGCTGATAAGCAGAGGATATGCAATCCGAAAGCCATTTTGACAGAGTAATCTTAGAAATAGGCAAGCCTTTCCTTTTGTCAGAAAAGGAAACAAAAAGTTGATCAGATTTCCTGAATTCTTTAGTCCTGTGTATATAAAACCTGAGTATTCTGTTAACATCTAGCTGGTGTAGTCTATACTCTGATTTATTAGAGTGGTTTGGAAAAAACACAGGTAGCTCAATGGTGGTATTCAGATTGTGCTCTGAGCATACTTTAGGAAGAAAATAAGGGTTTGTCCCGAGAGAGACTCTATCCTTGTGAAAGGTAATGCAGTGAGATTGATTAGTTAGAGCTTGTAGTTCTGAAACTCTCCTAGCAGATGTTATGGCTACCAAAAATAATGTTTTCCATAACAATTTTAGGTCTGATGACGAGGATGGCTCAAATGGTGTAGACATCAAAGATGAGAAGACTAAGTTTAAGTCCCACGGTTCTAATAGTTGTTTTATTGGGGGCCTGAGAAGAACTCCTTTTAAGAAAGTTTAACACAAGGAGTGCTGCATGATTGGATTTCCCATGAAACCAAAATGGGAACTGGAAATAGCAGCTAACTGAACTCTTAACTGTAGCGGCTCCTGCTCCTTCATGAAAAATAGTTGCTAGGAAGGATAAAATGGATTCTAAAAGGAGCCGTATATGGATCTAAGCCCCAATTCATAGCTCAAAGGGAAAACCTCTTCCATTTGCTAGAATATAGTTTCTGAGTGGAAGGTTTATGAGATGAAATTAGAATGTGTTTGACTGCAGGGGATAGAGGAATACACCTGGCTATTCGTGGAACTGGAGCAGCCATGCTGTTAATTTGAGGGTGTGGATGGAGGGGTTGAACTGCCCCAATTGATGAATCAGATCTGGAGATGGGTGCAGAATCTATGGTTCCTCCAAGAGGAAGGGCCACAGGAAGGGAAACCAAACTTGTTGAGGCCAGTAAGGAGCAATAAGGATTAAGGAACTCCTCAACTGTCTTGCTTTCTGTATTACTTTGGGGATGAGTGGAAAAGGAGGAAAGGCATAAAGAAGTCCCGGGGGTCAATCGTGAACTAGAGCATTCCTGGGTGAGATCCCCGGATGGGGAATGAGGGCAAAGTAGCTGCTGCATTTGTTCAGGTGTGTGGCAAATAGATCACAGCAAGGCTGGCCCCAGCTGTTAAAGATCTGTTTCACAACCACTGGATTCAAGGACCACTCTCGTGAGGCATTAGAATTGCTCAGCTGAATTTGTCTGCTATTACGTTGGATTTCCCCGGGATATGCGTTGCTATCAGGAAGTGTTGAGTATCCATCGCCCATTTCCAAATTCTTAAGACCTCTCGGGAAAGCGGGTAAGACTCATTTCCCCTTGCTTGTTTATGTACCACACGACAGACATGTTGTCTGAATGAATCACAATCGCCCCAGTGAGAAGGAAGCTGTGAAGTGCTTGCAACGCATACAGCACCGCTCTCCTCTCCAGAACACTGATGTGCAAGTGGTTCTCGTGGTCCTGCCAAGTACCTTGGACTGTCATTCCCAGATTATGCCCCCCCACCCTATCTGGGAAGTGTCCGTGGTCAAAACTGCTTTCTCTTGGGGAGGAACAAGTGGACGACCTAGGATAAGTTGCGTGTGTAACCACCATGTCAGATCCTTTCTGCATGCGTTTATCAATATCTGGTGAGACAATGGAAGGTCTTGCATCGACCATTGTGCAAATAGCAACCATTGGAGAATCCTCATATGTAGGCGAGCAAGAGGAACTAATAGGATGGCGGACGCCATAGTTCCTAGGACTTGAAGGACTACTCTGGCCTGGACTCTGTTTAGCAAGGATCTGACCTGACTGCGTAGAGATTCCACTCTTTCCTATGTTAGCCTTACTGACATGGTGGTTGCGTCTATTTCTGAGCCTAAATATACAATGTGCTGCGAGGGAGATGAGATTGACTTTTGCAAGTTGACAGTGATGCTTAGACTGGCGCACAAGGATAGAGTCTCGTCCCCGGTCCTTATGAGTTGATGCTTGGTGGTAGCTGTGAAGAGCCAGTCGTCTAGGTACGGAAAAACCTGGAATCCTTGACATCTCAGGTGAGCCGTTACCACTGCCATGCATTTGGTAAACACTCTGGGGGCTGTAGTGAGGCCAAATGGCAGTGTTCTGAACTGAAAATGACTGGCTCCCAGCCAGAAACGCAAGTGTCTCCTGGAGCGCCTGTCCATTTTGATGTGGTAGTATGCATCCTGGAGATCGATTGAGTACATCCAGTTGTCTTTCCCGATAAAGGGAAATATCGACTGCAGAGTGACCATTCGTAACTTTGATTTCCTTACATGCTTGTTGAGCCTGCTGAGATCTAGAATTGATCTCCAGTCCCCTGTCTTTTTTGCAACTAAAAAGAATCGAAAGTAAGTTCCGGATCCTACTTGCTATGCAGGGACTTCTTGGATGACTCTTTTTTTGCAGCAACAAGATGATCTCTGATGTTGCACTGTCTAGTTGGATGGGTGGTACGTCTGGTAAAGACCGGTTTGTTGGGGGTTCGGAAATAAAGGAAACCAGATAACCTTTGGATATTACTGTGTGCACCCAACTATCTTGAGTGATAGTTACCCAGGCACTTGGGTACAGCGATATACGACCCCCAACTGCCTCCAGAGATGGACAGTTGGGCAACCATTAAGGGTCGATGGAAGAGACAATCAGAGAAAGCTTCTTTGTCTCCCTGATGTTGCGGACCTCCTCTGCCACGAGGACGTCTTCCATTATATCCTCCCCCCTCTGCCTCTGGGGGAGAATTGACCTTGTGCCTAAGGGAAACCTTTTTGGGATTTGCGGAACCTCATTTTCCCTCCTGTATTACCCTTGGGATAGGGTCTAGATGGGAGAGAGAAACTGACTCTGACGGCAGATGAGGTTTTCCCTTCCTGCTTGCACCTAGTCAAAGTCTCTTACACTTGAGGTTCCAAAAAGAGAGGAATCAAAGGGAACATTAGTGAAGGAAGACTTGAAGGATTCCGTAAAATTACAAAGACGCATCCACGAATGTCTCCTGAGGGATATTCCTGCTGCAGCTGCCCGATTCGCTCCATCTGCCGCATATGAGATCAGCCTTATGGAGGAGTTAGCTATGGAAGTAAGGGTGAAGAGCTGCGTAGAAACCTTATTCATGGAACCCGGAGCTACTGAACCCTGGAGGGTGTCTCCTAACTTTTTCAGGAGATACCTCTGAAGACAAACTGAGTCAGGTAATTCAGCGATCATAGTGCAAATGCAGCTGAAGAAAAAGCACGCTTTCCGTACCTATCCATCGTCCTGGACTCCTTGTTAGGAGGATGGGCATTAGAAGACATCTCAGAAAATTCCTTCATGGTGGCCACTGCTACCACCATAGCATCAACTGGAACTCCCTTACTAAGGAAGGACTTGTCCTCAGGTAATGTCATAAATTTGTTTGGCCTCCTCGGGACGGCTTCCACTGAATCTGGAGAAGTCCATGCTTTCAGCGATATGACCCCCAAAAGTTAGTCAATAAGGCGGCGTCACCCAGGAGATGGAAGGTCGAAAACCAAAAGCCTCAAGATACAGCGATTCATCCTCAGTAGGGTTAGAAGTCTTCCAATCACCCCTCTTAGGATTTCTAGGATGTCAGAAAGAGAGACATCCTCAGAGGGGGATCTAGGGGACCCTTCGGATTCCTCTAAATCACTGTCTGATGTGACAGACTCAGGTGAGTCGACATGTTTCCTCTTACACAGCCTCTTCTGAGGGAGCTCTCCAGTGGAATAATCTGGGGAGGTCTCGGAAAAGGGGGCACCTCCAATGGGGGCTACTTGGGCCTCTGGTTCCCTACGCTGTGGGGGTGGCGGGGGGGGGGGAGAGGTTGCTGACGGCTGCTGGTGGGACACAGGTTCCAATGGAATGGCTTTGGCAGAGGATAAAGCCTTCTCTATAGCTTCAAATGCCTCCCCCCCCCCGCTCCGAAGACTACCTCCGCTCCGAGGGGGTGGATGGTTGACTCCTAGCAAGAGGGAATGGCTCCGAAGCAGAAGTGGGAGCCGAGCTGAGTCAAGCAGAGGCTCCAAGAGGGAGAGTCAGTTCCGACGAGAACCCAGGTGACTGTCCCCCTTGGAGTCAACGCGAGAGCATCGGCTCCAGAACCCTCGTCCCCAGACTGAGCCATCGAGGGTAGAGTAATTGGCTCTGAGGAAACAGGTTGAATCCCCAGAACCGAAGGGTCCAAGACAGAGCAACCTGAAGTAATAGGCTCCAAGAGCGAAGCAGTCAGAGGAGGAACAGTGGTCGGTAAGGTGGTCAGCTCCGAGACATTTAGGTCTGGAGGGGTCAATTTTCTAGCCAGAGCAGGATCCGAAAGCAACCTCTTCACCACTCACTCGATGTCCTCATCTGATAGGGTCCTGGAGGATCTGGTGGAGACAGAAAGAGACCTCCTTCTCTCCAAAATAGGAGATCTCAATGTAGGAGATACAGTCTAGATGTCAGGCAAAATATTCGGTACCGAAGATGGTCTCGGAACCGATTAAATCGACGGCACCAAAATAGATTATGCTGAGTCGGAACCGGAACTTCTTGGCTCCGATGCTTTAGTCTTTTTTGTCGGCTCAGAAGCCAGGGCCAATGATTTTCTCTGAGGATTTTGGAGCTGCCTGACCAAGTTCCAGCTGTTCCTGGAAGGAACTGGTCATGAGACCCCTGTCAATGAGTTTTCTCTTTCATTTAAAACTCTAGTGCTAAATGCGTGACAGAAGGTGAAGGGTTCCTGCAAATGGGCTTCACCAAGGCAATATATGCATGTGGTGTGGCTGTCTGTAAGAGACATTTTCTGCGCACACCTATCACACTTTTTGAACGCCGGAAGGGCGACGATCCTGATCTTTTGACAT
This sequence comes from Protopterus annectens, assembly GCF_019279795.1. Taxonomy (NCBI): domain Eukaryota; kingdom Metazoa; phylum Chordata; order Ceratodontiformes; family Protopteridae; genus Protopterus; species Protopterus annectens. The sequence continues at coordinate 412,801,025 of NC_056735.1, forward strand.
TTTCTAGAAACTATGACAAAAAAGATAACAATAGTAAAGATATTAACTACAATAATAGTGAGATAACTTTTTTTTTTTTTTTTAAACAGTCACACACACACAGGGAGGAAAAGGCCCTCTAACTTAAATGGGCACTACAGTCCCAAGGGGGGAACAGAAGTTGGAGAACTTTCAAAAACAGTCACACAAGAGACAAGAAACTATCTATATACATATCTGATAGAAAAAAGTAGGAAAAGACTAAATATAGTAAAAAATCGTTTTACTTGGCCAACGAGCCAGTAAGACAACCTCAAAGCTTTCGCGGCAAACAAGATCTGGGGATTTGCCGTGAGGCACCATGGGATAGGGGCTAGCCTCAAGCCAGTAAAAGCTCTCGAGCTTTAGTACCGGCCGAGTCGGAGCCGAATATCAGCTCCGAACCCATCCAGCAAGAATTACGGCGAGATAGGACTACATAACATCATCTGTTTTGCTAAAATAATTTCTGAGAATTTTATAAACAAGAGATATGTATGAAGTACTTTTTTGGGTGAGCTATTATTTATTCTTGAGATAAAATCCAAGATTTTTAAGTTACTCTTATCGCATGCCTCTAATGAGGGTACGAGCTTAGTATGTATAAAATCCTTACAAGTTTCGATGTCCAGCCAATTGCAATTTTGCAAACTATACCTGCTAATCAAATAGTCTGCAGAAAAAGAAGTTATGTACTTACCATAATGTTCGATGTTTGTAGTCCATTTCACCCCTTCATTCTTACACTTGGGATTGGAGCCAAACCTCAGCTCCGACTTGGCCATTCTCTAGCTCAAAAACTTCTGGTTTGCTCATGGCTAGGAGGTATCCCATCATGCACTGCTAACATAACCCAGATCTTGTTTGCTGCAAGGAGAAACATAGAGAGACAAAGAACAAACCATGTCGAAAGGACCCAACATAATAATGCAGTAGTCACTCTACACACAAGGTCCTCAGGGTGGGGGCAGGAGGGAGAGTTTGTAAGAATGAAGGGCGAGATGGACTAGAAACATCGAACGTTATGGTAAGTACATAACTTCATGTTCTGTAGTCCCATCTCGCCTTCATTCTTACACTTGGGACAGCGTCCCCAGCACCTTCATCTTGGGTGGCTCATTGGAAAATGCTCCTGAGTACTGTGGAACCAAAAGAAGACCTGTTCCTGGAAGCCATATCCAATTTTCAGTGAGTAATGAATGTATGAGGTGAAGCCCATGTTGCTGCTGCACAGATGTTATCTAATGGAATTTTTGCCTGAAAAGCTACCAAGGTAGACACAGACCTGGTAGAATGAGCTTTCACCTTGAAGGGAAGATCTTTTCCACTGGCTGTATAGACAAAGGAAATGCAGCTGGAAATCCAGTGAGACCATGTGACTTTAGAAACTGGAAGTCCCTTCCTTGTATCTGAAAAGGAAACAACTGATCCGACCTTCTGAAATTCTTAGTTCTGTCAAGATAAAAATGCAATTGCCTATGCACGTCCACCAGTTGGTGAAATTTGTACTCTGCCTTGTTAGAAAAATTAGGGAAGAAAACAAGGTAATTCAATGGACTGGTCAATACTAGCCTGAGAAGAAACCTTGAGAACAAAGGAAGGGTTTTGTCCATAAGGAGACCCTATCTCTGTGAAACACCAAATAAGGGGGCTTAATGGAAAGAGCTTGCAATTCAGAGACCCTCCTTGCGGATGTGATAGCCACTAAAAATATAGTTTTCCAGGATAAGAACTTAAGGTCACAAGTTGTTGAAGGTTCAAAGGGGCTTGAAGTCAGTCTATGGAGTACAAAATTCAAATCCCATGGTGCCACCAGATCCATGACTGGGGGTCTTAACAAGGTGGCCACTTTAAGGAAAGCTCTACACAGTCTATGAGCTATAAGGTTACGTTCATTAGCCAAATGGAAGGTAGAAATAGCTGCCAGTTGAATTTTAATAGGGGCAGCAGCTGAACCTTGATGGAACAACTAAGAAAGGAACTCTAAAATGGCAGAAATGGGAGCTGTGTAAGGATCGAGGTTTCTCTCACGGGCCCAAAAGGAGAATCTTTTCTATTTACTGGTATAAGTCTTTCTGGTAGAAGGTTTGTGAGAGGATGCCAGAATGTGTATAACCTCAGGAGAAAAGTCATGAAGCCTGACTAGGGATGGAATTGGAGCAGCCAAGCTGTCAAATTGAGGGTATGGATTGAGGGATGGAACACTAGACATGTGTGTCAGCAAATCTGGCACTGGGTCCAGAGTCCTCGGTTCGTCCATTAGATGAGGTCTGTGGAATGGCAACCAAATCTGTCAAGGCCAGTAAGGAGCAATTAGGATCGTTTTGCTTCCCAAGGATATTGCTTTCTGAATTACCTTCGATATCAGGGGGAATGATGGAAAAGCACAGAGAAATCCCGAGGGTCAATCATGAACGAGTGCATCTCTGGGTGTCTCCCCTTCTGGAATATGCGTTGTGACCAGAAAGCATTGGGAAGACACTGCCCACTCCCACACTCGAAGGGATTCTCTCCAGAGAGGATAAGATTTGGTCCCTCCTTGTTTATGTACCACACCACCAACATATTGCCCGAGTGGATCGCAATCTTACCTAGCGGGAGAAAGCTGTGAAGTGCTTGCAACTCCAGAAGCACCACTCTCCTCCAAGACGTTGATATGCAAATGAGCCTAGTGTTCCTGCCATGTGCCTTAAACTGTTCTCCCTAGATAATGCCCCCCCCCCTATCTGGGAGGCATCCGTGGTCACGGTGGCAACGGGTGGGGGGGGGGACAAACGGACTGCCCGTGTTTAGATTGCTGGTCTGGGTCCACCAGAGAAGATCCTGTTTGCACAAATCTGTTATCAGGATGGGGTGAGAAAGAAGTAGATACTGCAGTGATCATTGGACAAAGAGTAACCACTGCAGAACCCTCATGTGTAGTCTGGCTAATGGGATTAATGTTATTTGTAGAGGCCATCGTCCCTAACAACTTGAGCACCAGCTTTGCTTTCACTTTCCTTGGAGGAAGTAAGCTCAAAACTTGTTCCTGGAGGTTCTGAATCCTTTCTACGGGAAGGTAAGCCCTCATTGAGACGGTGTTTATTTCAGAGCCAATAAAATTCACATGCTGAGAGAGTGATAATTCAGATTTTTTCCAATTTACTGTAATCCCTAACTGCAAGCAAGTTGAAATGGTAGCGTCCTTGGCCTGTAACAGTAGATGCCTGGTGGTGGCAGTCAGGAACCAGTCGTCCAGGTATGGAAACACTTGGAATTCCTGACGTCTAAAGTGAGCCGTTACCACTGCCATGCATTTTTAAAACCCTGGAGGTTGTGGTGAGACCAGAGGGCAGGGCTCGAAACTGATAATGACTGGCCCCCAGCCGGAAGAGTAACTCCTTGATGACCTGTCCATCTTGATATGGTAGTATGCATCTTGGAGGTCTATGGAGCACATCCTAACGTCTTTCCCTAACAACGGGAGTATCGACTGTAAGGTGACCATTTGGAACTTGGACTTCTGTACAGATTTGTTCAATTTGCTGAGATCCAAGATGGGTCTCAAGTCCCCTGTTCTTTTTGGAACCAAAAAGAATCTGGAGTAAGTCCCTAATCCTACTTGGTCTGTGGGGACGGGTTGGATGACTCTTTACGAGCAAGTTTTGGATTTCTAAAGTTGCTGAATCCATGTGATTGGGTGGAACATCTGGGATTCATCTGATCCGAGTAGCTGGAGAAAAGAAGGGAATATGGTAACCTCTGGTAATTATCTTTATACCCAGAAGCCAGGCACGATATCACTCAAGACAAGTGGGTATTAAAGATATATGACCCCCGACTGGCTCCAGAGATGCGCAGTCGGGCCTCCTTTCAGGAGCGCTGATAGGGATGACCACGAAAGGAATCAATGTCTCCCTGGTTCTGAGGGCCTCCCCTGCCTCTAGGGTGGCATCTAATGTTATTTCCTCCCCCTCTGCCTCTGGAGAAGGAATCACCTTGTGCTCCCTGAAAAAACCTCTGCGACTTCTTGAACCACATTTTACCACCCTTCTGCCTTTTGGGATAGGGTCTAGAAGGAATGGAAAAAATGGACTCCCATGGCAGACAGGGTTTTTCCTATCTGTTCGCACCTGGTGAGTGTGTCCTTTACCATGGTTCCAAACAATGATGATCCATCAAAAGGAACATTAGTAAATGTAGACTTAAAGGCCTCTGCAAAGTTACACAAGCGCATCTCGGAGTGTCTTCTAAGAGAAACTCCTGAAACCACTGCCCTACTCGCTCCATCAGCTGCGTAAGATATCACCCTCATGGATGACTTTACAATAGAATTTAAGGTAGACATCTGTGCATTAACCTTCTCAGATACTTCAGATACGTTACCTTGCAGAGTCTATCCCAGTTCTTTTAGATCTCTCTGGAACCTTGTGAAGTGAGACAGGTAGTTCAGAGATCTAAGTGTAAAAGCCGCTGAAGAAAAGACGCTTCCCGTACCTATCCATCGTTCGAGAATCCTCGTTTGGTGGATGGACAGTGGAGGAAGTTTCAGCAAGTTCATTTTTGGTGGCTGCTGCCACCACCATAGCATCTACTAGAATGCTCTTAGTAAGAAAGTCTTTGTCCTGAGGTGCTGACAAAAATTTATTTGGTCTTCTAGGAACCGGTTCTACAGAATCAGGAGATTCCCACATCTTTCGACTCACTAGATCCAGTACCTCGTCAAAAGGCGGAGACACACAAGAGGCGGAAGATTGAGACCCGAAAGCCTTCAGGTACACTGACTCCTCATCAGAAGGGGATGTGGTGGGGCAGCCGCCTGTTTCTGGATCTCAAGGATATCTGCGAATGAGATATCACAGGACAACTTGGGGGACCCTTCTGACTCCTCGAGGTCAGTGTCTGATGTAATGGACTCATCAGGGGAGTCAACATGTTTCCTCTTACAAGTTTTCTTCTTAGGTGGCTCCTCAGAAGGGTATTCTGGGGAGACCTCAGAAGACTAGGGACCACTCATGGAGGTTTCCTGAGGCTGCGAGTCTCTGCTGTGTTGGGAGACAGAGGGAGCCGAGACTGAAGTCGGCACTTTAGGGGGAAGAGTGCCGGTACCTCTGATTGAAACTGAAGACCTGGACAGCACACTCCTCATCACCTCGAAGGCCAATCCCCCTGGCTCTGAGGATGCCCCCCCCATTCCGAAGATGCAGAGGCAGCCCTCGGTGCCGAGGAGATGGGCTCCGAGGCAGATGTGGGGTCCACGCTCATCCGAGCCAAAGCACAGAGAGGTAGGCTGGGAAACGAAGAAGTTCGATTCCAAGTGTACCCCTCAGGACCAACTGGAGAACTGAGGACCCCAGACCCCACGGACGGCACCAAAAGAGTCAGAGCAGATATCGGAACAGAGAGACCAACTGAGGTAGCTGGAACAGACCTTTCCACAACCCGAGGAATCGATACCTCTGGCTCCGAAGGCCCAGAGTGGCTCGGAGGAGGAACATCGACAGGGTGTAAAGGCACATTAGGCTATGGAGCTGACTGGGACGGAGCTGAAAGTAAATTTGCCAGCACCGAAGTCTGAAGCAGTCTGAGCACCACTCTCTCGATGTCCTCATCAGAAATGCTCCTAGAGGACCTGGAAGATAGAGTGGGGGACCTAGATCGATCAAAGATAGGCAACCTAAGAGTCGGGGAGACAAGTCAGAGTTCAGCTGACCGGCTCCGAGACACAGACTCAGTTATCGGCTCCAAAACTCCTGGAGCCGAAATTGATGGATCCACAATAGAAACCTCTGTCGGCACAGAGACCAGTGAAGCCGGCGAGGATGTAGTCATTTTGGCAATTTTGTCTGGCGGCTCCGACACAGAATGAATGGGAGACGGCCTTTTTTGTAGATTTTGCTTTGTCTTTTTTGGAGGAAGGAGATTTAGAGCTGGAGGAGGAGGATGAAGAAGTCAACTCCTCCTCAAAAGAATGTTTCAATAGTCCTTTCAAGAGGTTTGTTCTTCCTCTCCTGAAGAGCACGAGGACAAAAGGCATGACAAAACAAGCAAAACTCTTGGAGGTGAATAGCCCCCAAACAGTACACACACAGATTGTGCCCACCCGTTAAGGACATTTTCTGGGCACATTTTGTACATTTTTAAAGCCCGAAGGCTTGTGATCCTTAGTATCCTTAAACATAGTGCAACAAACAACTAAGATAACAATGTACAAGAACTACCTTCAAACAGATAGACAGTCAACAGCAAGACAAACAAGCAGACAGAAGACTAGGTATTCTAACAAACGGGCCTAGCCCTAAGAGGAGAAGAAAGAGATAACCCGAGGACTAGGTCCTCGAACTTAAATGAACCTAGCTCAGCGAGAGAGACAAACAACAGAATCGAGGACTAGGTCCTCTAACTTAAACGGGCCTAACCCAAGGTGAAAGGGAAATAGGAACAACAACAAAAACAATCAGCACAAGTGAAGCGATGCAGGGATACAAGAAGGCCAACGGAAGAACGACCAATCAAAGCACAAACAGTACACAGAGTAAACAATGCAGCCAATTGTCTAAAACAGACACGGAATGCGATAACACACTAAACTATAGACTATAATTATTTTTAGTGAACAAGTAACTACCAAAAAAGTATTGAAAAAGTTTTCACTTAGCCATGGCCGAGAAGAAGCACGTCTGAGCTCAATGAGCGGCAAATGAGATCTGGGTTATGTTAGCGGTGCATGATGGTATAACCTCCTAGCCACAAGCCAACCAAAAGATTTTGAGCTAGAGAATGGCTGATTCGGAGCCGAGGTTCAGCTCCAATCCCAAGTGTAAGAATGAAGGCAAGATAGGACTACAGAACATCTCATTTTATTTGCGGAGAGAAATTGATTCCAATTTAACAGGTCACCCTTCTTAAATTCTAACATTTTCTGAGTATGAAAATATATCAAACATTTATTTGTGTAAGCAATAGGAAACATGTATTAGTAAATTCTTAACTGATTACAAAACATAAGCTTTTTAAACAGCAGCAATAATTGCTTTATAAGAGGTGTGAAGCAAAGTTTTGACCTTTCACTTTGAATGCAAATTTTTTAAATCCATATAAAGATGTTTGTATGCATTTGAGTATATGGTTCAAGCAATGTCTTATTACTGTTAAGAAGGTTTCATGTACTGATTTCCAGTACGATGTATAACTATTATTCCAAAGTGACTATGTTAATAAATGCGGAGTTTAAATAAAAATCAAAATTTGGAAACCCTATACCTCCTTCATCTCAGTTTGTGGTGTGCCAGAGAAGAGAAATTCTTGTTTTTTGGGGATACAAAAGGAAGTTTAAGTAATAAATTATTAATTTTCTGTTTAATTCTGACAGGTGGGTGAATTATTAGAGCTTGGCCAATGAATAAGATTTCAGGTTAACAGTATCATTTTGATTAAAGTCCGTCTTCAAATGTGAAGAGTCTGTTCCAACTATATCTACTAGATTAGTAACAGAGTTTATAAGTTGCTGGTAATTAGATGCGAGCAATTTTTTATAATTAGATTCAATAATGATAAATCCAAAAACACGGAAGCAGTCCACCAGCGATGACCAACTCACTTTATTACAGGTACAAGAAACAAATCACAGCAAACGTAAACGCTATTAAAGTACACAAGTGCGTTTTCGTCTCCACAAACATGTAAGACTTCTTCAGACTAACAAATAATGTTTGAAAGCACCTAATATACTCACATGTGGTCTGCACCAACCAATAAAGTTCATTAGATGAATAATTAACATTAAAAACATCTGCTTGCAAGGCTCATTTGAAATTGCTAAAAACACACTTCAATGTTCAGCTTTAAAAAGACACCATTCCTCATTAGTTTAAAATTCATAATCACTCAATAAATTATTTAAAAACACTTTAAATACATAAATACACATGTTAATAAAAACTACTAAATATTTATTCATTTAAAACCCTTTCAACTTTTTATTTCCTAAGAATTCCTTCCTAACCTAATAGCACCATCTGCTGTTCCTAAAGAGCAATTGCTAATAAAATTAAATCTTGGCTGCTCTTAATTTTAACACTGAAGTTAAAGAAATATGATCATTAAGCCCTGGGGAATTGGTTGCATCTAATAAAATCTGCCACCAGAGCTCTTTAAATTCTAACTTTTCTTCCCAAAGGCCTCCTCTTATTTCTTTTTTAACCTGTTCCAATACAAAGAAGGTGAATCTAGCATTATTGCAATCTAGCATGTGTTTGAACAGAGCATTTGTTTCTTTTTTCTTAGATATCTCATAAGTATGCTCATAAATTCTCTTCTTTAATGCTCTCTCCGTCTTCCCCACATAATATGACTTACATTCCAAACACGTAGCTAAATACACCACACCTTGTGTGTCACAGTTAAAATATCCAGAGGCAGTAATGTTAATATCCCTTGTTGGCACCAATATTTCCATTCTGTTACTAATATGTGGGCACTGATTACAGTGTCCACATTGATATGTTCCATATTTTCTATTTTTGTCACATAGTAACATTTTCATAGAAATTTCATTGTTATTACTTACTTTATTATTTTCCAACAAATTTTTAATACTTCTACCATTTTTATACACAACCCTAGGCATCTCTTTCTTATTATTCAGAATGTCAGTGAATGAGACAAAATTGCTCCATTCTTTCTGAAAAATCTTTCTTACTTTGATGTTCAAATTATTGAACTCCATCACCAACGCTGAATTATACTGTCCATCATTAACTTCATTGGTTTTATTATAGTTAATAAGAGATGGCAAATTATCATCATTTATAGTTAATTCTGTACCTTTTATTGGTTTGTATTTACCTGGTCTATTTTCCTCTACCTCTTTTCTAGTTCTAGAAATAAATTCAGATGGATAGCCCCTGGCTAAAAACATTCCCTCCAGTGTATTACATTCCTTAAAAAAATCATCATCTTTACTAGTCATACGACACCCCCTCACAAATTGTCCCTTGACAATATTCTTTTTGCAATGCGGGGGGTGCGCGCTAGTGAAATGTAAATAGGAATTACAGAAGGTGTTTTTTCTAAAAACCTTGGTTTCGAAATCCCTATTATTCACGTTCTTGTATATTTCAACGTCCAAAAATTGTAACCTATCTGTGGACGTGGTGTACGTGAATTTTAAGAAATTGGTAGTGTTCTGTAGATAATTCATAAATTCCAAAAATTTCTCACTACCCCCAGTCCAAAAAATAACTATATCATCTAAAAACCGCCTGTAGAGAGTCCAATATTGTGTATATCCTGAATTGTGGACAAAATTGGACTCCCAGGCTGCTAACACAATGTTAGCATATGTGGGTGCGCAGGCTGCACCCATTGCTACTCCACTAATTTGCTGGTAATACTCATCATTGAAAACCATAAAGTTGTTCCTTAGTACAACATCAACCAATGCTACCACTGCATTCTTCTCCAAATGTGACAATTTTTTGTCAAGAAAAATCATATCCTCAAATAACCTCATGCCTTCATAGTGGGGTATGCATGAAAATAAATCAATGACATCAATTGTCACAAAAATGAGATCATTTGAAAATAACTCAGACTTAATGTCCCTCAATAGGTCCCAAGAATCCTTCAGTATATATTTGTTCATAGCACAAATATGCTTTGCTGTTATGTCCACATATTTGGCCAAGCTGGTAGTCTTGGAACCGTCCGCTGAAACTATCGGTCTTAACGGTGGGTCACTAACATTCTTATGTACCTTCGGTATCCCAAAAATAATGGGTATCCTGGGTTTAGGTACATACAAAAACTGATGTAATTTAACATCTATTATGCCTTCCAGTAGCAAATTGTCTAAAATATTATCTATTTTTTGGTAAGCTAGTTGTACTTCATTTAAGGAAACTATTCTGTATTTATTACCATCACCTAAGATCGTATTCATTTTACCATCATAGATAATGTTTTCCATTATAACCACCCCTCCCCCTTTGTCAGGTTTCATGATCCTGACTTGATTATTAAACCTTAACTCATTCAATGTTTTATATTCTTCCTTTGTGATATTGTATTCTTTCTCCACAAACTTATATTCCTCTCTAATTTTCTTCTCTAATATCAGGTCAAGGTTTCTAATCTGGGGGTGGTATGGGGGATTAAATATACTTTTCCTGATGAGCATATTTTCCTGGCGGCCTGCATCCAACACCCTGGGGGGTAGTGTGACACGAAGATTCACTTTCCTTAAGAACAACTTCATATCTATTAAGGACTGAACCAGGTCACCTTTCATATTAGGAATGAATTTGAATCCTTTACTTAAAATATCAAAATGTGTTTTGTTAATGCAAATATTACTAAAATTATAAATAGAAAAATTATCAAGTGAATATGTAGTTCCTGTATGTAGGATACCTGTATGTAACTCATCCTCCACTGTTGAGCTAGTATCAGGGCTCACTTGTTGTGTCAAAATTTCCGTCTCCTCAGGGGAATAAATGTGGGTGGGTACAAGGGTATTAGTAACTGTATCTAATATCTCCCTCTCCCCTTCTCCCTCCCCTCCATTGAAAATTTTGATACCTATTGTTATTTACATGGTGCTTTGTTCCATTTAATGGTGGAAATTCAGTATCGTAATTAATCCACCCATGTTCTTCCTCAGGAATATTACTAGAATCATTCCTAATGTTACTCTTCTTATAGCCTACTCTGCTATTATGTTCCCATTTTGTAGCAGGTGGCTTAGGGTAACTAACATCATTCTGATATTCCTCAATATCTCTCCTTAGTTTCTTAACTTTTCTTTGTTCTAAAACGGAACATTTAGCATCCACTTCTGAGCCTATACTAAAATATTTTTCTTTTTCTTTAACTTCAAACAGCATATCCTTTTTAATAAAATCATCCAGGACTCTAATTTCCTGTTCCAAACTTTCTAATTTTCTATTATTTTCTTTTATAATGAGCCTCAATATACTGATACCACATTCATTAAATACATTCACAAGTTCAGAATGGAATGGTGTACCGGGTTCCACATTGTTAGGGTATTTCCAGACCCTTAAACCCTTTGGTACTATTTTTTGTTTAATACATTCCTTAAGATAACAATTTTCTATATTCATTGATTTGTATCTATACATCATACCAGATAATTTATTAACTTTCATAGCATAAGAGTCACCATCCACTGGTGCACCTTCTTCTGCTCTGTACACTGTTATAAAAAATAGAGGAGATGAAAATAAATATAAAAATACTTAAAATATAACATATTTCAATAAATATATTAATAAATATATACACATAAATATTCCAATAAATATATAACAACACATTATGACACATATTATATAAAAATCACTGTTAAAATGTAGGGGAACATTCATTAATAATCAAATAATATTGTGAGTGCATTATGAATTCATAAATATGTTTTAAAAATATTTTAAAATGTTTTAAGTATTTTTATATTTATTTTCATCTCCTCTATTTTTTATAACTCTATGTGCAATATATATTCAATGAAAAAGCATGACTGTGGGTATGAAATACTAACATTTTGAATATTGTGAATTTCTGCTTTAAATGCTGATTAGATATAATCAGGAAACTAATTATCTTTTTAAGTAAGACTATAAATTGACATAATAATGGATGCATTGGGGTATCTGATGAAGTCTATGTGTGACGAAAACGCAGTGTGTGATTTTACTAAAGCGTTAATGGCTTTTGGAGTGTTTGGCGTTTAATAAAAGACTGTACTATATTCTGGTGTCGTGGACTGGTCTCTGGAGTGGCGAGTGCTTCCATCCGTTTATCTGCTGACTTCTGAGTAGAGTTTTTAGTATTTTTTGGCAGTTCCTTTTGATTTGGTTATTGGTTATTTGGGAGCAAGATGGATTGCTCTTCCACAGCGGAGATGCGTGGTTCCGATGACGTGGGCAGTACGCGTAAACTGATAGGACAGCTTACCGAACTTATAAATATTCTAACGCCTCTCAGCCTGGCCTTGTTGGAAGAAAAAAACGGCTCACAGGGAACTGTTACACATCGTTGTTTTAACAATCGTGACCATGGAGGGGGACGAGAACAGGGAGAGCTTATTGGTCGAAGGAATAGGATCGGCGACCCTGGAGTTGACAACACGTTTCATCCCTCTACTACACCCAGTTTGTTCGGAGATGATAACACGGAACAACAGGAGAGAGATGTAGGAAATAATGGCAACGATGCTAACGATAACATAACAGGTACTGTGAGCCATTTGGGAGCTTTTAATGTAACCATAGACAACCTAGATTGGTTACGCTCCAAGCCCAATATTGATTTCTATGGCAATAAAAACAATGGACCTAATTTTGTGAATGGGACATACAAACAAAGTTGAACAATTTGAATAATTTAATGTATAAATATAGAGCGCTGATTATTGAAAATGAGTATCTAAATGAATGTATTGGGAAAGAAATTGTACCTAAAGGCCTGAGGGTCTTTAAATTTCCCAATAATGTTATGACTGGCTCTAATTATTACAAAGAATTGGTCAGTATTTTTAATAAATGTGGTTTAGATATGCTTAAGTTAATTGTCAAAGAAAATGTGAGAATACTGGATGGTATTCAAAAAGATATTGAACTGTTGGACCAATGCATCCATAGGGATTTAATGTTCAGTGTGCAGGAAGAAAAATGTAAATATTTTAATATTAGGAAGAGTGTTGAACAGAGGTGTAATGACCTCATTCAGAGAAAAATCAAAAAATTGGAAAGGGACATACATGAATATAATACCCACAATAGTTATCCCAAACCTCAGGGGCCATATAGAAATTATGGAAATACATATGTTGAGTATAGTAATGAGACAGAGGAGGTAGAGGCCATGGGATATAATAGGGGAGATGAAAATTATGGAGAGAATGACAATGAATATGATGAAGCTTTCCCTCCTTTACGGAGGTCCGAACGTTTAATTAATAAACAGGGACCACAGAATGTGAATTTTCAGTGGAGGGGAGGCAGAAAGGGGAGGGGGAAATTTTATTGAACCCTGGTCCGGACCTCCCGGTAGATGGTGAGAACGGACTTATTGATAAGGTTCGTCTCATCAGGAATAATTTTAGTATTTATAATTTTAGTAGTGTAAATGTGGAAAAAGAGCATTTTACTCTTTTTTCCAAGGGTTTGAAATTCATACCGAACAATAATGGAGATATGGCTAAAAGCCTTTTAGATATAAAACTATTTCTGAGAAAAGTGAACTTTAAAGTGATGTGGCTAAGTACAAATAATACAAGAAATGGTATGGATAGTGACACATTAAGGAGAAAAAGTACATACAATCCACCACTACACCCACAAATAAAGAATTTAGAAAAAGTGGTTGAAAAAGAAATGAGAGATGTGCAATACGAATAAATTTTATAGTAATTTAACTAAAAAAGAAAAAGATTTATTACATGAGATCAAGAATAACAAAGAAATAAGAATAATGAAGCCTGACAAGGGTGGGGGGATTATATTTATGGACTATATCCTTTATGATAGTAAAATGTATATACATTTATGGGATGAGAATAGGTATAGAACAGTCTCTAGAAATGAGATCAACATAGCCTATCACAGAACAGATACGGCTTTACATGATATGGTACAAGAAGGGTTAATAAGTCCTAGTAGTTATGGATTTTTAAAGGTGGATAAACCAAAGGTGCCGGTGATCTTCGGGATACCTAAAATCCACAAAAATCCTGTGGACCCCCCATTGAGACCCATAGTATCAGCTGAAGGCTCTAAAACTGAGACCTTGGCTAAATATGTGGACAAGAAGTTAAAACCTATATGGATGGGAAGGCCTAGTATCTTAAAAGATTCATGGGAGTTATTAAGTGATCTAAATAACTGTGGATGGCAAGATAATATTTTATTCTTAACCATCGATATAGTTGATTTATTTTCCTCCATACCTCATGATGAAGGTAAAACTATACTGGAGGAAATAGTGTTTGATTATGGAGATATGTGTAGGAATGACAAGTTAGCATGCCCTTGGTTTTAAGCAACAATTTTATTTATTTCAAAGGTGAGTTCTTCCAGCAGATCCAGGGGGTAGCCATGGGGGCAGCTTGTGCCCCCACATATGCTAACCTCATTTTGGCATTTTGGGAAGAAAAATATGTCCTCAACTCCATTTATAATGAATGTTGGACAATGTATAGGAGATTTTTGGATGATATAGTTATCCTCTGGACTGCTGGAAGAGATAGATTGTCTGAATTCATGGAATATTTAAATTCTACCACTAGTTTCTTAAGCTTTACACATCATGTGTCAGAGTATAGTTTAATATATCTAGATGTTGAATTTTATAAAGGAGAAGGACATTATGAATCTAAAGTATATAGGAAGCCTACGTATTGTAATTCCTTCCTACATTATACCAGTGCCCACCCAAAACATTGTAAGAAAAGTATTGTTAAGGGGCAATTTGTAAGGGGTAGCTGTATGACAAGTTTGGAACAGGATTTTAAAATCGAATGCGATTTTTTGGAAAAAATGTTTTGGGAGAGAGGCTACCCCAAAGAATTTGTTGAAAAAATAAAAATGGAAGTGAATGAAGGAAGGAAAGGTAGATTTCAACCTATATACAAAGGACAAGAAGGTGGAGCTGCCACTAATCCCACTATAAATACAGGACAAATTAGTATTAATAGCAATAGATCTGAAGGTTATTCCCAAGCATTAGTATTGGAATATAACAATATAAATAGTGGAATAAGTAAAATATTTTTTAAAGAATGGGAGAAATTTGTGGCACTTTCTGATATAGAAAGTATATCAAATATTCCTAAGAAAATAATCTATAGGAATTCAAGGAACATGTGCAACATTTTGGAGAATAGGAAGGTGATTTCTAATAGAAATAATAATAAGAAGGGCACTTACAAGTGTGGTCGTTGTGCCCAATGTAGTTTTGTATCTAACGGGGAGGGGTATTATATTCAAAGTAGAAATAGAAAGGTATATAGTACGGAATATTTCAATTGTAATACAAAAGGCATAGTATATCTTGCTTATTGTGAAAAATGTGGTTCTTTTTACATTGGTAAATCTGAAAGAGCCCTAAAAAAAACGAATTTATGAACATATATATGAAATTTCGGTAAAAAAAGAGAGTAATGCCTTATATAAGCATAGTAAACTATGCAAGGAATATAAATTTCAATTTTTAATTGTAGAACATATACCATTGGATATTAGAGGGGGCCCCTGGGAGACCAGGATAGAATATAGAGAGCTATGGTGGCAGGTGGCATTAAATGTGGATAAATGGCCAGGGTTAAATGACAATATTACTATACTTCCCTTATTAAAATTAAGAGCAGCCAAATTATAAGAAAATATATAGTTGGTTTTGCCACTAGAGGTCCCCATTACAACTCCCCATAGATTTAGATTTAGACTACATTTTAAAACCTTTTAAAATATTTTTAAAACATATTTATGAATTCATAATCCACTCACAATATTATTTTATTATTAATGAATGTTCCCCTACATTTTAACAATGATTTTTATATAATGTGTCATAATGTGTTGTTATATATTTATTGGAATATTTATGTGTATATATTTATTAATATATTTATTGAAATATGTTATATTTTAAGTATTTTTATATTTATTTTCATCTCCTCTATTTTTTATAACTCTATGTGCAATATATATTCAATGAAAAAGCATGACTGTGGGTATGAAATACTAACATTTTGAATATTGTGAATTTCTGCTTTAAATGCTGATTAGATATAATCAGGAAACTAATTATCTTTTTAAGTAAGACTATAAACTGACATAATAATGGATGCATTGGGGTATCTGATGAAGTCTATGTGTGACGAAAACGCAGTGTGTGATTTTACTAAAGCGTTCATGGTTTTTGGAGTGTTTGGCGTTTAATAAAAGACTGTACTATATTCTGGTGTCGTGGACTGGTCTCTGGAGTGGCGAGTGCTTCCATCCGTTTATCTGCTGACTTCTGAGTAGAGTTTACAGTTTTGTACCTACCATAAATGTAGATGTCCGAACAGGAATGCATCTGCAGTCCTTACAAATGGGTTGTCCTGTCGTCAGGCAGCCCTTCGGTCGGCCGGATTCCAAAGTCTGGGTCTGGCCTCGGCTGGTGTCGCAATTCACCCGACGTCATAGCTGCAGTTCTTCGGGTATAAAGGCATCAGCCGACGCCATTTTCCTCAGTGTTTCTTGCCCCAGATGCCAGTTGCCCTCTTGGATAGCTAAATTTTGGATAAATGCCAATGTTTCCAAATAGTAGAAGGCAAACACAAAAAATAAGCATGTATGTACATATATACAAACAAATACACCATAAGAGATCCCCCCCCCAGCTAGCTATTAGATGGGCAAATACCCTAGGAATACCACGGAGGGGAAGGAAGGTGGGTAATCCTGACTGCAGATGCATTCCTGTTCGGACATCTACATTTATGGTAGGTACAAAACTGTACTATGTCCTTCAAGGATGCATCTGCAGTCCTTACAAATGGGTAGAATACCATAGCCAAACTAGGGGAGGAGGAAAAAGGAATTATGGTGTAGTTAGGATCCCTTGCAAAACAGCAGTGGCAAACCCTGCTCGGGATCTAGAGTATAAAGGTAAGTTATAATGCTTGGCAAATGTATGCACGGAGGTCCAAGTAGCAGCCTCTATAATGTCCTTGGTAGCCACTCCTCGTAAGAAAGCTGTGGTAGTGGCTGTAGCCCTTGTAGAATGAGGCCTTATGTTCTGTGGAGTTTGCTTTCCATGGTAGGAGTAACAGAATCTGATGCAATTTCCTATCCATTTGGAAATTGTCTGTTTTGAAATTGCTTTTCCTTCCCTTCCTGTTGCATATGCTACCAGAAGCTGATCAGTTTTTCTATTGCCCTTGGTTCTGTCCAGGTAGTAGCGCAACTGTCTATGTACATCCAAAGTATGCAGCAGTCTTTCCCCCCTGTTCTGTGGATTGGGGAAGAAGGTAGGTAGGTGGATAGCCTGGTTTAAAGACACTCTGGATACCACCTTAGGCATAAATGTAGGATTTGTTCTCATGGACACTCTATCTTGATGGAAGATTGCTGTTGCTGCTGGTTCGAAAGGGGGGAGTGCCAATTTTTCTAGCACAAAGTTCAAGTCCCATGCTGGTAATGGTGGTTTCCTAGGAGGTTTTACATTTTTAATTCCTCTCAGAAACTGCCTGAGTAGAGGATGCGAGAAGACAGGAGGATCGAAGCTGTATTCTGCAGAAATAGCTGATGCATGTATCTTGATGGAGGAGTAGGACAGGCCTGTATGGAAAAGCTCTGCCAAATACTCCAGGATGTTGGCAATGTCTACCTTTGACACATCTTTTCCCCTTTCAGTACTCCAAATGAGAAACCTTTTCCATTTTCCTGCATAGTTCCTTCTTGTTGAGGGTCTGCGGGCCTCAAGGATAATGTCTTTAACCCTTTGGGATAAATCTGGGTTAGTTGCTCTTATGTAATGTTCCAGGCAGTCAGCTGCAGAGTTTTCAGGTTTGGATGCAGGGTGTTGTAGCCGCTCTGAGTTAACAGCAAAGGAATCAGGGTAGTGTCCACATTTTCCCCGAGACATGCTCCTCAGTAATGGGTACCAATGTTGTCTTGGCCAGTCTGGAGCTATCAGAATGATCCTTGGACGTTCCTCTTTGATTTTCAATAGCACCTTGTGCATCAAAGGAAGAGGTGGGAATGCATATGCTGTCAGGCCTTTCCAACTGAAGGATAGAGAATCCACCTTCCAAGCAAGTGGGTGGTACGTCCTTGTGCAGAATCTCTTGAGCTGGTGATTGAGTGGGGATGCGAATAGGTCTATTTGTGGCAGTCCCCATTTCCTTGTGATGACCTTGAAGATGTCCTGGTGTAGCATCCATTCGTGAGCATCCGAGGTAGTTCTGCTTAATATGTCTGCTAGGATGTTTTCTTTTCCCGGTACAAAAATTGCTTGTAACTGAATGTTGTAGCTCAGAGCCATATTCCATAGGTCTAGTGCCATCCGGCATAGAGGGTATGAATGAGTGCCTCCCTGTTTGTTGATGTACCACATGACCGTGGTGTTGTCTGTCCTTATCATCAACTGCCCTTCTTGGAGGAATGGTCTGAAATTCTGGATTGCTAGTTTTACTGCCAGCATTTCCTTTTGATTTATGTGCAGGTGCAGCTGATCTGGAGTCCATAAGCCTTGTATGCACTTGTCCAGCATGTGGGCCCCCCAACCGAGGTCTGAGGCGTCCGTTGTGATGGTTTGGCTTGGTTGAATGCTGTGGAAGAGCAAGCCTGGGTTTGACTGGCATGCCTGGGCCCACCATAGGAACTCTTGTTTCAGGCATGGGATTAGTGGTATTTCGGTTTCTAGGCTGTGCCTGTGTTGAGACCATAAATTCTTCAGGTACCACTGTAGCTTTCTCATATGCAGTCTGGCATGAGGGACCAGGATTATGCAGGATGCCATGAAGCCCAAGGCCTTCAGTACTTTCCTTGCTGTTAGTTTGTTCTGCTTTGTTAATGCCAAGAAGTAGAGAGGAAGTTGTTCTTGTTTTTCTGCAGTTAGGAATGCCATCTGTTTTACTGTGTCCAATACTGCACCTAAGAAGGTTATTCTTTGGGATGGTATCAGTCTTGATTTGTTTATATTGACTGTATATCCCAGGGCTTGCAGTAAGCAAATGACTCTTTGTAAGTCTTCTGTTAGCTTGCTTTTGTTGTCCGTTTGTATCAGGCAGTCGTCCAGGTATGGATATATTTGGATTCCCTGAAGCCTGCAGTGAGCGATTACTGATGCCAGGCATTTCGTGAACACTCTGGGCGCAGTAGATAAGCCAAAGGGCAATGCTGAGAATTGATAATGCTCTGATCCTGCAAGAAATCTGAGGTATCTTCTGCAAATTGGTCGTATGGGGACGTGCAGGTATGCCTCCTTGAGATCCAGAGTCACCAGCCAATACTCCTTGCCCAGCATGGGAAGAAGTTGCTGTAGGGTCAGCATTTTGAATTTTGGAACAATGATGAATGTGTTTAAAGCGGACAGGTCGAGAATAGGCCTCCAATTTTTTTCTTTTCTTGGTACCAGGAATAGTCTGGAGTAAAATCCCTTTCCTTGTTCCATAGATGGTACCCTTTCCACAGCTCTCATCTTTGCTAATTGAGCTATTTGTTTTAGAGCTTCTGTCTTTTGATTTGGTGGTAGGTTTGGCATTCCTCTTTTTCCTGGTAAAGTATGGAAATGAAACCTGTAGCCTTGGTCTATAGTTTGCAAAATCCACTTGTCTCTTGTGATGTAGTGCCAGTTTTTTGAAAATAAGGCTAACTTTCCGCCTAAGGGTGCTGCTATTTGTTCCCTGGTAGGCGGTGTCAGAGCCAAGTCACTGTGATTGTCCTGTTGCAGTGGTAGTAGTTGTGTCTGTGCCTCGCTGGTTGCTACCTTGCCACTGGCGTCCCCTGTAGGCACCTCCTCTGGATTGATTTCTGCCTCTTGAACGCCTATTCCTGCCTCTCTGAGATTTAGAGGAGTCTGGAAAGGACCAATTTTTGGAAGGCCAGTTCCTGCTAAACCTTGGAGGCTGAACCTGTAAGAAATCTTTCATTGTTTGTAAAGATTTGGCCTTCTCTTCCATTTTCTTCAGTACCTGTTGAGCAGGAGAACCAAATAAACTGACCTTATCCATAGGAGCATCTAATAGTTTTGCTTTAACATGATCCGGCAAGACCTGTTCTTTCAACCATGCATGTCTTCTTATAACTGTGCCAGTCATGGCTGATCTAAAGGAAGCCTCCAGTGCATCATAGCCACATTTTAAAGAATGGTTACTAACCTGCTGAATGTTATGCACCATTTCTAGAACATATTTCTTATCTAAAGAATCATCAGAGGACAGTTTCTTAGTTAACTGATCAAGCATAAACTCCTGGTATTGGATCATATGAAACTGACAGTTCAATGCCCTAGCTGAGAGAGTAGCAGAGGTGTATACTTTTTTACCCCATCTCTCTAAGGACCTGGATTCCCTTTCAGAAGGGAGAGGGTTTTTAACTGAGGTCGAAGCTACTGCCTTAGGCCCCTGGGAGATAGTCTTGGGATCTGCAAAAGGAGCCTTGTATAAATGGTGATGTGTGTCCGGGACCCTGTAAAACCTATCGGGCTTAGCAGGGGCTGGAGGCAAAGTATCAGGAGCAGTGCAAGCATCATTAAATGCATCATCTACAACAGGAAGAACTGGAGGTATAGCTAAAGGCCTATATGTTGTGGTAAATGCAAAAAGGTCCTAAGCCTTTTCCTTGAATCTGAGAAATCTTGTCCCTGCCATTGGAATTTTTCTCTCATGGCATGTAAGGTTTCCCCAAAGGAAAATTCTTCTGGTGGAGAGGCAGAAGGAATCGATTCCTTAGCATCGGAGTCTTCATAAGTAGAAAAAGGAGCCTCTGGATGGTCTGTATTGTCTGTATCATCAGAAGAATCATCTGAGGACACTGGCTCTGGGGGCTCTGCTCTAGGTCTCTTTTCTGGAGAAGGTTGAGAGGCCCTGTCTGGATGAGATTGGTATCCCCTTATTAAAGAGATGAGATCCTCTGCCAGAGTGAACATTTGGGAACTGGAACTGGGCCTGTGAGAGGGGGGCTTAACAGGCACAGACTTAGAAGTTTTGGCTGCTTTAGCCCTGGCAAAGGCCTTTATGGACACGGCTGCAGGAGGCCTAGCAGCACCACGTACAGGGGTTGAAACATCCAAAGGGATGGTGTCCGATAATTCTTCTGAAACCACAGTAGCAGGTTGAATTTCAGAGGCCGATTCAACCAGGTTAGAAGGGGCCTTGGTAGTAGTCATGGATTCGGCTGAAGATAGGACCGTTTGCTCGGTTTCGGCCGAAACAGAGACACTCGCGGTTTGCTTAACCGCGGTTTCGGCCGAAACCGCGGACCGCGAGTGTCGGTCCTTTTCTTTGCGTTTCTTAACTTGTGAAGTCGGAGGATCCGACGGCATTATGTACGCAAAATCTGAGCCGAAAAACTGTTCAGCAAACTCCGACCGACGTCTAAGCGTCCGTCGGTTGAAAGAAGCACAGGCTAAACAAGCTGCTACGTCGTGGTCTGGGCCTAAACAAGGTAAGCAGTAAGAGTGGAAATCTTTATGAGGTATTTGTTTCCCACAAGTTAAACAGTTATTCACTTTTTCTGACATCGGCTGAGGCAAGAAAGAGTCCATAAAACGGGGTACTTAGCTTTTTAGAAGTCTTCGAAGTAGTATTCGGTAGTAGTAATCTCTGGATCTGACCGACCAGCACTTGCGAACAGCTTCTGCTTCGGGCGCCACGCGGCAAGAAAGACTGAGGAAAATGGCGTCGGCTGATGCCTTTATACCCGAAGAACTGCAGCTATGACGTCGGGTGAAGTGCGACACCAGCTGAGGCCAGACCCAGACTTTGGAATCCGGCCGACCGAAGGGCTGCCTGACGACAGGACAACCCATTTGTAAGGACTGCAAATGCATCCTTGAAGGACATCGGGTTGAATCCACCAACGAAGGTCCTTTTTGCACGACTCTTATGAGGATATAGTGAGACAGAGGCAGTTGTTGAAGGGACTATTGGGAAAATAGAAGCCATTGGAGAATTCGCATATGCAATCTGGCTACAGGGACTAGAGTGATGGTGGAGGCCATGGTCCCGAAGAGTTTCAGCACTGTCTTAAGCCTTGACTTTCTGTAGAGGAAGTAGACTGAGAATTTGTTGCCTGAGGTTTTGAATTGTCTGCAGGTAGACGAGCTAGCATGACGACTGTGTCTATTTCTGCGGCTATAAAAGTCACAAACTGAGAGGGCGATAAGGCAGACTTTTCCCAATTTATTGTAATCCCCAGCTGGGAACAGAGCTGGATGATGGAATCTCTGGTCTGTAGGAGTAGGTGGCCTGGTGGTGGCGGTCAGGAGCCAGTCGTCCAGGTATGGAAACACTTGGAATCCACGTCGTCTCAGGTGAGTTGTCACTACTGCCAAACATTTGGTGAACACCCTGGGGCCTGTGGTGAGACCAAAGGGCAGAGCACGAAACTGGTAATGACGGACTCCCAGCCAGAAGCATAAATGACTCCTCGATGCTCTGTCCATTTTTATATGGTAGTACGCTTCTTGGAGGTCTATGGAGCACATCCAATTGTCTTTCCTTAACAGAGAGAGTACAGACTTCAGTGTCACCATCCGGAACTTGGCCTTCTTTACAGATTTTTTTAAGTTGCGGAGGTCCAAGATAGGCCTTCATTCCCCTGTTCGTTTTGGCACTAAAAAGAATCTGGAGTAAGTTCCGAATCCTATCTGGTCTCTGGGGACGGTTTGGATGACTCTCTTTGAAAGCAACTTTTGCACTTCTACAGCTGCGTGATCCCTGTGATTAGGTGGAATATCCGGGATCTTCTTGGGAGTGTGGGATGGAAGAGAAAAGGGTATGGAGTATCCCTCTGGTGATTATTCTTTGTACCCATTTGTCTTGGGTGATGTTTAGCCAGGCCTCTGGATACAAAGATAGGAGACCCCTGACTGGCTCCAGAGAAGCACAGCTGGGCCCCACATCAGGAGTGCTGATAGGGATGGCCTCCAAAGAAATAGTGGCCACCCTGGTATTGCGGACCCCCTGTTTCTAGGGCATTTTCTAACATTAGCTCCTCTCCTCCTCTGCTTCTGAAGGAGGAATCACCTTGTGCATCTGAGGAAAATCTATGAAACTTCTTGAACCACATCTTACCACCTCTCTGACCATTGGGATATGGTCTAGAAGGGACAGTAAAATGTACTCCCACGGCAGAGTTTTTTCCCTTCTTCTTCGCACCTGGTGAGTGTATCTTCTACCTTAGGTGCAAACAGAGAAGAACAGTCAAAGGGGGCATTGGTAAAGGTAGACTTGAAAGGCTCCGCAAAATTACTTAAGTGCATCCAGGAGAGTCTCCTAAATGAAACTCCTGAACCCACTGCCTTGCTCACTCCATCGGCTGCATAGGAGATCAGCCTCATGAAGGAGTTCACAACTGAATTTAAGGTGGACAACTGAGCAGTCACCTTCTCAGGGACTCCTTCAGTACATGAACCTTGAAGATTATCTCCTAACTTCCTTGAGGGGCTCTCTCTGAAGCCTAGTAAAATGTGTAAGATAGTTTAGTGATCTGAGGGTAAAAGCCGCTGAAGAGAAGATACACTTCCCGTATCTATCCATCATTTGAGACTCCTTGTTCGGCGGATGGAAAGATGAAGTCTCCGCTAGCTCCTTCTTAGTGGCCGCTGCCACCACCATGGCATCTACAGGCACTCCCTTGGACAAAAACTCTTTCTCTTTTGGGGCCATGAGAAATTTGTTGGGTTTTTTGGGGACTGACTCCAGGGCATCAGGAGTCTTCCACGCCTTTCGACTAACCAGGTGCAAGAGTTCGTCAAAAGGTGGAGACACCCAAGAGGCTGAAGGTTGAGACCTGAAAGCCTTCAGGTACACTGACTCATCAGAAGGGGTGACAGTGGGCCAGCTGCCTCTCTGCTTTAGGATCTCTAGAATGCCTGCAAAGGAGACATCATCAAAGGATGACTTGGGGGACCCTTCTGACTCCTCCAGGTCAGTGTCTGAGGTGACAGACTCATCCAGGGAGTCTACATGCATCCTCTTGCATGTTCTCTTCCGTGGGGGATCCTCAGAAGGGTATTCCAGGGAGGTCTCAGAAGACTGGGAGCCACCCAATGGGGGTTCTTGAGGCTGCGGGTCTCTGCTGTCAAGAGAAAGAGAAGGTGCTGAGACAGAAGTTGGTGCTTGAGGGGGAAGAGTATCGGTACCCCTGCGCGGAGCTGATGATCAAGACAGCATGCTCATCATCTAGAAAGCAGATCTCTCTGGCTCTGAAGACAGCCCCGGTTCCGAGGAAACGTAGGTAGTCCTCTGCTCCACAGCGACCGGCTCCGAGATGGATGTAGGGTCCAAGCTCACCCTAGCGGACGCACCGAGAGGGTGACTCAGCACCAAAGAGGTTCGGGTCCAAGTGTCCCTGTTGGGGCCGACCGCTGAG
The DNA here is from genome assembly GCF_019279795.1 of Protopterus annectens. Classification (NCBI taxonomy): domain Eukaryota; kingdom Metazoa; phylum Chordata; order Ceratodontiformes; family Protopteridae; genus Protopterus; species Protopterus annectens. Next base: position 412,825,132 of record NC_056735.1, read on the forward strand.
TTTCGGCTCCTAGACACCATGGACAGTGCCAAAGGCGTCAGAGTGGAATTCTGCTCCGAGACAGCCACAAGGGGAGCTGGAACACAGGGTTCCACAACAAGCGGCACCGAAATCTCCGGCTCTGAAGGCCCGACTTGGCTCAGAGGAGGAACCACGACAGGGAGAATGGATTCAGATGACTCCGGAACCGACTGGGTCGGAGCCATCAACAATTTGGGCAAAGCAGATGACTTCAAGTGTCCAAGCACTACTCTCTCCACATCTTCTTCTGACAGGCTCTTGGAGGATCTGGAATGACAAGGTAGGCGATATGAATCACTGTAAAAATGGGGATTTTAAGGTTGGGGAGACCGGGAAAAGACCTCTGGACCGGCTCTGATGGCTTGGGGCCGACACTACAGTGTCAACATCGACCAGCTCCGAGGACAGTGCAGCCGAGGAGGAAGAAGGTTTATCTAGTTTCAACGTTTTCTGAGGAGATTCCGACACACTAGTCGGCACTGGAGAATGTCTCTTGGCCGACTTGACCTTCTCTTTTCTGGATGAATGGGACTTTGGTGATGAAGAAGAGCTTGCTAAGTCTTCCTTGATGGAAGGCTTGAGGAGACATTTCAGAATTAACTTGTTTTTTCGTTCCTGGAGGACTCTGGAGCTAAAGGAGAGGCAGAATGAACAAGTTTCCTGCAAGTGAATGGCTCCGAGGCAATAAACACAATTACTGTGGCCATCTGTAATTGACATCTTCTGGGAGTAGTTTATGCATTTTTTAAAACCCGAAGGTTTGTGATCTTTGGACTCTCTAGACATATCTATCAGAGCTCTATAAACAAAGAGAAAGAAAAGAAGGCCCTCGCCCTAAGACAGGTACACAACAAACACAACGAGGACTAGTTCTTCTAACTTAAACGGGCCTAGCCCTAACAAGCACACACAAAGAAATGAGAAACTAAAGAGGACTAGGTCCTCTAACTTAAACGGGGCTAGCCCTGTTAGAAAAATTCAAAGATAACAGAGGACTACGTCCTCTAACTTAAATGGACCTAGCTGGAAAGGAAGCTAAGCCGGAGAAAAGCAGAAACTTAAGCAGCAGACAAAGTATGAGACAAGACACTGCACACAATCTTCTAATTGATAAAACAGAGAAAACAAGGCCCTAATATGAACGTGGACCTACAGAAATATAAACTGTGTCAAAACTAGTACAAAACATTGCACACAATATCAAGGTACGAAAAAGCGAAAAACAAGGTCCTAACACAAACACAGGCCTACATAACATTAATTGTATTAGAAACTAGCACAGAGGGTACCACACAGAGAACAACAAGGGCCAATCGGCCAACAAGTTCTCAAAAAACTAAGTAAATAGCAAAAACTCTTCTAAACACCATCTATAAGATAACTAACACTAATATTAAGTATAACTAGCTAAAGTATCAGTAAAAGTGAATAATAAAAAAAATTTTGAACTTAGCCACAACCAAGCAAGAAGCACTTCTGAACTCGCAGAAGTGGCAAACAAGATCTGGGGACTGTAGTAGTGCACTATGAGATACCTACCTAACCATGAGCCAACTAAGAGACTTTGAGCTTTGTAATAGGCCGAGTCGGAGCAGAGGATCGGCTCCAAACCCCATATGTAAGAATGAAGGCGGGATAGGACTACAGAGCATCATAATTTGCAAGAGGCAAAACAGACAGGGCAAAGAGTAATGGGGAGAGGGGGCACCCCCATTTAGTACCTCTTAATATTTCGAATGGGCTAGATAGGCAAGATCTAATCTTTACATAGGCTATGGACTTTTCATATAGTTTTTTAATTAATCATATAAAGTTTGGGGAGAAATTATATTTTTACAGAGCTTTAAACAGACATGGCCAGCTTAGGGAGTCAAAAGCTTTATCTATATCAAGACTTAAAATAGAAAGCTCATTTTTTTTCTTGTTTGCTAAGTCTATTAAGGACCGTAATCTTATTACATTGTCTTGTATACCCTTTCTGTTGACAAAAACAGTTTGGTCTTCATGAATTAATATTGAAAGAATATTATTTAACCTGTCTGCTAAGACAGACATGAATATCCTGCAATCAATGTTAATCAAAGAGACTGGCCTGTATGATGTACAAAGGTTGGGCTCTTTACTTGGTTTTAGGATGGGAGAGATGATAGAATATTTCCATGAGGGAGGGATGTTTGCTGCAGTTTTAACTTCTTGGAATACACAGAGTAAGATTTTCAAGATGTAGTCAGGTAAGAGTTTGTAAAATTCCAGAATTAGACCATCCAACCCTGGTGCCTTTTTTGTCTTAAGATATGTTATTTGTTCCTTTAATTCTTTAAAGGAAAAGGGTTTATCTATGTTATTACTATGGTGTTTGGATAGTTTTCTTTGAATATTAGCAAGAAAGTTGTCTGTACTTTTATCACTTGTAGAGGAGTTATTAACATTCTTGAAATGGTTGTTAAAAAACAAGATATTTCTTAGATCTGTAACTTTGATCGTCTGATTATTTCTAGTGTGTATTTTCTTTTATATTATTTTTCTCATCTAAATATTTAGATCTAATTGCAATCCTTTGCATACCCTTGGGATTAAGTGAGTAGGACTGTAACCTGATTTTTTTCCAGATGTATTGATATTTTATGCTGCATGATATCACCTAATATTCCTTTTTCAGTTTACATGCATTAGCTAATGCAGATATGTCATTTCATTTAAGTTGTAGTTCTAGTTCATCAATTTCTTTTTGTATGTCTACCAGTTTTTATCCCACTCTTTCCTTTTATTTATATACCAGCTTTTGACTTTGCCATGCAACACTACCTTTAAAGTGTCCCATAGGATATGTGAAACCTCTCCATTATTACTGGCGTCTAGGTAAAGCTTTCTTTCAACTAGAAACCATTCTTTAAATCCTTGTAATGTTACTAGACAAGCAGGTAGTCTTTGGCAGAAGCTTAAGGAGTCAGTATTAAGTGTTACATTGAAGGTGATAGCGCTGTGGTCAGACATAGGGCGTGATGTCACCATTACATTATCAGTTTTGGCCAGTAAAGAACTGGTTAGAAAGACTTTGTCTAGGTTTGTCTGTGTGCCAAATCTCCAAGAATGGTGAGAAAACTTCAGGAAGGATAATATGTTTATACTGTCAAAGTCAATTAGGTTTCTGTCTCTTAAGTAGTTGTTCAAGTGCTTGGCAACAGAGAACATCTTGAAGGGTTTAGAGCTTCTGATATGATATCAGTGGAGGAAAAGATACAATTAAAATCACCTGCTAAGAGTAACTCACATTTAGACTTCAATGTTATGGTGTCTAAATGTTTTTTCGCAGTTTAAGACCCAATACCCAACATCCAGTAGGTGTTTGCGAAAGTGTACATCTTTCTATCTAGTTTTAGTATGACTAAAGCAAGCATACCATCATTGCTTGAGTATGAGTCAACTATTGCTGGAATCAATGATTTTCTGTGAAAAATTAGGACACCTCCTCTTGTGTGGTTGCGGTTTGAACTTATCAAAACCTTATAATCCTTGGAGGTTAATTTTAGATCTTCTATTAAGTGGGATTTCTGAATGAATGCAAAATCTGCTTTATGTAGCATTAAATATTTGTTGATACTACTCCTTTTCATGGGGTTGTTCAACCCATTGACCATTAATAGATATAATGTTAAATATCATCATTTGATGGAGACTGCTATTATAAGTAAAACTGAAAAGTGCTTTCCTTGATTCATTATGACATACATTTTTAAAACTGTTACGGACAACATAAAATGTCTAAATTTGAAAATAAAACTATATGTTTTAATAACCTTCTGCATGGATATACTATATGCAGGCTTACTATATCTCTCATAGAAGCTGCAAACTAACGCTCTCATGACATCTAGTGGGAATTCCTAGCTACTGCAGGTTAAAAGCAAGCAGAAAGGAAACTGCATCTACATTAAAAACATACAAAAGGAAACATTCAAGAACATGAAGCTGCATATGATTTCTTAAAATTCTTTTTATCTAAACAGACTAACAAATTAATACTAATTGTTTGTTGCTATGAGTGAATACAGGACTGTAATGTCATTAAAGCGGACAGGAAAAAGGATGCATTTAAAACTATCACTGTCAAACATATTTGTAATTCTTATTTAAATATAAATGTAATTCAGATTAAATAAATCACTATTTACAGTAAAACATATGCTTATAAGACTTTTTAGATAAAAAATGATTGCTACATGAATGAAAACACAGTTCAAACAATCATTCTTGAATCTGACTTGCGATTAAGAGTTCAGTGAAGAGACAGAGGTTCAGAGGTCACGCCTACTTGGAAGACAACTCAGATTGCTCTCATGAGTCTGTGAGCTAACTGAAGCCTTTAGAAGCTTGAGCTTGTGACAAAAGTGGTCAAAATTCCATTAAAAAAAAGTAAGTAGGTGGGAATTTCCTAGTGAAATGAAGCTTTTTAGCATAACTTGTAAAACAATGAATATTTAAAATACAGGCTCCAAATTACCATCCATATACAGCTATAAGATATATTATCTAAAAAGAGCACACTGCAGAAGTTCAGTTAAGTAGTAAATGTATATATAATAAAAAGTCACCACATTCTTTTTAATTACTTAACAGTAACACAATAAGCATCTCTCTCTCCTGCAGTGACTGAATACTATAACACTATGACAAACAGAAAGGGAAGGCACATACATGAAGAAACAAGTATAAGATATAAAAAATGTATAAATATATGAAATAAATTAATTTGGTACTTGCGTATTATCACAACCACACACTGTTAGCATTCAAGGCATTCTTGGCAACATTCCATTCTCAGTTACTAACGTGCTGCCAAGAATGCTGACAATGTGTGGTTGTTATAATATATGTTAGTAGTTTTCACCCCCCCTCATCTTTCTGAAGTTTGCTCACTGCATGTTTAGACACCACATAAAAAGAAAACGGCAAGTAGAAAACTGCAAGTGGCTTTAATAAGCATTATTTTGCCGTGATTCTGACAGTGTTTTTTTTTAATTTTTTACTTTAAAATACAGAGTACATTCTATATATAGTTATTCACTGTGGTAAAATGCATACCAATTCTCATTCCCTTAATCTGCCAATGTCTCAAAGTAATAACATTTTAAAACCTGTCCCTGACTATTTTTGGATTGTCCGCTGAAAATGGACATGTATCCAGTTGTACTATCCCGGTCAACAAATGTAATGTAAATAAATGTAAATTTCTCCCTGATTGGGTTGGGTGACAGCTATGTGAAAGGTATCTGTAAGATTGCGAAAGGTAGTATTACACATTTTGGAGAAGGAACTATGATGGTTATGCCAACAACTGACCATTCGCTTGTATCCAATGACTGTTTTGTGCCATTGCCTGTACTAGGGGAAACTGTTCGGTGTAAAGAGATAAATGAACAACCGCTTTTCAGGACATGAGTTACTTCAGTAGAGAAAGTATGGTTTACGTATTTTCACAACCACACATTCAGCATTCTCAGCAGCACGTTATTTCACTGAGAATGGAATGTTGCCGAGAATGGCTTGAAAGCTGTTAACGTGTGGTTGCGATAATACGCACGTACCGTGATTTTATACCATTTCACTAGTGCTATGCCATGTACATAAAGAGATAAAAGTATAAAATTGTAGTATGCAGTTGAATAGGATTTTGATTTATTTGCATTTTGAGTAACATATATCTATAAAGTTAGATCTGCTGTGAGAAACATACTAGCACAGAAAAAAAGTTACATTACCTTCTGTGTATGATTCCACATTATTTAGAAGGGAGGAAAAAACTTGCATGAAATGTGAAGTTATGTATAATTTTTCTCTGTATTTCTTTTTTCTTTAACAGTCCACTCAGTTTTTGAAGCTCGTCTTTTTAAGTTAATTGAAGAATCCATGGGTTCAGGTTGACTTAAAAGGTTCTTCTTTGGACAAATGTGGATGCTTCTTTGAGAGAGTCAAAACTTTTCTTTCCTTCTGGCAGGGATAGTCTTATTCTTGCTAGGAATATGAGATGCACTTTGACACCTTCCTTTTTTAATGTTTTTTATCATAGGGACACATGAAAAGTCATTGTCAAACCTGACAGTTTGGTCATCAATTTTTAATGAAGCAATGGACCAGGCAGTTCTTAAGACAAGGTCTTTGTCCTGAGTGGAGACAAATCTTACAAGAATAGATCTTGGACGGCTGTTTTTACTGGATATAGAAGTTGTAGTTAAAGATCTGTGTTCCCTTTCTATCCTGAAGGATAGTGCTTCAGGTAGGTTTTGGATTTTAGGAATCCAAGAAGCCAGGAAATTAATCATATTGTCCCCCTCCATCTGCTCCAAGATGCCACAGATTCTTATGTTGTTTTTCTCCTGGTTCCAATTCTCAATGTCATCTACCTTTATTAAAGAGTCTGGTGTTTTCTTGAAGAAGAAAGTCTTATGTTTTTCTGTCTTTCTGTTAAACCTATAGTCTACATCAGTTACATAATCTTCCAAAGCAGCAATCTGGGCAGTTTGTTGTTTAAGGACTTCATTTAATAAGGTTGTTTGGCGGAATAGTCTTTTATATTGTCTACTTTTACGGTCAAGTCTTGAACAGTAGTAAGGATTGCCTGTATTTCCTTTTTCACTGGAGTTTCTTGCTGAGAAAATTTGGAGCTGCTCATCTTCCTTTGTAAATGTGGTTTCAATGTCCCTTTTACTCGAAAGTTTGACAGCAAACTATGAAAATTTTTGGTTAAAATTATACCAACTTGTAGCCTAGGACTTCCAGAATCTGATTTTAGTAGTTTCAGGCCTTTATCGGTGAAATAAAAAAAAATCCTGTCAGGAAAAAAATGAAGACTGCAGAGCTCAAGAACTCTGCTATCAGCTTGTCATCCAAGCCATGCCCCCTCGATCAGACATTTTTTGATAAAGCACAGGCTAAATTTATCCAACAAAAAGGCAGCAACAGAAAGGGCCTCTACTTCTCATTCTCATCAGGGGCAGCTCGTCCTATCGGACTGCAGCCCTCCCACCTAGAAAAAAAACAAAACAATATCTGTTAAACAAAAAATTCATGACTGCCTTACCAGCAGTCCAGATAAGGACAAACAGGTACCCAGCAATCATTGCTGTGAGATACCAGGATTCATCACCGCACCACACAGAGTAGCTCTGGACTGCTTCAGCCGCAGTCAGAGCCAATAAGAGGACTGAGCTGCTCTCGCAGGACTTGCGAGACTTAGTGCGCGGGCTTCGGAATTGTAGGTGAAGGAGCGTGCACTGAAGGAGCTGATCGGTCGGTTGTTTGGTCACTGAAGGATTCTGGTAGGTGAAGGAGCATGCAGGATTACAGTACCAGGTCGTCACTGATGGATTTAGTATCTGATTGGGATTTAGCTCGTGCAGGATGTAGATTACAGTACCGGGTCATCGCTGATGGATCAGCATGGTTGTGGGCTGTAGTAGCTGATAGCAGCATGGTCACTGGATTTAGTAGCTCATTGTTGGGCTGGTAGGACTGTACCGGGGGTCGTTCGTTTACTTGGTCGCTGGATTTAGTAGCAGGTGTGTGTGTGTGTGTGTGTGTGTGTGTGTGTGTGTGTGTGTGTGTGTGTGTGTGTGTGTGTGTGTGTGTGTGTGTGTGTAAAATGCCCAAGTTACTATATACTGGTGGCTAGAGAGAACAAATGGTGGTGGGTAGAGATACCCAGGCTTGAACCCTGTACCTTGTATGCAGGTGTTAAGGACCTGAATTCCCTACCCACCACCATTTATAAAAAAATTGCAGATTTTTGCATATTTGACCTGATCTGTTCCTCCTAATATCTGTGGTTTAACATATAATTGTTTATCTTAAGAGCTGTGTCTTAAATAGAGTGTTTTGTGCACAAAGAGATTGGACAGATGATTTTGGACCATATAACTTTTTAATAAAATTTACTGCATGACAGAATATTAAACTTCTGAACAAGTTCTTGTTTTGCTGAAAGAACAAAGATGTTTAAATAAATCAGAAATCTCTTGCTTGAAAGCTTGCTTTGCTGGTAATTTTACTAATTTTATTATGCTTTTGTTATGCTTTCTTGCATATTTCAGTTTTATTTGTTTGATTTTTTTTCTGGTGATTGCTGGATATAGGAGAATGAAATTATTATAACATTAAGTCCGAAGTGGAATTAACACTGGTTTCTAAATGTTGCAATGTTTGATATTTGATGGTGCAGTGGTAGTATTGTTGCTTCACAGCTGCAGGTTCTCAGGTTTGATTCTTTGCTGGGGTGCCTTCTGTGTGGGGTCTGCATCTTCTCCCTGTGTTTGTGTGGGTTTGCTTTTGTGTCCTATGTTACTTACAAAGACATGTTCATAGCTCATACTAGACTATCTGCCCTAAGGCATTTATAAGTCTAGCCCAGAGTTTTGTGGCTTACGCCACCCCTTATATGAAAAAAATACTGTGCCCATTAGTTTGTTGTGCCTCTGTCCAGCAGTGACACAGAGATGACTCCCGGGGTAAACCTACGATCTCCCATCCACAGGTCAAGATTTCTCCTGAACAGAGCCAGCGAGGTGCTCTGCCTCACATGGACCGGGATTTTATTCCACAGCATAGGGAGTCTCCGAGTGATAAATCTATCCCTCCAGCATGTCCTATTTATATCCGTGCTAAGGTTTAAGTCGCTTGCTCTAGTGGTTCTGGTGGATTTGGATTTTTTGAGGTGGAGCATGTCCATTAATTTCTTGTACGTCAGGCACATGTCACCTCTGAGCAGACGGTATGCGACTGAATAGAGCTGGAGTTTCTTCAATCTGGCAGCATATGACAGATTTTGGAGTCCCTTTATCCTTTTGGTGAGGGACTTTTGGGGTCTCTCCAATTGCTGCAGATGTCGGGAGAGATACATCCCGAATGGGGCATTGTACTCTATCATTGGTCTGATAAGTGAAGAGTACAGGGGAACAATGACCTCACTAGATCTGGATGTGAATCCCTTCATGATCAGGTGGGCAATGTAGAAGGTCTTTCTAACCACTTTAGCAACGTGAGTGTCAAAAGAAAGGCCACTGTCAACCTGGGTCCTCAGGTCCCTGATAACCTCTACTGTGCTTAGAGGATTGCCACCTATATGGTAGCTTGGGGTTACCTTATTTTTCCCGAAGGGTATGACTATACATTTTTTGGTGTTTAACTTCAGGCCGTGGCTCTGGCACCAGCTGTCAGTTTCCGTGAGTCCCCTCTGAAGGATATCCGTGTCTGATGCACTTTCCACTATGGCGCCCAGTTTGCAGTCATCTGCAAACTTTGTCAGCCAAAGTCCTCCCATGTTGGCCTGTACTTCTGAGAAGTAGATGCCGAACAATAGGGGGCCAAGGACCGAGCCCTGTGGGACACCACTTGTGACCAGCTTGGAGTCTGACATAGCGCCAGCAACTCTAACCCTGTGGGTCCTGTCTTTAAGCCAGTTTGCAACCCATCTTGTGACATATGGGTTTACATTTAAGTTGGTAAGTTTTTCTACAATACCCGAGTGGGGTATTGTGTCAAAAGCCTTTGCAAGGTCAAGGTAGGCTGTATGGACTGCCTTTCCCTCATCAATGGCCTTGGTGACTGTCTCGAAGAAGTCGACCAAGTTCAAAAGGCATGATCTGCCCTTGACGAAGCCAAAATGGGACGGGTCCAATGTCTGCAAGTCCCCTATATCTCTGTTTATGAGCTCCATTATGATCCTCTCCATAGCTTTGCAGACTAGACTTGTTAAGCTTATGGGGCGGTAATTACCAGGGTCCGTGGAGGCACCGCCTTTGTGGAGTGGGACCACAGTTGCCGTACGCCACTCCTTGGGCACGTATCCTGTGATAAGGCTGAGATTAAACAGCTGCCTTATGTGCGGGTTTAGTTCCTCATTGAGCTCGTGTAGCACACAGCCAGGGACACCATCCGGTCCCATTGATGCTGTGTTTTTAGCTTTAGAGAGCGCAGCTTTCACCTGCGCATTTGAGATGTCTGGGAGGCTACACTCTGCTGGGATAGTTCTCTCTCCTTTTGGGGGGGAGAGGGGGTGAAGTCTGCACTGAACCTGTCTGCCAGTATGTTGGCAATGTCTGTGGGTTCAGTGATTTTTGTATCATTTTGGACTAATTCTGAGCATATCTGGGAGTTTCCACCCAGGTTCCTAACATAGCTGAAAAAGGCCTTATGATTGTCTTTTGAATCCATGGCAATTTTTCTCTCAAAACTGGCCTTAGTTGATTTTATGAGTGCTCGTAATTTTTTACTAAGAATGATCAGGGGTGACTTCCCTTTTATGGATTTTGTTTTATCATGTAATAGCTTTCTCCTCTTATTGTAAAGTTTGTTAATGGCTGGGGTCCACCAGACTGGACGTTTGCCCTTGGTGGAAAGAGTCTTGGTTTTATTTGGGATTGCCTGATCCATGCAGTCCTGGAGGTGTTCATAGAAGGCATTTGTAAGGGCTTCCGCAGCTTGGGTTGTGGTTTCCTCTGGCTCAGGGGCCTTGAAAGATACCACACCAGTTTTGAGTAGTGTGAAGTTTGCTTTAGAGAAGTTCTTCACTGTGATCTTTTTTGTTTGGGGTGGGGGGGGGGGGATGTGGATTTCCAGTGAGATTAGTTTATGATCAGATCTCACCAATGAGGGATATACTTCCGGTGCGGAGCATTTTGTCCCCATGTTTGTGATAATGAGATCAAGTATATTTTCTCCTCTCGTGGGAACAGTGACTAGTTGGTTCCATGGCATTTGAATTTATGAACTCCAGGAACCGTTGAGCTAGAGAGTTAGGGCTTGAGTAATGTTCCCAGTCTATATTCGGGTAGTTGAAGTCACCCAATATGATGGTGTTTGGAGATACATTTATACCCTCCAGTGTCTTCAGGAAGGCTGTGTGGGGTTCCTGAGTTTGAGAGGGTGGCCTGTAGCATGCTACAAATTGTAGAGCAGTTTTGCCTATGGTTAGTTGCACCTGGATGGTTTCCGAAGCTTCGTGCGTTGCCACCAACCTGGAGGTGTGGGTATCCTTTATGAATATGGATACACCCCCTCCTTTTGTGGTGTGGTCCAGGTTTTGGGGCCGGAACGCATGATATGAGGTAAAACCTGAGAGTGCCGGGGTGCATTTGAGCCTTGCCTAAAAAAAGGCACTATGGGGGTGGCAAGAGCCTTAGCCAATATCCGGAATCCCAGGGGTGGCAGGTGCAAGCCGTCCCTTGCGAAGCAGCGTGGCTTGTCAAGCATGTCATCCCAGGCAGACAGACACTGGATCCCCTTTGAATGACATCAGGAGTTAAGCCAATTGTTAAAGCTGGTCATCTTGTCTCTATATTGTGGTATCATTCTTGGTGAAGGAAGGATACTGCTCAAGGTCAGGGTCATACCTGCCTGGGCTACATAATCAGAGAGCTCCTCTATGTCTCTTTTAATGTAGTCCAGAGAGGTACGTCTCAGGTCGTTCACACCAGCATGGACAATGACTGTGTCATATTTGTACTTGCCGTGGAGTGACCAGAGTGCTTGTGTTATGTGGCAAATTCTAGCGCCCGATAGGCAGCTTACTGTGACCCTCTCCTTGTTCAGCCTGGTGAGTGGGACGTCAGTGTGTCTGACTATGGAGTCACCTATGACAAGTATGTTTGGTGTTGTATTTGGCCTTAAGGGCTGTGACTGCTTTGCACACTGATTTTGTGGTTTATTTGTTATTTGTGGGGTGTCTTGTGGTAGCAGTTGCTTGTGTGTCTGCTTTGGAGGCCTCTGCTGTTTAGGTAAGTTTTTAATCAGAGCCTCAGAGTAAGTCTTTGTGTGTTTATGTGTATGATTCAGTGGTGTGGTAGCATTATGTGAGGCTGGTTTTGTGGTGTGTGTAGTTGCCTTCTCCTCTTGTCTGGTCTTGCCAGTCCTGAGTTGAGAGAGCTCCGCCTCCAGTTTGGCTAAATAGCTGCATCTCTCGCAAGTATTTTTATTATGTGGGAGGAGGAGAGGGTTGTCTGTGTACATGAGGCAATTGTAACATTGCCTCAATATTCCCAGATTCACCAACTGGGCAGGAGAGGACGCCAGCATCTGGCCCTTCGACATGCTAGAATTTAAGAAGTTTGGTATGAGGCTAAATAAGAGAGGACTTAGTGAGGAAGTGGGTACTCCTGGGGGGTTTTGAAAGTGAGGGACTTTGTATAATATAGGAGTGCTTAACCTGCAAGAAGAAATCTTTTAGGAACAAGTGCTGCGCTTTTTAGTTAAGGGATATACTGTTTAGGTTTCTAGTAGAGCAGTTCTAAGGGAAAAAATGACGAAAGACTTTATGGAGCCAGAAAAAGTTTAACCTTGTTAAACCAGCGCTGCCTGTCTGCATTATTTCTTCCTGGGCCTCTGCTGAAAATTTTTTTTTTGTTCCAAGTCAGATTGTCCTGATTAACAAATGTTAAATAAAATTGACAGGCATTTGAATTTCAGACTTCAGGTTTCTGAATGTTTAATTCTGTACATATTTGATGGTGCAGTGGTAGAATTGTTGCCTCACAGCTATAGGTTTTCTGATTTGATTCTTGGCTGGGGTGCCTTCTGTGTGGAGTCTGCACCTCACCCCTGTGTTTGTGTGGATTTGCTCTGGTGTCCTGCCATTTTACAAAGACGTGTCTGCAGTATTTTTCCCTGGGCCTCTGCTGAAAATTGTTTTTGTTCCGTCAGAAGTAGAATTCACAGGCATTTGTATTTCAGACTTCATATTCTGCAGAAAATACATAGTAACACAACCTTCTATTCTAGCAGTTTTGTAAGTTTATAAGATGAATATTTGAAATTTGTCCTTATTTTTGGGACTGTATTACCCCATTATTGGCTTTGTCCAGGTTTTTTGTGCTAAGGTTGACAGCTATGGCAAGAACTGAATTCACTGAATATCTTTTGAGGGCTGTATTCCCTCATTACTGAGTTTGTCCAGGTGTTTTGTGCTAAGAGATTGACAGCTACGGTGAGAACTGAATTCATTAAATGATAGCCATTTAAGTTTAAGTCTTCCTCTCTTTCACAAAGCAGCTGATATGGCGTAGTGGTATGTTTGCTCTGACTCCTTTGCACAGGGACCTTCCTTGGCAGTAAAATGTATGGTGGTAACACAGCATTTTATTCTAGCAACTTTCCAAGATTTATACAAGCAATTTTTAATGTGTCCCTGGTTTTTGGGCTTTTGACCCCCCCCCCCCAATAAATTTGACTTTTTTCAGATTTCTTGTGTTGCGAAGTTGAGATGCAGTTGAGTATTGAGTAGATTTTACAAGGAGCTGAGACAGCTGCAGGGGAAGAGAAGTTTAGTGCTGCTTATGCCAAGTCAGCTTGCATTGTTAATAGCACAACAGGTTGTGTACTTGCTTTTGATGCAGAAGGTTGTTGGTTCTACTCCCACAAGGGGTGAATGCCGCCGTACTGAAAAAGTTAAGATACTAACTATGAGCCTGTTATAGGTTTGCTATCCATTTCCTATTGCAATATTACTAGCTTATCATTTTTTAATGTAATATAGGCAATTTATTCCTCAGGGGCATCAGATACTTTATTTTTCGATGAAACCATGAAATATAAAGGTGTTTGCTAGCAGCAACCTCTTCATTACTTAGATTTATTTAATGTGGAATTATTTAGATGACTTTTTTACTTCTTCAGAGATTGTGCATATTTACTGATAATGGTGGACTGTAGAATTGTGCATATTTACTGATAATGGTGGACTGTAGAAGTTTGAGCAGACTTTTATGATGGAAATGTTCTGAACTGGGCAGTTTTGTCATTATGGGTGCATGCATTTCGTTTCATTGTTTACTGGAAAGATGTTCTGAATTGGGCAGTTCTGTCACTGGTAAAATGTATTTTCTTTGAATGTGGGGTTCAATGCTGTTTCAATGAATGTGAGTTTCAAGGGCAGAGACGTTTTAATGCTAAGTCTGTTTAGCAGATGTCTTAGTGCTTGTGCTGTAAAATGCAAAATAAAACTTTCAAATGAAGTCGAAATCATCATAGAAGTAAGCCAGTATGCACATTAGTGTTTATGGTAAATGGAGTGAAATAGCCAAATAATGGATCAATGGAATGGCTGCAGGGGGAGGCTCCATTCGACCATGATTTTCTGAGGGGGAAGGGTGGCAAACTTAAAAACAGCCCTAGCTGAACTATACCTCCCAAATGTCCAGATTTTCAAAGAATGAATAGATTTTTGATTCTTATTTTTGGTTTGTTCCTCATAAAATTTGTGGTTTTCTGGCAAATCATTTAGGAATTAAGTCACTAAATAATGACACACTGAGTTTCAGACTTCATAACATTCAGAAAAATGCATGCTAAAGTAAGACCTGTTGTTCTATCAACTGTCTCAGTTTATACAAGAGCAATTTTTAGTACTGTTTTTATATGTTCCCCCAATATATTTGGCCTTGTCCAGATTTACTGCATTAACAGGTTGAGAGGTAAATGCAAATAAATTGCTTGATAGAATTAGGCATAGCCAAACCTCTCAACTGTCCCTGATTTTGGCTAGAAAATGTTGCTCTTCCCCCTAGTAATCCCTCCGCAAAATAGCAATTTTGGAAGAAAACATAAAGGGTTTACAATTAAGAAATAACTGCAATAATCAAAGTTGTAGATTACTTTTATTTCAGAAATGCATGTAGATTCTTTTATTTTGTCAGCTGCTCAAGTTAGCAGTACTAGTATTTAAGTGTCCCTTCTTTGACAGGTTCCCAGCTGTATTGTGTGGCTATTTTATATTTTTTACATCACATTGTTGGTCCATTTTTCATAAAATTGTGGGTTTTTTGGCAAAATTGTGTTTTTTTAGCAAATCAGTGACAAATCATTAAAGACTGAAGTTAGAAAATAATGACAGACATTTGAGTTTCAGATTAGATACCATTCAGAAAATTCATACTAATGCAAGACCTATTCTATTATCTTTCTAAGTTTATAAGAGCAATATTTAAAAAATTGTCCTTATTTTTGGGCCTTTGTCCCACTTCTTTGTGTGGCTTTGTCTAGATTTCTTGCTCCGAGGTTGAGAGGTATGACAAATGTGTCAGGGCCATCACAGTCAGCCAGAGACATTTCAAATTGTGACATACTTCTTGCATCCCACTCCCACATGTAGTGACTCTGGATGTGTCGAAGCAAGGCAAGGAGTAGTTATGCAGTGCAAATGTGCAGAGTATCGCCCCCATCCAAGGTAGACACAAGTACTAGAGTGGCTTTTCATCTGTCCTTGATATTTGCAGAATGGTCTGGTTTCTGTCATTTTTTTTGTACTGTTGATTTATGCTTATTACTCAAAGTGCCTGTTGCTCTGTGTTTAAGTATGACCATCAGGTAAGCTTGGCTGAGATCGTACGATGCAAGTAAGCTTTAATAAGCATACTGTTAAAGAATTGCCAACATTGAAAGCCTTTCTGTTGTTGCCATGTAGAGAATACTTAACTAGATAATGTATAAGCCTTGGTATTGAAATGCATACGACAGTATTTGTAATAAACGACAGATTACATTATTTTAAGAAGCTTATTACACTAGGAGACTTCCAGTCATCTCTGCAGGCTTTACCTGTAAACTAAACAGAATGCCAATTGTGTGGTCCATAACCTGTACAGTAATCCTTTTAAGCAATGTATCTTGAGCTTATTTCTTGTTTGCTTTTCATTTTTTACTTTGATCATGTTTTCCCCATGAAACAAGTAGATCGTTGTCAAGCAGCAGGTCTTTTTTGGATAAGAAACATTTTTACAAGTGGGGGCATCAGACATTTCTACTTTCAGCATGTTACTAGGTACTTTAATAAAGCTGAATATAAATTATAATTAAAACTGCAGTGCAAGAACTGGTTTGAGTTGAGTGCTACTTGATTTTGACTGGCATTCCATTAATGTATTTAAAAAGTAATTTATTTTTTCATGCCTCACAACCTTTTTGTTTCCATCTAGATATTAAGTAAGCTGTCATGCAGCCAATGCACTAAAATATTTTTATTCTTCTGCACTTCATTTTGTCTTGATTGGACTCTCATAATGACGGTTTGGCACCCAAGGCAGTGTATTTAGTTAGTTTTTGTGGTTTTGAGCATAGCTCCTCCCCTTTCTAGTTGGCCACACTCCTTCCCATTGACCCCACCCATTCAGCTGTCTCCTGCAGCCCCCGCCACTGATTCTCAGAGAGACTTTGCCAGTGAAACATTTTCCAATATTCCAAAGGAAAATGCTTGACTGACAGAAAAAAAATCAGGACAACTGTGAACTTGAATCAGAGCCTCGTGTTGGGAGATTGATATCAGTGGGAAGAAGACCAGCAACACAGAAATTAGAGAACAAATGGGAGACTATAAAACATCAATCACATTTGTGAAATATGGCTTTACATAAACCCCAGTTTATATTATTGTTTAGGAGGGCACTAAAGGGAAACAAAACACAGGCATTCCACCTGCTCAGAGGCGATCTGTGCCTGATGTATAAAGCCATGTCCAACCCGGAATTAATGGACATGCTGCACCTCAGAAAATGCAAATCCCATCGAGCTACACGCTCGAGAGACTTGAACCTCAGCACTGAAATAAATAGGACATGCTGGAGGGACAGATTCATAATCCAGAGGCTCCCTTCACTCAGGAATAAAATCCCAGTCCAGGTTAGGCAGAGTCCCTCACTTGACTCTCTTCAAGAGGAATCTTGATGAGTGGATGGGAGATCGTAGGTTTACCCAGAGTATCACTTCTGTGTTACTGTTAGACAGAGGCACAGTATACTAACCTCGAAAAAGGACATAGCAAAATGCATTTAAAATGGGTGGTGAAAGCCAAACACACTCTGGCTAGGCTTATATATACCCTAGGGCAGACAGCCTAGTATGAACCTATAAACAAATAAGTAAAAAAAATGTTATCAGTATTTGTACAAAACAATTCATGATATAACCTGCATATTTTATACAGTAAAGCAGTTCTGTGTAATGTGTGGTCAGGAATATTTTAAATGGGGGGGGCTTTTCAGTGAGTGTTGAGTCAGCGATATTAAAGTAAACAAACTTTTTCAGTTGTAAGAAATATACCCTTTACAGTATAACAAGAGAAGAAAAGCTGAACAAAAGCAAGTTTAATGTTAATATGCTTTCGTCTTGGGCTTCTGGGGTGGGGTGTAAAATTGCATTGATTATACTGCATGTAGAATTAAGATATTTTCTCTTTTTACAAGGGAAAATGTCTACATTAATGCCCTTGGCTTAAGGTATAAAGTGTGCTTTCTGTAAGCAAGTAGGCTTGAAAAATAAGAAAATGATGAATGTCATGAAAAATGCTAAATTTCTTATATCTGCAAAAACATTAGCTTGCTTTTTTCCATTATCAAACGTTCGGTAGGATTCAGGAAGTTTTCAGCTCAATGCAGTTGCATATTTTGTTCATAGTTGTCTGCAGGTACAAGTAATTAATCTTGAGAGTTCTGAGCATTCTTTGCTGAGGGACATGTAAAATTTAAAGATATAATGGCAAGCAGTTCAGTGAAAAATAAAGTGTGAAAAGTCAGTAAGAGACAGCAGCCCTCTAACAGTCTTAATACTTCAATGCATTTAGTAGAACAGTATACAAGTTGGTTTTATTTAACGATAGACGGTGCACTTTTTCTTAGGACTAAAAGTTAGTTTTCTGAAAGTTTACAAACTGTTTTTTACATCTGGGAGGGGAACAGAGGTAAGAAAACACCAAACAGCAACTAGTGAAAGTGGGAACACAGGCTGCAGCAAGTGCTTCAAACATGGATAATCTTAATTTTAGGTTAGGTAATGCCTGTGCACGCAGTTAACAGCTTGGGATAACTGCTCTTATTGGAGGGTTTGTGACATCCCCACTCTGGACCAATAATCAAGGAGCCTGAATCCTCACCACTGAAACTGGAGAGGAAGGTTGACTTGGAACAAAAATGGATACACTCAGTATTTCCAGATGCAGACCTCTCTGCATCAAACACAATTACTCTCAAGAGCACACAAGGAACACAGTCAGGCCGGGGTCTGGATTTCTTTAGTGTTTCCCTCCAGGTATCCATCCAACAAGACTCCCCACTGGTACAGCTATAGGGTTGATACCTAAACAGAATGTCCAAGCCAAGTCCTAAAGCACCTTCTCTGTGAAACCAGTGCTTAGTGTCCTTTACTTTACAAGAATTGAATTTCACTTACACAAAACTCATAACACCAAGAAGAAAAGGCTGACATCACTAGCACACAGACGTCCTGGAAAGTACAGTTGTGTACACTTACCATAAATGTAGATGTTCGAGTGTATATACTGTTGCAGTCATCAGACTTGGGTTATCTGCCTGCAGGTAGCCCTCAGTCAGCCCAAATACCAGAGACTTACTATTTCTGCATCGGTTGCTGTCGCTCCAGGACTGACGTCAGGAGTATAAAAACAGGTAGCCGACACCATTACATCAGTTTTTCTTGCCCCAAATGTCAGGAGCCCCCCAAAGAGGGAGCTAAGTCACGGTGGGAAAAACACCACCAGTAAAAAGTAAATACCAACAGCCCTGTAAGGGGCGAGTCAAAAATATAGAGAGGAGTGAGTGAGAAAGAGAAAGAAAAGAGGGGGCTGGAGGGTAGGAAACCAGGACTGCAGCAGTGAATACACTCTAACATCTACATTTATGGTAAGTGTACACAAATGTACTATGTTCTTCGTGTTTCACTGTTGCAGTCATCACACTTTGGTTGATTCCCAAAGCTGAAGAAAGGGAGGAGGCAGTCAAGGAGAGTTGAGGATGGCTAGTATGTCCTGCAGGACTGCTGATGCAAAACCAGCCCTGGATTTGGAAAAGATAGGCAGGTGGAAATGCTTGGTTAAGGTGTGTACAGAACTTCAGGTAGAAGCTACCAGAATGTCCATGGTAGGGACTTCCCTGAGGAATGCTATAGAGGTAGACGTCGCCCTAGTGGAATGTGTTCTGACCCCCGGAGGGGTTGGTTTCCCATGGTGTTTGTAGCATAAATGAATACAGTGTGCTATCCATTTGGAAATTGTTGTTTTGAAATGGCCTTGCCCTCTGCCACTGGTGCAAAACTGACTAGTAATTGGTCAAATTTCCTGAAGGGCTTAGTCCTACCAAGGTAGAATCTGAGCTGTCTGTGCAGGTCCAAGGTGTGCAGGATCATTTCCACTTTATTTTGAGGGTTACGGAAGAAGGTTGGCAAATGGATAGATTGGTTGAGAGCCACACTGGAAACCACTTTAGGCATAAAGGAAGGGTTAGTCCTGAGGGAGACCCTGTCAGCATGAAAACCACCTCTGGGGTACCCCATTTCTGGATCAGAAGGCTGAAGATACTGGGTTCTAGTTGCCATTCGTGTGGGTCTAGGAGATTTCTGCTAAAGTCTTCTGCTAGAGAGTTGTGTTTGCCTGGCAGGAATTGGGCTTGCAGATAAATATGCATGTCCAAGGCCGTGTTCTACAGGGCCACGGCTAGCCTGCAGAGTGGGTAAGAGTGGGTTCCCCCCTGCATGTTGATGCACCACATAACTGTGGTGTTGTCTGTTTTCATTAACAGGGGTCCTGGTGAGAGTAGGCATCTGAAGGCTGTCAGAGGGTGCTGAACAGCTAGCATTTCTTTTCGGTTGATGTGCAGATGAATTTGATTCGGGCTCCAGTGTCCCTGAATGTACTTGTTGTCCAGGTGTGCCTCCCAGGCACAGTCTGATGCATCTGTAGTTAGGGTCTAGGCGGCATGGTGGGGTACAATAAAGGGAAGTCCCTTGTTGAGGTTGCATGCTGCTGCCCACCAAAGAAACTCTGTCATTAGACAAGGTATGACAGTCTCCAGGTCCTAACAATGTTGGCACCAAAGACACAAGTACCACTGAAGTTTCCTCATATACAATCTGGCATATGGAATTAGTAGAATGCAAGAGGCCATGAACCCTAGGGCCTGCAAGATTTTCCTTGCGGATAGCTGGGTTCTGGTGGCCATTTGAGTGAAGTAGCCTGCCAGGCTTGTTTTTCTGGAGTAAGGAATGCCATCTGGGATGCAGTGTCCAAACTTGCTCCCAGGAATATAATCTTTTACTGGGGACTAGTTTTGATTTTTTTTTCATTGCTAGTGTACCCCAGGGAGGTTAGAAGGTTCTTTACACATTTCAGGTGCTGCCACAGCTTTTCCTGTCTACCTGGATCAGGCAATCGTCCAAGTATGGGTAAATTTGATTTTTTTCTCTGTCTGCAATAGGCAATGGCTGGAGGCAGGCATTTTGTTAATACTCTGGGAGCAGTGGATAAGCCAAAGGGAAGTGCAGAGAACTGATAATGCATACATCCTGCCCTGAAACATAGGTATTTCCTGCATGAGTCCCTGATGGGGATGTGCAGATAGGCTTCATTTAGGTCTAGAATGGCTAACCAGGCATTTTTGGACAGCACAGGAAGAAGCTGTTGAAGGGTGAGCATTTTGAATTTTGGTACTACCTGGAAGGTGTTTAGAATGCAAAGATCTAGGATTGGGCACAAGTGCCCTCTTTTCTGGGTACCAGAAAAAGTCTGGAATAGAACCCTTGACCTATCTGTTCTGCAGGAACAGGATGAATTGCCCTTATATAGAGCAGGGGACTGAACCTGGTTCTTGTGCCTCTGCCCATTGGTTTGGAGGAAGATATGGGAACCCTTTTGGGGTTGGCAGTGAGTGGAAGTAAAATTTGTACCCCTGGGATACAATGTTGAGGACCATCAGTCTTTGGTGATGGAGGTCCAGTTTTTTGCATGATGGGCAAGTTTTCCTCCTAGGGGCACAATCAGTTGGGCAGAGGTGTAGAGTGGAGTTGAGAAGTCATTGTGAATTCTTTCTGTAAGGGGGTGGCTTAGCACTCCCTGTTTTCGAAGTGGAAGCACTCCATTGCTTAGATCTCCGCATACCCTGAGACTGTAATCTGGTGTTTGGGATGGGGGGTTTTTGTTTCCCCTGGGTCTAGTTTGAGATGGCCTTGAGGGGGCTGGAAAGGACCAATGTTTCGAGGGACAATGCCTAGGAGGCTGCACTTGCAAAAAATCTTTGTCTGCATAGATTTAGCTTTTTCTTCAGTCTTTTTTAGAACCTCTTCTACTTTGGTGCCAAACAAACTGTCCCTGTTCAAAGGAGCGTCTAGCAATTTTGATTTGACATGGTCTGGCAAGGTCTGTTCCTTAAGCCAAGCATGCCTTCTCCGTACAGAACCAGTGACTGCTGCCCTGCAAGGTACTTCTAGGGTGTCAAAGCCACATTGCAAAGTATGCTTGCTGGCTTGGCTTGCAGAATGCATAAGCTCTTTCAACTCTATTTTCTGCACAGTCTGTAAAGATAAACGATTTTTGCTTAAGTTCCATAATATGTTGCTGGTATTTCAGCATGTGAAACAGGCAATTCAATGCCCTAATGGCGAGAGTTGCAGAGGTGTATACTTTTTTACCCCATCTGTCTAAAGCTCGGAAATCCCTGTCCACAGGGGTGGGATTCTTAGCTGTAGTTGCTTTTATACCTTTAGGTCCCTGGGAAATTACTGGACTAGCAGTAGGATTTTTGAAAAGAAATTTGTGAGAGTCAGGGACTTTCTAGTACCAGTCTGGTTTCCTTGGAGCAGGGGGTAAAGTATCAGGAGTTAGTTTGGACTCCATAAAGACATCACCCAGAACTGCAAGAATTGCTTAAGGTCTATGTTGTAGCAAATCTAAAAATTCTCCGTCTCTCTCTTTTTGGACTGAGGATAGTCTTGGCATTGAAGAAAACACAGCACATTGGAAAAAACTTTATCAAAACGGAACCCTTTCTCAACACTAATACAATGTATGTAACTACACAATTGTATTAGTGTTGAGAAAGGGTTCTACCCGAAAGCTTTGCTGTTTTGATAAAGTTTTTTCCAATGTGCTGTGTTTTCTTCATTGGATAGTCTTGGCATTCCCAGTGGAAATGCACTCAAAGTATGTAGGGTTTCACCAAAGAAAAATCCTCTGGAAGGGAAGCAGAGGGAATGGATTCCTCTGCATCTGAATCCTCATAAGCAGATAAAGGCATGTCTTCATATTCAGAAACCTCAGTCTCGTCGGACTCCTGGGCTGTTAGAACTGCTGGGGACAGATCTCTTTTTCTTTTACCAGGAGAACACTGGCTTCCTCTAATCAGCATAATCAGGTCTTCTGCCATTTTAAGCATTTGATGCTGTGGCAAGGAAGCAGGTGCTCAAGTCTGGGTAGTGTGTTTCTTAGGCGTAGCTCATACTCTAGGCCTTAGAAACTCGGTAGTTTTAGACAGAAATGAAGATGCGAAAGAAGTCATTGGTTTGTGTCAAATATCGGTAGTGCGAAGAACTTCCTCGGAAGCTGATGTCTGCACAGCAGCTCTGGACCATCCATGGTAAAGACATCCGCAGGTTCCGTAGTCAAAGAAGACTCTCGTGGCATGCCGGACTCCGAACGGGTCCCAGTAGCGGCCTGCAAATCCATCAAAGCGGGCATCAGGGGCCTGCGAAAGCTCCTCACCAAGTACCAGCGAACTGGCGACTAGCTTAACAGAAGCGTCGTCTGCAGCTTTGGACCTGTGCGGTCTGTCTCTGTCTTTATCCTTATGTTTTTTGGGAAGATCGGTAGTCGGATGGTTTACCGAAGCCATTTTGGAATACAGAGATCGAGAGCAAAAGTATTTAGCGACAATAAGGGTCCAATGATGAATAGTACGGATGTTAAAGCACAAAACTGACGGCGAGGTACATCATGGTCTGGGCCTAAACAGGTGAAGCAGTAAGATTGGAAATCTTGGTGTGGTATTTGCTTTCCACAGGAGAGACAACTGTTAACTTTTTCGGACATCGGTTAGAGCAGGAAAAAAGGATCCCCAACGGGGTACTTATCTTTAGAAGACTTCAGGATGATTCAATTCGGAAACAAAAACTCAGGTAGCGGCTGACTGGCACGCATGCGAATTGCTTCCGCTTCTCAGCAAGAAAGACTGATGTAATGGCGTCGGCTGCCTGTTTTTATACCTGATGATCTGACATCAGTCCTGGAGCGACAGCAACCGAAGCAAAAATACTTAGTCTCTGGTATTTGGGCCGACTGAGGGCTAGCTGCAGGCAGATAACCCAAGTGTGATTACTGCAACCGTGAAACACGAAGAACATCACTGGCTTACCACTCCAGGCAAGTAACCGCTTGGCCATCAAACAAAAACGTAAAGCTAAGAAAACCAAACCCACCCATGTGGGGGGGGGGGCTTTGCCCCCCACACACCCCTAACTAAATATACCAACTCAGAGATAGCACAACTGCAGGGGTAAGGGGCAAAGTTTAACAGGATGGCAAAGTGATTACTTACCTGGAGTGGAAAGTCGGTTCTCCGTGGCGTTGGTGTTGTGTGGTCGTCGGCCTTTTGGTCTCTAGTGTTTTAAAAGTTGGGTAAGTAAACACACACACACCTGGTAAAGGATGACACAGATTACT
Source organism: Protopterus annectens (assembly GCF_019279795.1). NCBI lineage: Eukaryota > Metazoa > Chordata > Ceratodontiformes > Protopteridae > Protopterus > Protopterus annectens. The sequence goes on from NC_056735.1 coordinate 412,848,632, forward strand.
CACACTACCAACTCTGTCCAGACTATAAGGCAGATTCACTGCCATCAGTCAGTTACTATAAAGCTCTTAAAAGGGTATCCAAATATACTGAGTGAAATTAATATTAATGCAAATGATTGCATTGACCAAACACAGCAAGGCTTTCAGGAGTGGCCAGAGTTATCGCAAAATAAATATATGCAAATACTCTCAAAACTTAAATATTTTTTCTAAACGAACCAGCCACAATGGGAATTTTAAACATATTTAATAATAAAAGAACATGAAAATACTAAATATCTATTTACAGCAAACACTAGAGTTTCAATCACAGGACATATTAAAAATAACACAGCTGGAAAGATTTACAGTTACAGAAAAACAATACTTAACTATTCTCACTAAGTTTTCCTGACTGATCTAGTTACTGTCCCTGGTCACTTACTAGAGCAAAGCAAGATGAAGTAGGTCAGTAGTCCTCTGACGCAGACTGCCCAGTCTGACTGAGACACTTCTCAAGATGCCACCTAAATATTATTTCTGGGATAGCTTACAGAATGGCATCATATTTGGTCCTCTGACTCTGTTTTCCACACAATCATCAACATTAGAACCTGCCAAGATTTTAGCACCAATGTGTTACCATACACATAGATACAGCTCTGCTCAGATCTGCTGCAGCTCCTGGAAGTCATAAAAGTTTCAAACCTCTACTCTTCCAGTGGTAGCAATTAGCTCACCCCAATAACAATGCAGGAAGCTTCCTAGTACAGACTTTTTGTCTCTGGCTGCATTCAGAACTGTGATATGACATATCTATGGCCTAATTAAATTTTTGGATATTTTCCAAAGTTTGCTGCAGCTGGTTTGTGATTAACCTCTTCCTTTCCAGCATTCTCAGTTAAAACATATACATTTAATTCAGTTACAATAATACATGTACATTTCTTTGCTTCCAGCACGGCACACTGTTGATGCATTTTTAACACAAGCAACTTTACAAATACATTTTCAACACAAGCATCGGTACAAATCAGTTTGACATTCAAACATATAATTCTCTACTAAATTCCAGCTAGCTGTGCTAGAATGTGTTACACATCCACTGCCCCATTTCCAGTGGCATAGCTTTCAGTACCTATTGTCACTAGTTAAACTTAATTTTTCTGAAAATGTACACTTTTTTGTGTTTATTTTAAGTTAATGTGGGACGGGGGTGTTCTGAAAACATTTTTGTTTTTAATGAAAACCCACAAACAAAATAATTGAAGTCTTGAAAAATGTGACATTGATTCAAATGAATGCAAATGAGATCAGCCTGCCAAACATTAGTGTGTGTATATAACACAAAACTTGGAAATACACATTCAAAAAACTGATGTGTAACAGGAGGGGACAGCAGCTTTTTATCATAACGACTACACCATCATATCATCTTACATTTATTTAACATTTGATGACTGGGAAAATCGGACTAGGACAGACCTATTTTCAGCAAAGGTCTGCGGAGAAACGCACCAGATGCACGTCTTTAAATGTGTGAGGAAACCATAGTACCCAGTGGAATCCCACACAAACACAGGGAGGACATGCAGACTCCACACAGAAGGAACTCCAGCAAAGAATTGAACTGGAGAACCTCTTGCTGTGAGGTTACCATGTTTAACTGCTGTACCAGTGTGCCGCCCTCGCAATGGCCTCATAAGTGGCCTTACAGGTAGGTATAGACAAAAAGGAAAGAGTACTGAATTACAGTAAGAAATGCAAAGAGGAAATGGCAATGCTGCAAGAGACACACTTAGAAAGAAATGATCATGTAAATTTGACAAAGAAAAAAATGTCATGAGGGATATTTAGCGGAATATCACCAACAAAAGAAAAGAGGAGTACTTATACTAACTGGTAGAGGGGTTCCAGTAGTGACAAAAGAGGAAGTAAAAGACAATAGTGGTAGATTTGTGATTATTGGCAAAGGAGCAGGATTATGCTGGCATTTAGTTACATTGCACCAAAAACTACTATTATGGAGCTTAAGAAAATGTTGGGAGAAATAAGCAGCTTTGCAAAAGTGAGGATGTATCAGAGGACTTAGGGAAAATATAACAAATGAGGGCAGAGTGCTGAAAAAAGTATGAAACTATTTGGTACTGGAGTGTAAATTCAATGACAGGAACTTGGAAAGAATTTACATATTATTCCACAATGTATAACAACTTGGCTTGGCTAGATGGAAACTATTTCACAGGAACACATGCATTTAACTGATAGCTTTGACAAATCCAATAACTTTCATACAGTGCACCAATAAAAACTAAGATAAAAATGCAAAGTAATGAAGTAAAAATAAGACACTGGTGCTTCCTGTCCACCTGTTAAAAAGAGAGGAATTTAAGAAATTATAGAATTAATTCAAGAGTTATTAGGGAAGACAGAAATATCCTCAGAAGTTATAGCTAAGTGAGTGGGATAAAATGAAAACAGAAGTTTAAAAATAGGGAAGAAATGACAGAGAAAGATGTAGGGTTAACAAGTAACAAGAATTATTTACAGGGGCTGACAAAGTTTAAATTAGTCCAGAATAAGGGGGATATCACAGATCAAGAAGTGCAAAAGCAGAGTGCTGAAGACAAAACAAGGGAGCATCTGGGTAATTCACACAAGTTTAGAAAGACTGCTGTTGAGCAACTGTTTTTGACAACTCCACAGCAGAAAAGCTTTTAGCACACTGACATAGGCAACAGAAAGTGGAAAGAGTTGTTGCTAAACTTTGGGATCCTACAACAAAAAAAAAAAAACAGATATTCTCTAGAGGTATTAAATATATTTTAGAAATGTTATTAACATTTGTATAAAGCAGAGAGACACGTAAGGAAAAAAAGAACACAGATGGAAATATTTATGAAAGACTAAATTATGCCAAGGTTAGTGGTAGATAAGTCTCAAAAACTAACAGTTAAACATTGCAGGAGATGAGATAAAGATGGTGATGTATAATCAATCTTTGGGAAAGTCTCCAAGAACAAATGATATTTCCTGTAGAAGTTTGGCAGCTGGGAGGGAAGAAATGCACCAACAGCTATGGTGGCTGTATTACCTAAACAGCACAGACACAACAAACACAGCTTCATATGGACCCATTTCAATTTTAAATCATGATAATAAAGAATTGATGTTATCTAAAAGAATGGCAAAGGTGTCGGCAAAATTTACAGATATGGAACAATGCGGTTTTGTGGAGGGTAAGCAAACATTTGACATGGACCAGAATAATGATCCAGAAAGAAACAGAATGTAGGAAAATACTGCTGATAGTGGGTCTTGATGCAGAGAAAGCATTCGACAGGGTAAGCTAGGATCTTTTAAGTAGAACAATGGTAGCATTTGCATTCCTTGATAGAATAAGGTTAATTAGCAGGACATATGAAGGATCGGAGGCAAGAATTAAAGTGGGAAGGATCTTCTCTGATAAAAGTTATGTTTGAAGAGAAGAGGTGTTCTTCCCCTTTATTTGCTTTACATTTACAGTCAAAGGCAAAGAAAATAAGGGACGCAGAAATGCAAGCATATAACTGGTATGGTAATAAAGAAGTTGGCTTTACTTGCAGAAGATATTATTTTGCACCTGATAAATCCAGAAAAGAATATCAGTGTCATGAAACATTTTTAAGAAAGTTATGAAGCTAAAACAAGGGCTACTGCCCTAAATTATATACCACACCAAAAGAGTAACGGAGCCATATAAACATGGTCAACGGTAGAGAATACTGTAATAAAATTACCAAAAAACAGACCAATTAAGTCAGAGAGAAAAAAAAGAGTTTTTAATATCCCAAATATCTGCAAACCACAAAGCTTTCAGGATAAACCTTTCCTACAAATTCAGAATAAAAAGATACAAACTTACCAGAAAACAAAAATGTAAAATATCTGCATATATAAAAAAATACTATACATTGGATTAATATAAATATATACAAAGTACATTTGTGTACACTTACCATAAATGTAGATGTTCGAGTGTATTTCACTGTTGCAGTCATCACTTTTGGGTTATCTGCTTTTAGTAACCCTCAGTCGGCCTGATTAACAAAGTCTTGGGTCCTGCGTCAGTTGCTGTCCTTTCTTCCATGACGTCAGGTCGTCAGGGGTATAAAACATGAAGCAGACGCCATTACATCAGTTTTTCTTGCCCCAGATGTCAGGTGCCCCCTTAATGGGAAGCAATTAAACCTATAAATATACAAGGTTATACCTCCAACCAAAAAAGCAAATACACCAAAAAGCTTTTGAAGATAGCAAAGGAAAGTAGAATTATATCCAAAAAGAAGGGGGTGGAGGGAGGGTAACCAGGACTGCAACAGTGAATACACTCGAACATCTACATTTATGGTAAGTGTACACAACTGTACTATGTTCTTCATGTTTCACTGTTGCAGTCATCACTTTTGGGTAGATTCCCAAAGCTAAGGATGGGAGGAGGAATTTAAATAGAATTAGGACCAGCTAAAAAGCCCTGCAAGACTGCAGTGGCAAAGCCAGCTCTGGATTTAGAGAAAATTAGCAGATGGTAATGCCTGGTGAAAGTATGTACAGAACTCCAGGTAGCAGCTTCTAGTATGTCCCTGGTAGGGACGCCTCTGAGAAAGGCTATAGAGGTAGATGCAGCCCTGGTAGAGTGAGGTCTGATCCCCTGTGGGATAGGTTTTCCATGGTGTTAGTAGCAGAAATGAATACAATGGCCTATCCATTTGGAAATGGTTTGCTTTGAAATAGTCTTCCCCTCTGCCCCTGCAGCAAATGCCACCAGCAGTTGATCAGATCTCTTTTGAGGTTTAGTTCTGTCCAAGTAGAATCTAAGTTGTCTGCGCACATCTAAGGAGTGCAGAATCCTTTCCCCTTTGTTCTGTGGATTAGGAAAGAAGGTTGGCAAATGTATGGACTGATTAAGGGCCACACTGGATACCACCTTGGGCATGAAGGAGAGATTGGTCCTGAGGGACACCCTGTCTGCATGAAAGATAATGAAAGGCTCCATTGCCATGATGGCCTGTAATTCAGATACCCTTCTTGCTGAAGTGATTGCTAAAAGGAAAGCTGTTTTCCAAGAAAGGAATTTTAAGTCGGCAGTAGCAGATGGCTCGAAAGGAGGAAGGGTGAGCATTTCCAATACAAAGTTGAGGTCCCAGGCTAGAGTTGGAGCTCTCCTGGGTGGTTGTAGATTTCTGGCCCCTCTGAGGAACTGTTTAAGCAGTAGATGAGAGAAGAGGGGTGGTTCTGTGTTATAATGAGCTGAGATGGCTGAGGCGTGAATTTTAATGGAGGAGAAAGACAGGCCCTTATGAAGCATCTCAGTTAAGTATTGTAAAATCTGAGGTAAACTGGGCACTGTTTTGCTCATCCCTTGAGATTGGTCTCAGGCACATAATCTTTTCCATTTTGCAGCATAAGACTTTTTAGTACTAGGCCTCCTTGTCTCTAAAATGATATCCATCACTGGTTCACTGAGGGATGGTAAAGGAAAAATTATTTAATTAGCCAGGCTGCTAGATTCAGTGTTCGAAGTTGAGGGTGCAGAATTAGGTTCTCCTGCTGAGACAATAGTGTAGGAGTCTGAGGCAGGTGCCATGGGGTCAACAGTGACACACTGCGCAAGAGTGGGGGTACCACAGTTGGCGTGGCCAGTCTGGTGCAATCAAAATCGTCCTTGGTTTGTCTTGTTTGATCTTTAGTAGTACTTTGGAGAGCAGAGGCAGGGGAGGAAAGGCATAAATTGATAGGTTTTTCCAGCTGAAGGACAGAGCATCCACTTTCCAAGCTTGTTTGTGGGGAGTCTTTGTACAAAAGTTGTCCAAATGATAGTTCTGGGGGGCAAACAGGTCTATATATGGGCTCCCCCATTTGCTTGTCAACATGCTGAAAATCCTTGGTTCCAGCTTCCACTCTTTCTGCTTAGTTCGTCTGCCAGTGTATTTAGTTTTCCTGGCAGGAATTGAGCTTGTAGGTGTACTTGATAGCTCAGGGCTGTGTTCGACAATGCCATGGCTAGTCTGCAGAGGGGGTAAGAATGTGTACCCCTCTGCTTGTTTATGTACCACACAACAGTGGTGCTGTCGGTCTTTACCATCATCATTAATTGTCCTGGAAGAATGTGGTCCTTGAAGGCTGTCAGAGCATTCTGTACAGCTAACATTTCTTCTTGACTGATATGCAGGTGCATTTGACTTGGGTTCCATTTGCCCTGAATGTACTTCCCTGCCAGGTGGGCCCCCCCCCATGCATAGTCTGATGCGTCTGTTAAGGTTTGGGCGGCAGGGGGTAGATGGAATGGTAGTCTCCTATTGTGGTGACAAGCTTCTGCCCACCAAAGGAACTCTAAGCGTAGGCAAGGTATGATAGGAATCATTGCTTTTAGATCCTGTGAATATTGACACCATAGGCTTTTGAGATACCACTGCAGTTTCCTCATATGCAGCCTTGCATATGGAATTAGAAGAATGCAGGAGGCCATGAACCCAAAGGCTTGCAGTATTTGCTTTGCAGATAACTGGGTTTTTATGGCCACTTGTTTGAAGTAGGTTGTCAAATGAATCCATTTCTCTGGCGTGAGGAAAGCCATCTGGGAAGTTGTATTCAAGCTTGCTCCCAGGAATATAATTTGTTGTCAAGGTACCAGGTGTGATTTCTTTTTGTTTATGGTGTACCCCAGACAAGTCAGTACCCTTTGAACAAAGGCCAGATGATTCAAAAGTATGTCCTGGCTTTCTGTCTGAATTAGACAATTGTCCAGGTATGGGTATATTTGAATATTTCTTTGCCTGCAGAATGCAATGACTGGAGCTAGGCACTTTGTGAATACCCTGGGTGCAGTAGATAAGCCAAAGGGCAGTGCAGAGAACTGATAGTGCATGTAGCCTGCTTTGAAGTGTAGGTATCTTCTGCAAGACTCCCTGATAGGGATGTGCAGGTATGCTTCTTTTAAGTCTAAAGCTGCCAACCATGCATCTTTGCCTAGCATAGGAAGCAACTGAAGAGTCAGCATCTTGAATTTTGGAATCACCAGAAAGGTGATTAGAGTAGAAAGGTCCAGGATAGGATGCCATGTATTGCCTTTCCTGGTTACCCGGAAAAGTCTCAAATAGAACCCTTGTCCCTTTTCCTCTTCTGGTACCAACTGAATAGCCCCCGTGCTTAAGAGAGAGACAGTACTTGATTTTTGGGCCTCTGCCCACTGATTTGGGGGTAGATCTGGCCACCCACTTGGTGTTGGTAAGGAGTGGAAGCGAAATCTGTATCATTGGGACACTGTATTTAAAACCCATTTGTCCTGGGTAATGAGTTCCCAGTGTTTGGCCTGCAGACCAATCTTTCCGCCTAAAGGAGCATTCAGTTGGGAAGTGCTTGGAAGTTTTAGAAGCAAGTCATTGAGACTGTCTTCCATAGTGGGGAGTCTTATTACTCCCTGTTTTGGGTGCGGAAACCCCCCACTGCTTAGTCTTGTGTGCCCCCTGGGACTGAAACCTGGGGTTTCTGCTATGTCTGGGTTTGGCTTGAAACGACCTGGAAGGGGCTGGAAAGGACCAGTTCTTAGAGGGCCAGTGCCTACTAAATCTAGGAGGCTGAACTTGTAAGAAATCTAACAGTTTGCATAGCTTTAGCTTTATCTTCCATCTTTTTAGGAACTTCCTCAGCCTTGTTGCAAAACAGGTGGTCCTGATTTAAGACAGCATCCAACAATTTAGCTTTAACATGATTAGGTAAAGATTGCTCCTTAAGCCAAGCATGCCTTCTGAGCACATACCCATTAACAGCAGCCCTGCAACAGGCCTCTAAAGAATCAAATCCACATTGCAAAGTATGTTTTCCAACCTGTTCAGCAGAATGCATTAAATCCTGTAATTCTTTCTTTTCCGCACAGCCAGGAATCATTTTCTGTTTAAGCAATCCAATAACATGTTGTTGATACTTTAACATATAAAACTGGTAGTTTAAAGCCCTAATGGCCAAGGTTGCAGAAGTGTAAACCTTCTTACCCCATCTATCCAGCGCCCTGGAGTCTCTATAAGGAGGAGTAGGAGTTTTAGCAGTAGAAGCCTTAATGCCCTTGGGTCCATGTGAAATAGTCTCTGGATCCGCAATAGGATTTTTAAAAAAGAACTTGTGTGAATCAGGAACCCTGTAATATCTGTCAGGTTTTCTGGGAGCAGGAAGCAAAGAATAAAGGGCCAAACTAGATTCTGAAAAAGCACCATCAACAATGTCTAGTACAGGATGAATAGCTAAAGGCCTATGCTGAGGCAGGAGTAAGAAATCCCTAAGCCTCTTTTTTTGAAACAGAAAAATCCTGGCTTTCCCAGTGGAAATGCTCCCTTATAGTATGTAAGGTTTCACCAAAAGAAAAATCCTCTGGAGGTGAAGCAGAGAGAATAGAGTCCGAAATATTTAGAGGCGAAAATATACAGATGACTGATAGTGCGCTGATTAAATAAAGCACAAAACCAACAGTAAGGTACGTCGTGGGCAGGGCCTAGGCAAGGAATACAGTATGAATGAAAATCTTTATGAGGTACTTGCTTTCCACAAGTAATGCAATTATTAACTTTTACTGACATCGGAAAGGAGCAAGAAAAAGTTTCCCCAACGGGATACATAGCTTTAGTTGAAGACTTCGGTTCTGAAACTCGAAAACGAAAATTTCAGGAGTCGGCCGACCGGCACTTGCGAACTGCTTCTGCTTCGGGCACCGCATGGCAAGAAAGACTGATGTAATGGCGTCGGCTGCATGTTTTATACCCCTGATGACCTGACGTCATGGAAGAAGGGACAGCAACTGACACAGGACCCAAGACTTTGTTAATTAGGCCGACTGAGGGCTACTGCAAGCAGATAACCCAAAAGTGATGACTACAACAGTGAAACACGAAGAACACATCTGAAACCTACACACACACTAGACATTTACAATTTCATTCGATTTAACACTTAAAAAGCAGCACTGAGGCCAGGGACTTTACCTGAATTAAGTCTTAGAATCCAGTTATATTCTGAGATCTTTAAATTATTATTTAGATCTCCACCTCTACCACTTAAAAAAAAAAAAAAAAGTTTTTGTATCACTCTAAAAACAAATATGTGTTCTGAATCGTCCTCTAAATTGTGTTTTGCAAGAGCATTTCTCAAAACTCCACTTCTCGTACCAGGAAAGTGTTTTGTAATTCTTTCAACTTCCTGCTACAGTTGCCTACAGAGAATGCTGAACAGGCTACACAAGCAGCTAAACAGAACATCTTCAGTAACACAAGAGGCAAAACAAGTGAAATCAAAGCTTCTACCAGCAACAGGATGTATAAATCTTGTATCTTTTACTATATGTTTATAGCTGACATAGTTGTAACATGGAAAGGTATCCTTCCTAGCACTGTGAACAGATTTATATGCAACAGCTTTTTATTTACAACAATTTTTGCTTCAAGTGTTTACCTTTTCTAAAAGCAAAATAAGGGCATTCTCCAACATACTTATCTAGTCCAGGATGGGCTCTTAAGATTTCCCAATTCTTCCGAGTAATACTGGATACACTTTCAGTTCTAAAATAACATGTAACACATCTACCATATTCATTGTCCACCTGCTGTTTTCTATTTTTACATTTAGAATATCCATTATTCATAAAATATGTTCTTGCTTATTCACTTCTTTCACTATTCACATATTTCCTTGACTTGCTTAACAGGGAATCATTATAACATCTAACTTTAAATTCCTTCTGTATCTCTAACTTTTAATGATGGACAGTCATCATCACTGGTGTTCACTCTGCTTACCCTCCAATACTGGCTTCTTAAAATTCCCTTATAGACATGTCATGGGTGTAAAAACCTATACGCCTGCACATTTTTTTTTTTATAAATGGTACTGGTTATTTCACTGCTTTCTCTACCTACATTAATATCCAAGAAATTTATTTTTTCGAGTAAATAATTTAAACTTCAAAACATCGTTAGTGTCCAGATAAGCAACTAAATTTCTTAAATCACCTTCACTGCCAGTCCAAATTAAAAAATCATCAATGAAAAGTTAATAGACTGCAATGTTACTGGCATGGGTACTCGTATCAAAAAATTTTTTAGCTTCTCAAGTCCCCATCACCACTCCAGACATTTGGTGAAACAATTCTTGTTCAAATGAAAAAGTGTTGCTAGTTAACACAGCATCTAGCAAGGAACAAATAGTTTCTACTGCTCTGCCATTACATTAAGTCCCTGACCGCTTCTGTTCCATACTGATTAGGTACGACTGCATACAACGAAACAATGTCTAGTGTAACAAAAGAACCAGATTTAGCATTACCTGCATAGCAATAATGCAATTTATCGAGAAAGTCACCTGTATCCATAATGTAGCTCTGCACATAAACAGGGATTCAATACATTTTCAAGGTACAAGGAAACTGATTCAGTGACCCAACCTTTATTAGAGACAATTGGTCTCTCTGGTGGGTTTCGTATAGCCTGGTGCATCTTCGGTAGACCACACACAGCCATGGAGTTATAGGATGTTGAAGGGACACAAAGTTAAACTCATCTACAATAATATCATTTGTAAGCTGCAACTCAAATATAAGTAAGCACAGGAAACTGTAAATACCTAGAGTGTATGTAGGTTTGAACTGTATTTATAAATTTATATTAAACCCATGTATAGTATATATATATATATATATATATATATATATATATATATATATATATGCAGATATTTTAATTTCTGGTTTTGATACAAGTGTGCATCTCTTTTTAAGACTGAATTTGTAGGAAGTGGACTAATGAGTACTTAACTGATGTTTACATGTGATTGGATATATATATATATATATATATATATATATATATATATATATATATATATATATATCTGGGTCACCTTTAAAATCTCGAACTCGCGTTTGCCCGAAACGGAATCCGATGGGACGAGAATACCGAAAACGCAGATGACCGAAAAGGTGAGAACCCGACGGACTCGGTAAGTGTGCGATCGAGTGAGGGATTTAGTGTTAGGGAGCGGACAGGTAAGTGTGCGATAGTGAGGGACTGTGGGTTAGGGGTGGGTTAAGTGAGTTAGGGTTAGGGTGCAGGTAGGGTGTGTGTGCGATGGTGAGGGACTGTGGGTTAGGGGTGGGTTAAGTGAGTTAGGGTTAGGGTGCAGGTAGGGTGTGTGTGCGATGGTGAGGGACTGTGGGTTAGGGGTGGGTTAAGTGAGTTAGGGTTAGGGTGCAGGTAGGGTGTGTGTGCGATAGCGAGGGACTGTGGGTTTAGGGGTGGGTAAGTGAGTTAGGGTTAGGGTGCAGGTAGGGTAAGTGTGCGGTAGTGTCGGACCTTAGGGTTAGGGCTTGGGTTAGGGATAGTGCATATGTTATGTAGTGTACTGTGTTGTTTACGTGTAGTGTGTTGGTGTAATGGTTTTCGGTGTTTTGCGTTGTCGGCGTTTTATGTTTTCGGTCTTTTCGTTTCGGGCATTAGTGTGTCGGGCAAACGCGGTTTCGAGGATTTAAAGGTGATCCATATATATATATATATATATATATATATATATATATATATATATATATATACACACATATATATATATATATATACACATATACATATATGTATGCAGATATTTTAGTTTCTGGTTTTGATACAAGTGTGTATCTTTTTTAAGACTGAATTTGTAGGAAGTGGAGTAATGAGTATTTAATTGATGTTTACATGTGCTTGGTTGGCTGTATTTTTTTATTGTATATTAAGTGCTGTGCATTTAAGGGCCGCGGTGGTGCAGTGGCTAGCATTGTCACCTCACAGCAAGAGGTTCTACCATTCGATTCTCAGCTGGAGTGCCTTCTGTGTGGAGTCTGCATGCCCTCCCCGCGGTCGAGTGACGTTAAAGATATGCAGGTAGGTGCAAGCGTGAATGGGTGTGCCTTCCTTGAAGGTTGGGCATCGGGCTGGCAACACGGCACCGTAAAAATCCACTGCCAATCATTAGTGGACCGGAGTTCCGCTGTGGCGACCCCTAACCGTTAAAAGCCAAAAGACAAGTGCTGTGCATTTAACCATATTTTATCACACTGTGGAAAGGTTTATCCTGAAAGCTTTGTGGTTTGCAGATGTTCGTGGATATTAAAGAAAAACTCAAACTCATTTTTCTCTCTCTGACTTCATTGGTCCTTTTTTTTGGTAACTAGATTATATACCCACAGACAAACTTGTTCAGCAATATCCATATTTATGAGGGCACAATACGATGGAATATTTAGGAGTATGGATTAAAAAGGATTCTGTTATAGCAGCAAAGAATATGTGAGAAGAGACTAAACAAAAGATAATACAAAAACCGAGACACTGGAAGCTCTTATTTATGAATATAAGATGCAAGCAGTGAAAATGGTCTTAGTCCCTATAGCTTTACATATGGGCATTCAAAAAATACCACAAGCAGGGCTAAAAATGATTAAAAAAAATTTCAACAACTGCTACAAGGAAACAGTACTTTAATGAGCACTTTCTTTCAAACTCATGCACACAATCAGATAAAATCCACGCCATGAACAGAACAGATTTATATAAAATTAAAATGTCACATGATCAAGAAATTTCCATTAAAATTTAACTATCACTTAAGACTTGTCAGTAAAACTACCTTAAAAAATCAAAATAAACTAATTTCTAGAGTTAAAACACTGGTGATATTAATAGCTTTCTAAGTCCTGGAAAACCATCTGCTTTCAATTTAAATTGCCACAAAATTCCTTTTTAAAGATACTACTGAAATCTCCATCCCCATTGTCCATAACTACTTGATCAAGTATATTAAACAAAAACTTTTTAAAATGATGGCAATCCACACTGTGTTTAAATAGTGCATTAGTTTTGTCTGATGAAGTCTGTATGATTATGGAGGAAATAGCTAATTAAAATACTGTTTCCTTATAATTTTTCAACATTTTATATACCCATCAGGCATATTTTTATCAACCAGAAGAAAAGTAGTAGGCAGTTATTAAAAAAGCTGAAGGAATTTACTCAGGAAGGGAAGAGGACAAGAGATAAGTGGGATAAAGTTGATCCTTCCACTAGAACAAGGTGGTTTAAAATTACATGATTTGAATGGCTATTTTAGAGCTACACAGCTAAGGCTCATATACTTAATGCAAACAAAGTTATAATTCAAAATGGAAAGGGACGATGAAGCGTGGGGGGGGGGGGTTCAAGAAATATTGAGTGGGATTTTGGATGCTGGTCCTTATAGAGAATAACAATCATGCATATTATTATAGTCATACAGAAGCAAAAGTATTTCAAGAACTAAGCAAACACGTGAATGGGGAAAGGAGATTTTGCCAGTAGGGATGACTGCAAGAAGAGGTACAGAAAATAGGGAAGAGAGGGACTACAATTTACTGAAGAAAACTGGCAAAAAAAACACTGCAACCTCCAGGCTGCCTTCCTTACTAGGATTTAACAAAAGAGTATAGACAAAGAGAATCCGACCTGTTCTGGTAGATATCTTTATACCTCAAGTGGACTTCAAATAATGTTTCCTCAGGGAAGACAGCAGATGTTGGAGGTGTGATGGGGAAGAAAGAGGTAAATGGGAACATATGTTATGTTTTGGGCATGTAATGAGTTGGCAGACTTTAAAAGATCCTTACAGAGTACTTACTGGGTGAGCAAATAGCTGCAACTAAGAAAGTTATACTTTTGAGCTGGGATACAGGATCTAAATTGCCTACAGATAACGAAGGTCTTAAGTTTAATTCTGTTGGCTATCAAAAAAGCAAATACTAGAAAATGGAAATTAAAGTTTAAACCAACTGTATTTCATGTAATGAATATTATGAGAGAGAGAGAGAAGAACTGGAAGCGGGATCTTAAGAAAAAGGAACAAATTACATAGAAATAAATGGAAACTGTGGGAACAATGCATGCAGAATAATGTTCAGGAGGAGCTGTGAGGTAAAGGAAAAACAGGAAATTCAGCAATGTATGCAATGTTAGACTGATGTTATAAAGAAGGAAATTATATGTGACTTATAATGTATGCAAATGGAAAAATGTTAATATGGTTTATTTTCTGTTAATGTATGTCTGTCTAAAAGTGAAAATTGATTAGATGTGTTTAAAAAATTGCACTCATGGTCTGAAAGATTTATCATTTGACTGGTGTAAAGTGGAAGATATCACTGTTAAGTCAGGATGGTGAAAGTCACAGGTTGGCACTGCTGTGTTCTGTTGGTAGAGAGAAATCATAAATGGAGTGTGTCTGCTTGTCACTGGGATGACTCTGTATGGGGGTGGCTGTCAGTGTTCTGCTACTTCAGTTATTCTCTAAGCAGCAAGATACCCTTTAGGTTGTCTGTGAATAAAAAGGCCACTTACTTTTGTTCTTTCTTCTGGATTGGACTTTGTTACTATTGATGGAATGATGATGGAACAGCAAATGAGCTACACATAAATCATCATGGAACCATCAAACGATATTATAGCAGAACACATTTCCCCCTTATCCCAACAGTGGCTGACATTTGAAAATATGACAAATTCTCTGGGCTGCCTCGCAAAGCAGACAAGATGTTACCTTTGATGCTTCCTGTTTGGCACCTTGCACAGAACATGCCACTGCTCACGAAGCCAAAAATATTGTTCAAAAAGGGAATTCTATAAAAGTAGCTCTAGAACTTCAACTTCTAGGGAAGGACAACTGCCTTATTTGATGTCTCGCATAGAAACGTACCTGATGTTGGAACTTAAAGGACAAATTTGACGGTCTTCATGGGAGAATAAATATTTTCACACTTTTTCTGGCAGTCAAAAAGAAATAGAAGAGTGGTAAGTAGTACCCTCACACAGGAAACTCCTGTCGTGTTAGACAACCTCAACAATGCACTCTTTCTTTACCACTATATTCTGAAATCAGAAAATCTATATGATAACCATTTTTTGGCTGAGGTGTCTCAGTTAACTATTCTTTTGTTGAGGGGGGGGGGGGCTGGTACAAACAAAAAAAAAAGAGCTTCCTCAAAGAACTCATTCAAACAGGGAATTCACAGTACCCGGTGAGCAGCTACTTAACAGCAGCTGACAGATTGTCTTACTAAGAAAGGACCTTTAATCTTTGGACTTTTAAAGGCAAAGAACATGCATACTCTGCTGCATCTCTGTGCAAAATATAAAACTGAGTTATTTTATGATTTACAGACAAATGCAAAATCTGCATGTAATTATTTTCTTTGGAACTTTTATAAAAGCCTCAATTTTGTGAGAGGCTTTTGTTGCAACATCAATATTATGACAGCTTTTTAACAGTGCTTGCCTTTATGGCACTAAGTACTTAGTTGCACTCAGTTCATTTCTGCTGTTGCCTGTGCAGTTTAGATGTTATGTTCAAAAGAATAAATTCCATGCATCTTCCATCCTCAGCCTGGAAGGAGTCAGAACAAAAGGTAATATTGAAGGCCAGTACCATGACGTAGCATATGATATGGCAGCTTGCTGCAACGCTAACATCCAGACTGGCAGAACTGAAGTCTATGGATAATGGAAATAAATATGAAGACCAGGAGAAACCCTACCACCATCAAAATTATCCTTAATAGCTGCATCAAAATATCTAAATATCTTCTTGAAAAGAATAAGTAATGACTAGAAATAAAGCCTGTAAAAGATGCAAAGACATAATATAGTCTACTAACAGTACTATATGCATTTAGCAAGACTAAGGTAATAGCCAACGACTGTGTATGCAAGTTCAGTAACATTAAGAACCATGTCTAGGAAATACCTTTATTATATGGACGCTGACACCAGTATTGAAACAATTCAGATATTACAAAAAAACAAATCTAGTTTCAACTAGCTGGCACTGCACAAAAGGAAGTTGCAAAAGTCTTCTTAAAACAATCAGCTAATATTTTACCCTTACAAAGCATAACATATACAGTTAACTTTTTAAATATGCTATTTTATTCACTTCTAAGTAGGAACATCTCTGCATACACGTCTCTTTTCAGGGTGACTAAGGAACAATAGCTAGGTAAGTGACTCGCTACAGTCAAAGTATGCATGAGAAGACAAGAATCAAAATAAGGACTAAAAGATGAAGCTCATTATAAAAACTTACAGCTTTTGACCTTCTGCTCTGAACTTTCACATCCATTTCAAGCTTTAGGACAAACTGCATAAAGAAGCCAAACAATGGACATATTTCCCCAGTCACATCAACTGTGGTTTACAATGCACCAAAAATTTCAGCCGGATTTATCCCAACAGTTTAATAACACAGACAATGCCTCATTCTAGAACAAATGGCATAGATATGTCTAGACAGTATACAATTTCCATTCATCTTAGATATTTCATAAAAGAAAACGTGACTACTTACATAAATACTAGGAGTCGGAGGATTTAATTTGTCCTTTGGCAGGGCAGGAAAGGGTGTTGGAGGTGAACGCGGTGGTGGGCACTTGTCCAATATAATGCTACTGTTAGATAAGCCATTTTTCCCTAGGTTCCTGCAAAACAAAAAGCTATTTCACAATTTTCATGCACATAAAAATTAGCAAAATAAACCAATGAAATGTATTTTCTGACACAACATTTTTACAATTATTACAGTAAATGTTATTACTTTTAACATAAAATGCATGGAAGTATTCTGTTAAACTGAAACAATAAATGCAATCTCAGAAAAACTCGTACCGTTTCTATAAGTCACAAATGAAACAAGAGTACATTTTTTTTAAATAGCAATCCATTTTATCACACTTTAAAAACATACTGGGGAGAAAAGCATTTTAAAATGCATATCCCCACCTTTAAATGTGATCCTTAAACTAAGAGAGAAACATATAACAAACTTGCTCAAACTCATCTAGTCAAGACATATAACTTACTAAATCTGAACAAGACGTTTGACTTTTCGGCTTTTCTTGGTTAGGGGTTGCCACAGCAGAACTCCGGTCCGCTAATGACTGGCAGTAGATTTTTATGGTGCCGAGTTGCCAGCTCGACGCCCAACCTTCAGCGACAACCTTCAGCGAAGGCACGCACATTCACACGTCTTTCGGAGGCCACTCAACTGCGGGGAGGACATGCAGACTCCACACAGAAGGCACTCCAGCAGAGAATCGAACAGGAGAACCTCTTGCTGTAAGGCAACAACACTACCACTGTACCGACGCGGCTTAAATCTGAACAAGACTACTCTGTCAATAACGGTTTCCTTCCCAGAAAACAAACTGGATAAGTGTAAAAAAAAAAAAAAAACATTTCATAGAAGCATTTTAACATGCTGCACAATTTTTTCATGATTGTCATGTTAAGTAACTGTGAAACAGCAACAAGGACAGCAAGTGTGCCTAAGTTCTCAAATACCTGTGACATGGATTCTCATTTCTCCCCCCATTAGCTAATCTTCCTGAACTGTCTAAAGTTTCACCCTCCCTTTATCTTAAATTACCAGCAGCACTACCCATTCCATTTTCTCTACCAGGATAACAACACTCGTAAAGAAACCCATGCCACTAAAAAAAAAAAAAAAAAAATACAAATTACACAAAATTAATACATACTCTGTCGAATTCTCTGGATTAATGATAAAGTAACTCCATTGTGACAGGAGCAATCCTGCATCATATAATAAAAGTCAACAATCTTCCCATTTTGTTACCCAAATACAGATTCTACAGCACCCCACTTTGACAAATATAAGCAAGAAGATAAATGCATGAATCACAGAAAGGGAGGAAAAACTGGTCATGCTTCAATCACAGTTATTTTTAGATAGCTAATTCAGACAATAAAAAGTTAACTTCTTTCGTCTGATTTGTTTGAACTACTCTTGGTTTACAGTAAACCTTGGTGTTCGTGAAAATGAAGTGAGAAAAATGCAATTTACAAATCCATGGGTTTAGCAAATAGGCATACGATGCTGGAAGAAGCTGCACTCTGAAGCTGCCGGCTCATTTGCCTGTTATAGTAGTTCTGATGGATGTTTAAGATCTAAAGGTACTTGAATAAGAAAACGAAAAACAAACAGTAGAACAATGTGGCTCAGAAAGTCAGGAAGTCCAAAGACCAAACAGAAAGCCTTAACGCTGGTTTATTGTTTTAAAAATTGCTTAGCGTTTTCGCCACTCAGAGTAGCTTCATCAGAGGAACAATTCAAAAAAGGCGCCAAACCTTTTGAATAATTAAATACAGATGGTCAAATTACGTCACTTCCTTATTGACACAGAAAAATAAGTACAAAAATGTCAAAATACAATTGATAAAAATAATAATAATAAACGTAAATACTGACCATCAACAAAATTAAGTCGTGGTGAAAAGTTAGTTACTATCCAAAACATGTTTGATCAATTGAATACTTTAGGAAATGAATTCAATATTAAATAAATAAATAAATAAATAAAACAGTTCAACACACAAGATAGTGTTGTAAAAAATAGTATTATTAAAAAGTATGTGTGTATATGTTAAATAATAAAATCTCATCTTTTCAAACTAGATGTAGAAGCACTAAATAACTAATTTAACTGTTTGTTGTTTGGCTTTCTACGTCGGCAAAACCGATAGGAAATTTAGAGAGCGTATTTGCCAGCATCACTATGCTATTAAACATGGTAAATGCAAAAATGCATTGGCCAAACACATAGTCAACAATCCAGGACATAGCTTTCAGTTTATGGGGATTGATCATATACCAGCAAACATCCGGGGTGGCCCTTTTTCTCTATTACTGGAGAACCGGGAGCTTGAATGGCAGCTTAAATTAGATGCATTCAATTCTCCCGGATTAAATGACAGCTGTAATATAGCACCTGTACTGAAATATAAGTCTTTTCTGAGATAAACTATTGACTTTTACTTTCATATTATAACCTTTTATGATCAAATATGGTTATATACATTCAGTAAAAATATACATATTTTAATAACATTTTTTAGTTATATTTGTTAAATATCCATTAAATAGTTATTTAGTGTTTCTACATCTAGTTTGAATAGATGAGATTTTATTATTTAACATATACACACATACTTTTTAATAATACTATTTTTTACAACACTATCTTGTGTGTTGAACTGTTTTATTTATTTATTTAATATTGAATTCATTTCCTAAAGTATTCAATTGATCAAACATGTTTTGGATAGTAACTAACTTTTCACCACGACTTAATTTTGTTGATTGTCAGTATTTACGTTTATTATTATTATTTTTATCAATTGTATTTTGACGTTTTTGTACTTACTTTTCTGTGTCAATAAGGAAGTGACGTAATTTGACCATCTTTATTTAATTATTCAAAAGGTTTGGCGCCTTTTTTGAATTGTTCCTCTGATGAAGCTACTCTGAGTGGCGAAAACGCTAAGCAATTTTTAAAACAATAAACCAGCGTTAAAGCTTTCTGTTTGGTCTTTGGACTTCCTGACTTTGAGCCACATTGTTCTAAAGGTACTTGAATGTTCATTGACAAAAATCAGATAATAACTACCAAATATAACAGAACACATGTTCAGTACACTATAGTAAAACTATTAGTTATGTATTCACTGTAACTTGACATCTCTGTTGCTCATGTTCATTCTTCTTCACCAATGGGTTCAGATCCTCTGATTTGACTCGACTGCATTCAATAGATTTCAGATACAGCTCTTGAGCTCCTCTCTCTACTCATAATGCTCTACTCCACAAACAACACCACAAATAGAGTTTGCTGCCTAATTGCCTCCTTTTATAGCAGAGATAGACAGACATAAGACGGACAAAATACAGACAGGGCTTAAACCAGAAAATGAATAGTTCCAATACAGTCTAACAGGTACTTCCAGGAGTGACAAGGACGGGGGAAGGATGGGATGGAAGGCGAGGAAGAATGAAAATCGACAACACAGATGTCAAGCTATGGTGAGTGCATGACGAATAAACCTAATGTCCTTTTCGTTCTTCCTCACCAATGGGACAGAATCCCCAACTGTGTAACCAGCTGGAGGTCCTCATGGAAGGCCCTGCAGGAGCACTGTCAAACCAAAGAAAGCTCTGCTTCTGGAAATGATGTCCAATTTTGTAATGTGTAACAAAGGTATCAGACTGACATTTGTGCTGCAGCTACTTGATCATCAATGGAAGTGCCTGACCAAAAGGCAGACAGAATGAGCTTGAAGAGGTTGTGGTAATTTTAGTCATTTTTGAGAATAAAAAAATGAAATGCAATCAGTAATCCACTTGGCTAGGGTAACTTTAGATACTGCCTGAACTAAGCAATTTGAGAAGGATACAAAGAGTTGATCAGACTTCCTGACCTATTTTGTTCTTTGAAGATAAAAACAAAGTTGTATGTGCACATCAAGGAGATGAAGCATGTACTCCCCCTTACTCGTAAAATTCAGAAAGGCGACTGGTAATTATATGTACTGGTTGATATGTTCAGATGTCACCTCAGAAACAAAGGAAGGGTTAGTGCTCAGAAACTCCATATCTTTATGGTAGGGCCTGGAGCTCAGAAATTCTTCTTGTTGAAGTAATAGCTACTAAGAGGATAGTTTTCCAAAAAAGGTACTTCAGATCACATTTGTTTGCCGGTTCAAAGGATTTTTGGGTTAATGGCTGAAGGACCGCTGTAAAGTCTCAAGGAGGGGAAGGATCCTTTATTGGGGGGTCTGAGGAGAAAAATGCCTTTCACAAAGGCCATACACAACCTGGACTAAAACAGAGAAGATTTGTTTCCAGAATGGAAACACAAAATTGCTGCGAAATGAAGTTTAATTGTAGTAAAACTAGCTCCTTTGTTAAAAAGAGAAAAACAATGTCTGAAGTTGGTGCTGAAAAGGTGTCAATATTTTGGTTAGAGGCCCAAATAAAAATTATTTTCCATTTGCTTATGTAGACTTTCTTGGTAGAAGCTTTCTGGGAGGCCAATATAATATCACAAACTGGGGAAGAAAACCTGGACTGTAACCATTACTTGAAGTGGAGAAACCATGTGGTTAAACTCGAGGACAAGGAGACTGGGGTGCTGAATTCTTGATGGGTGAGACAGATCATCCTGAGTGGGTTCCAGTATCCATGGAGGATAACGCAAGTGAGACCACAAGAAGCGGAATCATACCTGCAGAGGCCAGAAGGGGGGCAAGGAGGGTGACTGAGCTCTTCATCCTGCCTGCTTTCTGTAAAAACATTGGAATCAGAAGAAGTGGAGGGTGGGCATACAGGAGACCTGGGGGCCAATCATGAATCAGAGCATCTCTCAGTGACTCCCCAGTACAGGAAAATCAGAGAGAAGCGCTTGCTGCACTTGAGGGGTGAGGAAAACAGGATGCAGCAAGGCTGACTCCAGCAGCTGAAGATCATATTCTCTAATGACAGATTGAGAGACCATTTGTGTGGCATGAGAATGCATCTGTTGAGCCTGTTTGCTAGAGTGCTGGTTTTCCCTGGGATGTGTTTTGTATTGAGAAAGTGGTATGAAAGGATTACCCATTCCCAAACCCTCATGACCTCTCTCCACAGTGGATAAGATCAGGTTCCTCCTTGCTTGTTTATGTACCATACTATTGACATGTCTGTTGTTTGAACTGCAACAGTTCCCAGAAGGAGAATGTCTTGAAATGACTGCAATGTTAGAATAAAGTACAGTTTTGTACCTACCATAAATGTAGATGTCAGATAGGTATGCATCTGCAGTAATCACATATGGGTTGTCCTGCCTCAGGCAGCCCTTCGGTCAGCCGGATTCCAAAGTCTGGGTCCGGCGTCGGCTGAGGTCGCCCTTTCCCCGACGTCAGAGCGACTGGGGTATAAAAGCGTCAGCAGACGCCATCTTCCTCAGTGTTTCTTGCCCCAGATGCCAGGTGCCCTCAAAGGAAGGCTAAATTTGGAGAAATGCAATAAATTCCAAATGTGCACAGAAATATATATATATATATATATATATATATATATATATATATATATATATATATATATATATATATATATATATATATATATATATATATACATATATATATATATATATATACACACACACACACATATATATATATATATATATATATATATATATATATAAAACAAATACACCATAACAGATAACCCCAGCTAGCTATGAGAGGAAAAGTACCCAATAAATACCAAAGATGGGAAGGAGGGAGGGTAAACCTGACTGCAGATGCATACCTATTGGACATCTACATTTATGGTAGGTACAAAACTGTACTATGTCCTTCAAGGATGCATCTGCAGTCATCACATATGGGTAGAATACCATAGCCAATCTGGGGGTGGAGGATCTATGTAAAGGATGGTGTAGCTAAAATGCTCTGCAGGACTGCCGTAGCAAAGCCTGCTCTGGATCTGGAATATAAAGGTAAATTGTAATGCTTGGAAAATGTATGCATGGAGCTCCATGTAGCAGCTTCTAAAATGTCCTTGGTAGCCACCCCTCTCAAGAAGGTTATAGAGGTGGCTGTGGCTCTGGTGGAATGAGGTCTAATGTTAGCTGGCACAGTTTTTCCATGAAAGGAATAACAAAAACGAATGCAATTCCCTATCCATTTTGAAATTGTCTGTTTGGAAATTGCTTTTCCTTGTGCACCAGCAGCATATGCTACCAACAGCTGGTCAGTTTTTCTGTAGCTTTTAGTTCTGTCCAAGTAGTAGCGCAACTGTCTGTGCATATCCAGGGTGTGCAGAAGTTTCTCCCCTTTGTTTTGTGGATTTGGAAAGAAGGTAGGCAGGTGAATAGCTTGGTTTAATGAGACCCTGGATACCACCTCTGGCATAAATGAAGGATTGGTTCTCAATGAGACTCTGTCCTGATGAAAAATAAGAAATGGCTGTACTGCCATGAGAGCCTGTAACTCAGATACTCTTCTTGCTGAGGTTATGGCCAGAAGGAAGGCGGTCTTCCAAGACAGGAACTGTAGGTTCTGCAGATGCTGCTGGTTCAAAGAGAGGCAGAGTTAGTTTTTCCAAGACGAAGTTAAGGTCCCAAGTAGGCACTGGAGGTTTCCTTGGAGGACTGATGTTTTTAATTCCTCTTAGAAACTGTCTTAGGAGAGGATGAGAAAAGACAGGTGGATCAGTATTGTACTCTGCTGAAATTGCTGAAGCATGAATTTTAATGGAAGAGTAAGACAGGCCATTGTGGAGCATTTCTGCCAAGTATTCCAGGATATGTGGCATGTTCATCACTGTCGCATCTAGGCCCTTTGTGGTGCTCCAAGTGTGAAATCTTTTCCATTTTGCTGAATATGCCTTTCTTGTGGAAGGCCTGCGAGTTTCCATGATGATATCCTTCACTCTCTTGGATAGCTTATCCTGAGGAGGAGTCAAGGTATTTTCCAGGCTGTTAGTTGCAAGGTTTTCAGGTTGGAATGCAGAGTTTTGTAATTGTGCTGTGTCAGGAGAAGTGGCCATTGAGGAAGAGGCCATGGTTTCGTGCGTGACATGCTCTTTAACAGTGGGTACCAGTGCTGTCTTGGCCAGTCCGGAGCTATCAGAATCACTTCTGGCTGCTCTGCCCTGATCTTCAGTAAGACCTTGGTCATTAATGGAAGAGGTGGAAATGCATACACTGTTAGAGTTCTCCAGCTGAAAGATAGGGCGTCCACTTTCCATGCTTGTGGGTGGTATGTCCTTGAGCAGAATTTCTTCAGTTGATGATTGTGGGGGGAGGGAAAAAGATGTATGTCTGGCCTTCCCCATGATTGTGTTATCTTTAGTAAAATGTCTGGGTGCAGCATCCATTCGTGTGCATCCATGATATTTCTGCTTAAGCTGTCCGCCAGTATATTGTATTTTCCTGGTACAAACTGGGATTGCAGGTCTATATTGAGTTTCAAGGAAAGTTCCCATAGATTCATTGCCAGTCTGCAAAGAGGGTAGGAATGGGTGCCTCCTTGTTTGTTTATGTACCACATAACTGTGGTGTTGTCTGTCCTTATTAGCAGGTGGCCTTGATGCAGAAAGAGTTTGAAGGCCTCGATTGCATGTATCACTGCCAGCATTTCCTTTTGGTTTATGTGCATGCGTAGCTCCTTTTGTGACCATAATCCTTGAATACATCTGCCCTCCATGTGCGCTCCCCAACAGTGGTCTGAAGCGTCCGTTGTAATGGTTTGGCTGGCTATTGGCTTGCTGAAGGGCAGACCCCTGTTTGACTGGCTTGCTTGAGCCCACCACAGAAATTCCTTTTGGAGGCATGGAATGAGTGGGATCAAAGTTTCTAAGCTGTGACTGTGCTGAGTCCATAAACTCCTTGGGTACCATTGTAGTTTACTCATATGCAGCCTTGCTTGGGGAATCAGAAGAATGCAAGATGCCATGTAACCCAGGGCCTGCAGGATTTTCCTTGCAGTCAGCTGAGTTTGTCTTGTCAGATTCTTGAAGTAATCTGGTAGTTGTCTTTGTTTTTCTTCTGTGAGAAAAGCCATTTGGGTGATTGTGTCTAGATCCGCACCCAGAAAAGTTATTCTTTGGGATGGAACAAGTCTTGATTTGTGAATGTTGACTGTGTATCCAAAGGCCTGCAGTAGGTGGATGGCATAATTCAAGTCCTTTACCAAAGTTTGATGGCTGTCCGCTTGTATAAGGCAGTCGTCCAGGTATGGGTATATTTGAATCCCCTGAAGTCTGCAGTGTGCAATTACTGATGCCAGGCATTTCATGAATACTCTGGGCGCAGTAGATAAGCCAAAGGGCAATGCTGAGAATTAATAATGCTCTGAACCTGCAAGAAATCTGAGGTGTCTTCTGCAACTTTGTCTGATGGGGACATGCAGGTATGCCTCCTTGAGGTCTAGAGTCACCAGCCAAGACCCCTTGCCCAGCATGGGAAGGAGTTGCTGTAGAGTCAGCATTCTGAATTTTGGCACAATGAGTTAAGTATTCAGTGCGGACAAGTCGAGAATAGGCCTCCATTGATTTTCTTTTCTTGGAACAAGGAATAGTCTGGAATAAAATCCTTGGCCTTGTTCTGAAAGAGGAACCTTTTCTATAGCTTTCATTTGCATTAAGTTGGAGATTTGTTTCAAAGCCTCTGCCCTTTGATTTGGTGGCAGGTCTGGCATGCCTTTTCTTTTTGGCAATGTGTGAAAATGGAACCTGTATCCTCTTGTCTATTATTTGCAGTGTCCATTTGTCTCTTGTAATACTGTGCCAATTGTCTGAGAATAAAGAAAGCTTTCCGCCCAAAGGTGCTTCTAATTGAGCCCTGGTTGGCGGAGTCAAAGCAGTCATTGAGTCTGCCCTTGTGCAGCAGTTGTAGGCCCTGCACCACCTCTCTGGTTGGGAGGCTGCCATTGACGCCCTCTGTAGGAGCCTCTAGCTTGCCCTCTACCTCTGGCACGCCTGTTCTTGCCTCTCTGAAATCTTTCTGTGTCCGGAAAGGACCCAATTCTTGGTAGGCCAATTTCTGCTGCATCTTGGTGGTTGGACTTGTAGAAAATCTTTGACTGTTTGTACAGATTTTGCCTTTTCCTCAAATTTCTTTAAGACCTCCTGAGCAGTGGAGCCAAATAACTTTTGCTTTTCCAGTGGAGCATCCAGAAGCTTAGCTTTAACATGGTCTGGCAGAGATTGTTCCTTCAGCCAAGCATGCCTACGTATGACTGTACCTGTCATAGCTGACCTACATGAAGCTTCCAATGCATCATAACCACATTGTAAGAAATGGTTGCTAACCTGCTGGGAGTTATGTACCAGATCATGTAGTGATTTGCGATCTAGGGGTTCTGGTGAAGACAGTTTCTTATGCAATTCATCTAACAAATACTCTTGGTACTGTATCATATGAAATTGACAATTTAATGCCCTCATAGAAAGAGTATCAGAAGTATACACTTTTTTACCCCATCTCTCTAAAGCCCTGGACTCCCTTTCAGAGGGAAGTGGGTTTTTAGTGGTGGCAGCCGCAACCCCTTTAGGGCCCTGGGAAATAGTTTCTGGATCAGCAGAGTGGGCCTTGTAAAGAAAATGATGCGAGTCCGGGACCCTGTAGTACCTATCGGGTTTGGCAGGGGCCAGAGGAAGAGTGTCAGGGGTTATGCTAGACTCAGAGTACACATCATCAATGACATTCAAAACAAGAGGAATAGCCAAAGATCTATGCTGAGGTAAATGCAGAAAAGTTCTTAATCTTTTCCTGGAATCAGAGAATTCCTGGCCTTGCCATTTGAAATGCTCTCTCATAGTGTGAAGGGTCTCCCCGAAGGATAGTTCTTCAGGAAGGGAGGCCGAGGGGATTGATTCCTCTGCATCAGAGTCCTCGTAGGCCGAAAAAGCCTCCTCCTGGTAGTCCGAGAGAGCAGAGCCATCAGAGGCCTCCTCTGAGGAGTGGTGATCAGAGGGCTCAACCCTGGACCTTTTGTCTAGAGGAGGTTGAGAGCCCCTATCCGGATGGGGTTGAGAGCCCCTAATCAAGGAAATAAGGTCCTCTGCTAAAGTAAGAATCTGTGAACTTGTAGAGGGTCCCTGAGGAATAACCCTGGGAGGCATAGCTTTTGTCTGTTTAGCAGCTTTAGCCCTGGCGAATGCCTTTATGGACATGGATGCAGGAGGCCTAGCTGCACCACGTGCTGGAGTAGTTTTGTCTAGAGGAATGGTGTCGGAAGTTTCCAAGACACCAGTTTCTGAAGGAAATTCAATAACCGACTCAACAGGGGCCTCTGAGGCCGAGGTTGTCGGTTGAGCAGTTTCGGGGGTCGGAAGTACCAAGGACTCGGTTTCAGCCGAGACCACTCGCGGTAGGCCTGGCCGTGGTTTCAGCCGAAACCGCGGTCCGCGTGTGTCGGTCCTTGTCCTTCCGTTTCTTTATTAAATGTGAAGTCTGAGTCTCCGACGGCATATTGTATGAAAAACTAGCCCCAAAAAATTCCTCTGCAAACTCCGCCCGATGTCTAAGAGTGCGTCGGTTGAAGGAAGCACAGGCAGAACAGGCCGAGACGTCGTGGTCTGGGCCTAGGCAGGGGAGGCAGTAAGAGTGGAAATCTTTATGAGGTATTTGTTTCCCACAAGTTAAGCAATTATTAACTTTATCTGACATCGGCTGAGGCAAGAAAGAGTCCCCAACGGGGTACTTAGCTTTTGAAGTCTTCGGTAGCTGAATTACAGGAGCTGGCCGACCGGCACTTGCGAACTGCTTCTGCTTCGGGCACCACGCAGCAAGAAAGACTGAGGAAGATGGCATCGGCTGACGCTTTTATACCCCAGTCGCTCTGATGTCGGGGAAAGGGCAACCTCAGCCGACGCCGGACCCAGACTTAGGAATCCGGCCGACCGAAGGGCTGCCTAAGGCAGGACAACCCATATGTGATGACTGCAGATGCATCCTTGAAGGACATCAGCTCTCATCTCTAGGATGTCGATATGCAACTTGATCTGCAGATGGGGCCACATGTCTTGGGCCATCTTTCTCAAGAATCCCCACCCCAGTTGGGAAGCATCCGTGGTCATTGTGGCAACTTGGGGGAGGAAGGGTTAATGGTCTGCCCAGAAATAGTTTGGACTGAATCCACCAATGAATATGTTTGTTTGCAGATTGGAGAGAGTCTTATGCGAAATGACAGGGCTTGATAAAGCATGGACCACAGAACTGCCAGGGTCCACTGAAGGATACACAAAGAAACGTGCTAGAGGGATCAGAGGTATGGAAGGTGACATCAACCCCAGAGCCTGAAGAACTAATCTTGTTGCAGGATGACAGTGAAGACCGAACCTGATGTCTCAACAATGTGATGCAATGGAGAGGTAAGGAAGGCACCAGAGTTGTACTTGAGAGTCCCTATGAATTTCCAGGGTCTGTACCAGGACTAGGTTTGACTTGGCATGGATTATTGAGATGGAAAATCATAGATGTCTCCTGGATCACCTGTTTATTTTTATGTGATAGTATGCATCCTGGAGATCTACAGATCACAGCCAATCGTCCTTGCACAGAAGGGACAGGATGGACTGAAAAGTGACCATGTGGAACTTTGTCTTCTTTACATACTGGTGCAAATGCTTAGATCCAAAATGGGTCTTCGGTCCCCTGTTTTCTAAGCACTAAAAAGAAGGAAGAGTAAGTTCCGAATCATATCTGGTTGGGTGGGAACACTTGCATGACTCTCTTCTGCAGCAGGTTTTGTATTTCTCGTGCTGCATCCTTCCTCTGACTGGGTGGAACATTGGGAAGTTTCTTGAGTAGGAGGAGGAAAGGAAAAGTAGTATGTAGCAACCTCTGGATAGGATTCTTAGCACCCATAAATCTTTTGTAATATCTGTCCAGGCATCTAGGTGCAAAGAGAAATGACCCCCAACTAGCTCCAGAGTTGGGCAGTAGGGCAGCCCTTCAGGAATGCTGACAGGGCTATTGGAAAAGAAAACTCTAAAGTCCTGGTTCTGCAGGCACCCTCTACTTCTTGGGCGATGTCTACCATTAAAATTTCCTCCTCTGCTTCTGGAAGAATTATCCCCACGTGAATCATAGAAAGGCCCTAGAGATTTTCAGGACCACATCTTCTTATCACCTTGTTGGTTTCTACAGAAGATCCATTGAGGGGCAGAACACTTGACTGCTACTGCAGTCAAGAGCCTTTCCCTCTTGTTCACCGAGGGTAAGCGTGTCCTTAACTGATGGCCTAAAAAAGAAAATGCCATCAAAGTGGGCATTAAAGGATGTCTTGAAGGGCTCTGCAAAATTGCATAGCCACATTCAGGCATGTTTCCGTAGGCTATACCTAAATCAGCAGCTCGAGACATACCTTCTGCAGTATGGAAGATTAGCCTCATCAATACATTTGAAATGGACAACAGAATGGCCAGTTGAGAAGAAGTCTTTTTGAAATCCTAAGCAAATATGGACTCAGAGAGTATTTGACAACGCCTTAGTCAAATCTCTGCAGAAGAGTGAAATGCGCCAAGTAGTTTAGAGACGTCAGCGAAAAAGTAGCTGAGGCGAGCACTCACTTTCCATATCTGACCATCACTCTGGACTACTTGTTCGCCAGACGGACAAAAGAGCTCTGTTCAGCTAGCTACTTCTTGGTGCTTGCCACCACCAGACCAGCATCAACCAGGACTCCCTTGCTCCAGTGGGGTCTATCCCGGGCACTTGGGAATAGGTTCGACAGTGTCTGGGTTCTTTACAAGCCTGCCAGGAAACAAAGTCAATCAGTTCATCCACTGAGGGCTCACCCAGGATGTATATGGTCCAGAACCGAAAGCCTCCAGAAACACTGATTCTTCATGAGAAGGAGACTGAGAAGGCCAACCACTCTTCTGTTTGAGAACATCTCCAAAGAAGATGTCATCAGGTTGCAATATGGGGGTTCCCTCTCCCTCATCAAAATTAGTATCTTCTGTGATGGACTCCATGGGTGAAAGTGTCTCTCCTCTTGCACATCCTCTTCCAAGGAACCTACTCCATGGGAGGTTCAGGAAAGGTAGCAAAAAAGGGGGGAGGGGGAGTTCCTGAAGAGGAACTGTCTTGGAGGATTCCTGGAACTGGCTGTCGCTATCAGATAGATCTTATGGGCTCAGAGCTTGGAATCAAAGATGGGTAGGATCCGAGAAGATGGTTCCCCATGAAAAGAGAAAGCCCCCTTCCACCACCTTAAAGGCCAAAAGACCAGGGGAAGCACCCCCCCCCAAGCCGAAGCTCCTGAGGAAGGCAGGTCAGGGCCGCCCCCGGATCTCAGCCTCAAGGGGAGGATCAGATCTGAGATGTCCAGGGCCAAGGCTACAAATCAGAGCCAAACCCAACTCCCTGGACCCGGCACTGACCTCTCAGATCCAAGATCTGCACTTATCAGAGAGTATCAGAGCAAAACTGTTCAGGGACACCATTGGAGTCAAGGAAGGTACTTTCCTCAGATGTGACGCAGAATCTCTCGGGGATCTTGTATCCTGGGACTCCAAAACCACTGGTCAGACTGGAGAAGGAGAGAGAATAGGCTTAGCAGATGCACTCATGGATCTAGAAGGGGACAGAGCTGAGAGAACCCCCATCTGGATCAGAGCCCTGAAAAAAGTCCGCATCATCCTATCCACATTTGCCTCTGACAAACTCCTTGAAGACCTGGAAGATGCTGTGGATGAGGGTCTGGAGTGTTTCTTTGGAGTCTGATCTCAGGACCATGGCTCCTGTGGGCAGAGCTAAAAGTCTGATCCGTGGTCCTGAGATCAGATGAAGAGGCAGAAGGAAGTGGAGAAACCACTACTGGAGTCGGAACTGTAGCATCAGAAAGGCATTTAGGATCCGAGACGGTCACATCCAAGATTTTTATATCTTCTCTAACAGCTCCGACTAAGCTTGAGGAGACTTAGGTGGAGACCTCTTTTTTGTTTCCAAAGAAACAGATTTTGTTGGTTTGGCGGGGTCCTGAGGCCCAAAAGTAGACAAAAGACCTTCAAGTATTAATTTATTGCGTCTGTCAGCCAGTGCTCTGGGGTTGAAGGTAGATCATACTGAACAGGCTGCACTGAGGTGGTCAGGTCCTAAACAATAAATGCACTTCGAGGGCATCCAAATTGGGGATCTTATGCCCATAAGAAGTGCACGATTTGAACCCTGTCGGTTTCTCAGACACGGGAGACTACAGAAAAATCAGATCAACCAGACAGCCCTATAAGCCAAAGCATAAAAAAAAGTTTTTGAAGGAGACCAACAATGCAGTAAGCCCAAAGGAAAAAAAAAGATAAGTAATACCAGTTATGGTATACAATAACTACCTAAAAAGGTAAGAAAAATATACCAACAGTTGTATTTGACAGGAACTACTGAAGTAGTAGATTACAATATACAGAAGATACACAATAACTACACTAACTCCTAACACCAGCAAATACCAAGAGGGAAGAAAAAGGAAGTAAGAGGGTATAGGAGGAGGAGAAAAAGGAAACAGGACTATCCCAAAAATTTGAGACAAAAAATAACGACATACAGCTTCGCAGCAGAACTTGCATCTAACCACAATGGTGGCACACGAGACCCAAGGTGTTGGTGTTGGAATAGAGCATTGTGGGTAGAAGGAGGAGATCAAGAGTGGGGGATCCGTAGTCTACTGAATGTGGCCGAGTCGGATCAGAGGATTGGACCCGAAACCCATTGATGAGGAAGAATGAAAAGGACACCATCAGATCTAACAATTCCCATCCAGGAATCCTCTAAAAATTATATTGGTTGGTATACAAGAAAGTTAAACAGTAAAATATAGTAGAGAAAAATTTATAATTTACATACAAATAGGCAAATTTATTCTTAAATTTCAGCAGCTAAGGCAGCATAAAGAGATAAGCCCCGATTACGATTCAGTTCGATTAGTTTCTCAGGAGACTGAGCGGCAGGGAGGGATAAGCATGCCCATCCTGGGGGTGATAGAATGGTACGTGTGCTACCACATGACGATCCCATGCCATGGATCCCACATTGGATGCTTCCCCATGACTGTATCATGCTGCCACAAAGGGAAAGGGGGAATAACAGGATAGGCCAAAGTATGACCCCCCCCCCCCCCAACAGAAGGGAGCACAGGTGTGTCAGGTCCCGTTACCAACAATCTGTGACTGACCCTAGCAATTACCTGAATAAGTCTGGGGGAATGGAGTAGCAAGATGACCTGGCATGGATGGGGCAAAAGGGCCGGGCCTGTAATGAAGGAATGGTGGGAAGAAAAAGCAATTTCTTAGTACATTTCTCAACAAACATGATTTAAATAATGCTGTAATCTTCTAAATGTAGAGTAAAGGTATTAATTATAACTTAAGTAAACATATTACAATCACATTAATGAAAGTAATACAGCCTTTAAACCTATAACACAAATTTTAATATAATAGTGGCAGACCATAAGGACACTTCTTCCATAACATCACAACAAAACATTTTATATACTTTAATAAATATATATAAATAAAAATAAAGCAGTCGTATCACAATGTGCCCCAGTGTTTTTCAGCTGTGTGACAAAACTCAATCAGTATGCATCATTCACTGCCACAAAGTACTGTACACAAACCCTACTTTAAATCTGGAATATTTCAGCCTCGTACCCCAAACTGATTCTTGCACTCTGGAATAATATTGCTTCCCATAACTTGCTCCTTTGATTTTTTTTACACTGTCTGTTCTAATCAACCACCTCATACCCTACATTCATACCTCTCAACCTGCAAACATAGAAAATCTCAACAAGGCTTTTGAAAATTAGGTGCTTCGTGATAAAAATCTGGACATACAATTAGCATGAAATCTGCCTACCTAATAGCATAACCCTGCCTTCTCCAAATATGAGTGTAGGATACAATCACAATCAAAAGTTTCAAAAGTTTAGAAAACAAAAGTGAGAAACTATAAACCAGAATAATCCAAAAGTTATGTACTCACCATAATGATGCATCTGTGTTGCCTGTTTTCATCCTTTCTCAATCAATGAGGTTTTGGACCCAACCTCGGATCAGACGTTGGACACTAACAGGCTTTGCCTTGGTATCCCCAGCTCCTCCCCTTACCCACAATCCTCCCATTTATCTCGAATTACCTCAGATTGAGTTTGCCCTCTATTCAACCTATAATCCTGCCCATGACACTATAGTAACAGTACAGTCTAATTACAAAATGTACTCCAGTTAGACTGGAAGGAAAGGAAGAGAAAGACTGGAGCTCATTAGGAGGCAAACTCATACACCTCAGGTCAAAACAGGAGACCAAAATTAAATCTTCCAAGTAAGAAGGGGGTTGGAGGGTGGAAGGCTGAGGAAGGATGAAAGCAGACAACACAGATGCATAGCTATAGTGACTACATAAAGTACAGTTTTGTACCTACCATAAATGTAGATGTTCGAGTGTATACACTGCTGCAGTCACTACACTTGGGTTATCCTGCCGTCAGGCTGTTCCCCAGTCGGCCTGAGTTCCAAAGTCTTGGTCCGGCGTCGGTTGCTGTCACCTCCGCCCTGACGTCAGTGCGACAGGGGTATACAAGATGCAGCCGACGCCATTTTCTTCAGTTTTTCTTGTCCCAGATGTCAGGTGCCCCCAAATAGGTAGGCAATTCAAATTGCTAATAAAACATACATACGAAAAGCAAACAACAACTTTTAGCTACCAGGAAATACTCCCCATAGGTAGTAAAGGGTAGAAGACATAGGTACGTACCAGCAAGTAAGAGGAGAAGGAGGGAGGGTAACCTGGACTGCAGCAGTGTATACACTCGAACATCTTATGGTAGGTACAAAACTGTACTATGTTCATTGTGTTACACTGCTGCAGTCATTACACTTGGGTAGAATCCCAAAGCTGAGGTAGGGTGGCTGTTTCTATAAGGCATTAGGGGTGGCTATAAGGCCCTGCAGCACTGCAGTGGTGAAGCCAGCTCTGGATTTAGAGTACAGAGGCAGATGGTAATGCTGGTGAAGGTATGTACAGAACTCCAAGTTGCTGCTTTCAAAATAACCTTGGTAGGTACTCCTCTGAGGTAGGCAGTTGAAGTGGCTGTTGCCCTGGTGGAGTGAGATCTAATGCTGCTAGGTACAGGTTTCCCATGGTGTGTATAGCAGAAACGTACACAATGTCCTATCCATTTTGAAATAATCTGTTTTGAAATGGCTTTTTCCTGTGCTCCTGCAGCATATGCTACCAATAATTGCTCAGATTTTCTGAAAGCTTTGGGTTTGTCCAAGTAGAAGCGTAACTGCCTGTGAATGTCCAAAGAATACAGTAGTCTCTCCCCTTTATTTTGTGGTTTTGGATAAAAAGTTGGCAAGTGAATAGTTTGGTTTAGAGCCATACTGGATACCACCTTTGGCATAAACGTAGGGTTAGTTCTTAAAGACACCCTGTCCTGGTGGAAAATGAAGAATGGTTCCACTGCCATTAGTGCCTGTAATTCTGAAACTCTTTGTGCTAATATTGCCAGGAGCAGAGCAGTTTTCCAAGAGATGTATTTTAATTCTGCTGTGTTAGCTGGCTAAAAAGGAGGTAAAGTTAATTTTTCCAAAACAAAGTTGAGGTCCCAAGTTGGAGTAGGTGCTCTACGGGGCGGTCTTATGTTTTTAGCCCCTCTGAGGTACTGTCTTAGCAAAGGATTAGAGAAATTTGGTGGATCCGTGTTGTAATGAGCAGAAATGGCAGAGGAGTGGATCTTGATGGATGAGAAGGACAGGCCTTTGTCCAGCATCTCAGTTACATATTGTAGTATCCGAGGAATGTTTGGGACAGGAGGGTCAAGGCTGTGAGCTTGGTTCCAGTCACAGAATCTCTTCCATTTATCCAAATAGGCTTTCCTGGTACTAGGCCTTCTGGCCTCCAGAATGACATCCATAACAGCTTTGGAGAAAGGCATTGCTTGCTTGACTAAGGAATCTTCCACGCAGCTAGGTTTAAGGTCTTTAGCTGGCTGTGTAGTATCTGATTGTTGTGCTGAGTCAGCAGATGTGGGATTTGAGGCAAAATCCAGGGTGGTCCTTGTGCTAAGTTCTTTAAGATTGGGTACCAGTGCTGGCGTGGCAAGTCTGGTGCAATCAGGATAATTTTTGGCTCTTCTTGCCTGGCTTTTATGAGTACCTTTGGCAGGAGAGGTAGGGGTGGGAAAGCGTATACTTGTAGATTTTTCCAGCTGAATGAGATGGCATCCACTTTCCATGCTTGTGGATGGTAACTCCTTGTGTAGAATTTCTGTAGCTGGCAGTTCATTGGGGATGCAAACAGATCTATGTCCGGGCTCCACCATTTCTGTATTATCATTCTGAGTATTTGTGGATTCAATTCCCATTCATGGGGATCCATGATGTTTCTGCTTAAGTCGTCTGCCAGTGTGTTTTTCTCTCCTGGCAGAAATTGTGCTTGCAAATTAACTTGATAGTTTAGTGCGGAGTTCCACAAGGTCATGGCTTGTCTGCAGAGGGGGTAGGAGTGAGTGCCCCCTTGCTTGTTTATGTACCACATAACTGTGGTGTTGTCTGTCTTTAGTAGTAGTTGTCCTGGATGCAGCAGGTCCTTGAAAGCTATAAGGGCATTTTGTACAGCTAGCATCTCTTTTTGATTGATGTGAAGATGCCTCTGTTCTGTGGGCCACTTCCTCTGAATACATTCGCCTGCCATGTGTGCTCCCCAGGCGTAATCCGATGCATCTGTTGTCAGTGTTTGCCTGGCTGTCGGTTGAGTAAAAGGCTGTCCCTTGTTGAGGTTTCAAACAGTGAATGAAATCTCATACAAAAGAGAACATGATTTTAGACCTATATTGGGAACAGGCTTAGTAAAAACAAGAAGCCACAAATTTTGGCAGGCACAGTAATTTTGTATATACATATTCTCAAGATGCTACATTTATTGAGAATACGTTTAAGAATTTATGGCCCTTGATTTCCATGCAGGATGAATTTAACAAAATTTTTCCGGAACATATTTCTTTTATTAGAAAAAGAAACATTAATTTGAAAGGAATATTTGAGCAAAAAGTACAGTTTTGTACCTACCATAAATGTAGATGTTCGAAGATCCACATTGCTGCAGTCCTTACACTTGGGTAGTCCGCTGTCCTCGGTCGGCCCGAATATCAAAGTATAAGGCTGACGTCGGTCAAGGCGCATTTGACTGACATCAGGACGTCAGGGTACAAATGCGCATGACCGACGTCATATCCTCAGTCTTTTCTTGCCCCAGATGTCAGAAGACCCTAAAAATAAAGGTCAAAAACCAAAAGACAGCAAACCAACCACCAACCTTCCTAGCACCAAACATATGTACAATATATACAATAAACAATATACACCCAATTGACCACCCAACCCACACAACCACCTCCAACAACAGAGGGGAAGGAGGGAGGGTAAATTGGACTGCAGCAATGTGGATCTTCGAACATCTACATTTATGGTAGGTACAAAACTGTACTATGTTCTTCATCTCACATTGCTGCAGTCCTTACACTTGGGTAGAATCCCAAAGCAGAGGAAAGGGAGGATGGCCAAATTATAAGGAAGCAGGAGCTGCCAAAATGCCCTGCAAAACAGCAGTGGCAAAACCAGCCCTGGATTTAGAGTAAAGAGGTAGGTGATAATGCCTGGAAAAAGTATGCACTGAACTCCAAGTAGCTGCCTCCAAAATATCCTTAGTTGCCACCCCTCTTAAAAAAGCTGTTGAAGTGGCAGTAGCCCTGGTGGAATGAGGCCTAATCCCAGCTGGAACTTCCTTGCCATGATGGGAATAACAGAAAGCAATGCAAAACCCAATCCACTTAGAAATAGTTTGTTTTGACACAGGCTTGCCCTGAGAACACAAAGCAAAAGAAACAAATAACTGCTGAGACTGCCTGAACCCTTTAGTTCTGTCCAAATAATAACGCAACTGCCTGTGTACATCTAAAGTGTGCAAAATCTTTTCCCCATTATTTTGGGGATTTGCATAAAAGGTAGGCAAATGAATAGTTTGGTTTAAAGCCACACTAGAAACCACTTTAGGCATAAAGGAAGGATTAGTCCGTAAAGATACCCTATCCTTATGGAAAATCAAGAAAGGCTCAACTGCCATAAGGGCCTGCAACTCAGAAACCCTTCTTGCAGAGGTAATAGCCAACAAAAAAGCAGTCTTCCATGATAAAAACTTTAATTCAGCAGTAGCTGCAGGCTCAAAAGGTTGTAAAGTGAGTTTCTCCAACACAAAATTGAGATCCCAAGCAGGAGTAGGAGCTTTTCGTGGGGGTCTTATATTCTTTGCCCCTCTAAGAAATTGCTTGAACAAAGGATGAGAAAACAATGGTGGGTCACAATCATAGTGAGCGAAATTGCTGCAGCATGAACCTTAATAGAAGAGAAGGACAAACCCTTGTCCAGTAACTCAGTAAGATATTGAAGAGCCACACTTAAATTAGGCTCAGAAACATCAAAATCCTTTGCTGCACTCCAAAATAAAAATCTCTTCCATTTTTCTGCGTACACTTTCCTTGTACTAGGCCTTCTAGCTTCCAAAATAACATTCAAAACTTGTTGTGGAAGTGGAGGCCCACTATGGTTCAAAACAGAATATGCCAGGCTGTTAGGTGCAGAGAGTGAAGCTTGACATTGAGCAGATGACTGTCCTCCTGAGACAACAGGTGTGGAATCGTAGGCAAAGGCCATGGAGGCTTCCGTACCAGGCTCCTCAGTAATGGGTACCAATGCTTTCGAGGCCAATCTGGAGCTATTAAAATCATCCTTGGCTTGTCTTGTCTGGCTTTTAGTAGTACCTTTGGGAGGAGAGGCAGAGGCGGAAAGGCATACACATGAAGATTGCTCCAATTGAAAGAAAGAGCATCCACTCTCCAAGCTGTTGGATGAAACCTTTTTGTGCAAAACTTTGGCAGCTGGTGGTTTAGTGGAGAAGCGAACAGATCTATGTCTGGAGTTCCCCATGACACTGTCAATTTCTGAAATACATGAGGATCCAATTTCCACTCGTGGGGATCCATTATTTGTCTGCTCAACACATCTGCTAAGGAGTTCTGTGCTCCCGGCAGAAACCTTGCCTGAAGATTTAGCTGAAAAGTGAGAGCAGTCTCCCACAAAATCATCGCTTGCCTGCATAGAGGATAAGAATGTGTTCCGCCTTGCTTGTTGATGTACCACATGACAGTTGTGTTGTCTGTTAGAATCAACACCTGCCCTGGAAGAAGTAAATCCTTGAAGGCTATTAATGCAAACTGGACTGCTAACATCTCTTTCAAGTTGATATGTAGATGTTGTAGTCTGGCAGGCCACTTGTCTTGTATCCACTTTCCATTCAGATGAGCTCCCCAAGCTTTGTCTGAGGCATCTGTCGTTAGAATCTGACTCGCCTCTGGCCGGGTCACAGAGAGTCCCTTGTTTAGGTGACATTCCTGAGCCCACCACAAAAATTCCTTTTGAATGCAAGGTATTATTGGAATGACAGTGTCCAAATCCTGGCAGTGCTGTGTCCATACATTTTGAGATACCATTGTAGCTTCCTCATATGCAGTTTGGCATTGGGAAGCACCAGAATACAAGATGCCATGAACCCTAAGGCTTGAAGGACTGTCCTTGCAGTCAGCCCGGACTGATGAGACAACTGATGAAAGTAAAGGGAAAGATTCTTTTGTTTGTCCGGGGTCAAAAGGACCATCTGGGATGCTGTATTCAGTCTCACACCCAGAAAGCACATGTCTTGAGGGGTACTAGACTGGACTTTATTTCGCTCACAGAATACCCCAGGCATCTTAGCACTGCTATCACATAATCCAAATGATGAAGAAGCTCGTCCCTTCCTTGAGCCAGAATTAGGCAATCGTCCAGATAAGGATAAATCTGTATTCCTTTTAACCTGAGGAAAGCTATCACTGGAGCCAGAACCTTCGTGAACACTCTGGGCGCAGTAGATAAGCCAAAGGGCAATGCAGAGAACTGATAATGAGAAGTCCCAGCTCGAAAACGCAGATACTTCCTGCAACTCAGTCTGATAGGAACATGAAGATAAGCCTCCTTGAGATCTAAAGTTACCATCCAATGATCTTTGCCCAGCAGAGGTAAAAGCTGCTGTAGCGTCAACATTTTGAACTTGGGAATGTCCAGATAAGTGTTGAGGATAGATAAGTCCAAAATTGGTCTCCACGTGTTCCCTTTCTTTGGTACGAGGAACAGGCGAGAATAAAATCCTAGGCCCACTTCTGGCATAGGGACCGGCTGAATGGCCCCTAGCTGGAGTAACAGAGAAAT
Source organism: Protopterus annectens (assembly GCF_019279795.1). Classification (NCBI taxonomy): domain Eukaryota; kingdom Metazoa; phylum Chordata; order Ceratodontiformes; family Protopteridae; genus Protopterus; species Protopterus annectens. The sequence continues at coordinate 412,887,341 of NC_056735.1, forward strand.
TTGCTTGTGAGCCTTTATTCTTTGTGTAGGAGGAACATCTGGCATGCCTTTGAAAGGAGGTAAGGTATGGAAATAAAACCTGTAACCGTGGTGTATGATATCCAATACCCATCTGTCTTGGGTAATTAAACTCCAATTTTCTTTGAAAAGTGCCAACCTTCCTCCCAAAGGGGCTGCCAGACGAGAAGGCTCTGGCAGCTGAAAAGGTAGGTCATTGGGTCTGTTTACGAAAGGACTGACCCCTGCCCTCACCTGAAGACTGTGCAGGAGAACTCCCTGTACGAGGCCTGAAAGAACCCTGAGCTCTGCCCCTACCACGTCTAGATCTACCCCTAGACTGGGAATCATAAGAAGGATACATCCACCCCTTAGTAGGCCAATTTCTACTAAACTTTGGAGGCTGAACCTGCAAAAAATCTTTAACAGTCTGCATAGACTTAGCCTTGTCTTCCATTTTCTTTAAAACTGTCTCAACAGGAGAACCAAACAACACATCAGATTGTAAAGGAGCATCTAAAATCCTTGTTTTAACATGGTCAGACAAATTCTGATCCCTCAGCCAGGCGTGCCTGCGAAGAACTGACCCAGTGGCAGCCACCCTAGACGAGGCCTGTACAGCATCAAAACCACATTGCAAAGAATGCTTACCCACCTGTTCAGAAACATGTACTAAATCTTGCAATTCTTTACAATCAATACCTTCCGCCAGAGCATCAACCTTAGACTTCAATTGTGAAAGGAGATAGTTTTGGTATTTTAACATGTGAAACTGGCAATTCAAAGCCCTCATAGCTAGAGTGGAAGAAGTATAAACTTTCTTTCCCCATCTGTCCAAAGCTTTGGCCTCTTTGTCTGAAGGAACCGGATTCTTGACAACAGAAGCCTTAACACCTTTAGGGCCCTGACTAACAGTTTCTGGGTCTGCCCTAGGACTCTTAAAAGATACTTATGAGCTTCAGGCACCCTGTAATATCTATCAGGTTTAACAGGAGCAGGAGGCAAAGAATCAGGATTAAGTGAAGCCTCTGCAAAAACATCTTCCACCACATCTAAAACAGGAGGTATAGCCAAAGGCCTATGCTGGGGCAAAACAAAAATTCCTTAAGCCTTTTCCTGGAATCAGAGAAGTCCTGGCCTTCCCACTTAAAATGCTCCCTCATAGAATGATGAGTTTCTGAAAAGAAAAATCCTCAGGAGGAGAAGCAGAAGGAGTAGAATCATCCACATCAGAGTCAGAATAAGGAGAATACTCCTGCAAGTCTTCAGCCGAAGACTCTGAAACATCCGAAGCCTGCTCAAAACTCCCTGGCTCAGGCTCCACCCTAGGTCTCTTATCAGGAGGGGGCAAAGAACCCCTAATCAAAGTAATCAAATCTTCTGCCATTTTAAGCATATGCTTCTTGGGCACAGTTCCTGAAGAACTAGGGGTGACACCAACTGAAGCTAAACCTGGCCTGCCCCTGGGAGAAGCCTTGGCCACAGAAGGAGAGGGCCTAACCACCTTAGGAAGGGAGGGGAGTAAAGTAACCTGAGAAGCCCCTTCGGCCTGACCTGCCTCCTGAGAGGCCACATCCTGCAATAACAAAGTCTCCCTGGGAACCCAAAGAAATCTCCGGTGGAACCACCGGCTCCACCGACACCTCTAAAGAACCGGCGTCCGGTACAGACGGTTCTTCCAGCCTAGGCTTAACTGCTTTGTCCTTGCGCTTCTTGAAGAAGCGGCGCCGGAGCATCCGGCGGCATTTTATAATTGCACCGCTTCCCAAAGACTAACCTGGCACAATCCAACCTTCTCTTTATAGTGCGTTTATTAAATCTAGCACAAGAGCGACAGCCAACAACGCCGTGCTCAGGCCCTAAACAAGGAATACACAAAGTATGATAATCTCTATGCGGTATCTGTTTCCCACAAGAAATGCAATTATTCACTTTTTCTGACATCCGGTAAACCACTGAGGCAAGAAAAAACTAAAATATTCCCCAACGGGGTACTTAGCCAACTTTGACTCGGTCTGAAACTTCGAAAACGAAAAATCTCAGAACGCCAACCGGCACTTGCAATGCTGCTTCTGCATCGGACCATGCGGCAAAAAAGACTGAGGATATGACGTCGGTCATGCGCATTTGTACCCTGACGTCCTGATGTCAGTCAAATGCGCCTTGACCGACGTCAGCCTTATACTTTGATATTCGGGCCGACCGAGGACAGCGGACTACCCAAGTGTAAGGACTGCAGCAATGTGAGATGAAGAACATCATGAACGCAATAGAGAAACAACAAGGTTTGGTACTTAAAAGAAAAGGGACTTTTTCATGTGGCAGATGCAACCAGTGTGCATTTCTTATTAATAAGGACCTAGTCTGTATCCCCTCTTGTAAAACTACTCTGTATGCTAAAGTACAATTACAATTGTAATTCATCGGGTGTGGTATACATTGGATTTTGCCAGAATTGCCCATCATTCTATGTGGGCAAAACAGAAAGGCAATTAAAACGCAGAATATACGAACATATAAATGATATTAAAACAAAGAAAGAAACAAATGCCTTTTACAAGCACTCCCTGAGTTGTAAGAACATGTCAATAAAATTTTTTGTTGTTGATAGGGTTAGACAAGACTTAAGGGGTGGAGATTGGGAGACGGCTCTTGGCATAAAGGAGTTAATCTGGCAGCTAAAGCTTAATGCGACAAAATATCCAGGCTTAAATGAGGGGATTAGTATTGGTGACATTCTTAGAGCTAAAAGAAATAGGTTAAAATGAAGCACACACATACAGATATTTATTTTTTATTTACACTCACAACAAATGTATATTTTTGTAACAGTTTATGACAATAGGTGAGGAAACAACACAGTGTTACATAAAAATTGTGGATTTTATAAAATTAACTACAACATGTTCTAGTTATGCACAGGAAACTAGACTATGGCGTTTTTAATTTTTTTTTAGCAACAGTGTTTAATTTTACCAATTTATCAGTTGAATGCAAGGTATTTTAATATAAGTTTGCAATGCATTTTTTTTTTTTTTAAACAAGAACTGTATGTAATATACTGAACGATTATTCTAAAATGTTGCTTTTTATTAATCATGTAGCAAGCATTCATAAGTTTAGTAAAAGCATTTAATGTACTCAAAAGAAATGGAAGCACACACATTCATACATATGTTTTTAAATGATTTAAATGCAATTAATTGATGGTAATAGTTCAATTAATTCGATCACATGGCAGGGTTGTTTTAATTTAAAACTGGAGCTGTGCAACAACCCAGTACACTTGAAAAAGCCCGTTACGAACGGGCGAAAGCGCTTGTGTTTATCCTTGTGTTTTACTCGTTGTGCTGTGGAATAAAAGTTTTGGTGCATCTATCTTCTCATTTTCATGGACGATTTCCAAATATCTGAAGTCTTTGCTAAAGTACGGAAGTGGTGGTTTACTAACAGAACTGTTCTGGGCAGCTTACAGAGTGTGTGGTGTCTTTTGCTTCTTGACTTCGTGGTTTGGTGTTGCTAAAGTTTTTTCTTTGTTGGTGCTATGGCGGAAGACGCAACCTCTCCAGTATTTGCTGACACGCCTTTTTTACTGGGGGAAGAACCGGATGACACGCCGGTAACCAGAAAAGAGCTGAACCAGGTTTTGGCTCTTTTAACACAGCTCAATAACACTCTATTGAGCTCTAAATACTCTGAGCGTTCCAATAGTTCAGGAATACCCTGCAATCAACAGCAGGGGAAAGAAAAGGAACGGAACAAAGAGCACAGAAGAGGCCTGAAATCAGGAATTACATCTAGAGATCCGGTCATCGTGAATCATCCATTGGCTTCCCCTAATGTTAATGAACGAGCTGACAGAAATTGAGCTGTACATGCTGATAACAGCTTTAACTTCAAGGACTGGACAGAACAGTTACCATGCTTTAGAACAGGTACTTTTAATTTACAACTGGAACAGTTGGACACTGAATTTGAAAAATTCAAAGACAAATTGTATGCGTTTAAAAATTCACAGTTAGAAATTAACTACTTAAAGGAATGCATTAAAGTTGAACGTGTTCCTAAGGGGCTGCGCTGTTTCAGATACCCCAACAGCGCTTATGCAGGTTCAACTTTGCACTCCAAACTAACTGATTTATTTAATAAAACAGGAATTGAAGTATTAAAATTAATGATTGAAGACTATGTAAAAAAAGAAGATGTTCTTTTAAATGAATTAAATGCATTACATGATAATATTATTAATGATGAAAGATTTTTAAGCTATGAAAGAAAATACAATGATACTTTTAGGGAAGTTGATGAACATTGTTTTAAGGTTTTAGACAGAAAGGCAAAAAAACTGGAGAGGGACCTGATGGAATACAGGGAGGGGAGGGCTTATCCATCAGGGGGGGGGATTCGTAAGCAAAATAATTTTGAGAATGCTGACGCTGTAGCTACACACAATGCAAGTAATGGTTACAATCATGGTGAGATGCCTAGAAGAAGTGAGAGGTTAGCACAAAAAAGTGCTAACAACATGCAACAGGGTTTTCAATTTCCCCAGGGCAGACCACGGGTGAAATCGAATCAATACCAACAGAATGCATGGGGAAAGAGGCGGTGAGCTCTAATAAACCTTCAAACATGAAGTGTATTCTAGTTTCCTTAGTTACAAGTGAACAAGGCATTTGTAGTATCCACACTTTTGACAATTTTAGCATCTATAATTATACAGATGCTAACATTACTGAAGATTTTTTTGAATTATTCACAAAAGGGTTGCAATTTGTACCTAACAGGTCAACTTTTCTCCCCAAACTGTTAATTGAACTAAAGATGTTTGTAAGGAATTTAAATTTAGCCATAATTTTTAAAGACCAAGAGATGCAGGACGTTTCACTTTCTAGAAGTAGCACCCTTAATCCACCGATTCATCCTAAACTAAAAATGTTTGAGGAAGTAATTGAAAAAACTTTGAGAGACAACTTATCTAAAAATGAAACTATGTTTTCTACCAATTTTCCTAAACATTTGCATGATGTGGTGGATATGTTAAAGAAAAATAGAACTAGGGTAATGAAACCAGACAAAGGAGGGGGGATAGTCTTGATGGGACAGCTTGAATATGAGAATTACATATACAGTTTATTGCAAAATACTAGTATTTATGAGCCTAGCTCACTGAATGAACTTAATATAGCAGTGAGTAAAGTCAAGTATTACATACATGATTTGCTTTTACAAGGATTTCTGGATGAGAAAACACATAATTATTTACTTGTTCCCAAACCAAGAACAGCTGTGTTATTTGGTATCCCCAAAGTGCACAAAGGCCTTACTCCTTTGAAATTTCGCCCTATTGTAGCAGGAGCAGGCAGTGTGACCGAACCTCTTAGTAAATTTGTTGATTTTCACTTGAAAAAATATGTAACACAACTGGATTTTGTTTGCAAGGATTCCTGGGAATTTTTAGCTAGCATTGACCAAGAAATTGATAATTCAAATTTACTTATGATCACAATAGACATTGTAGAACTATTTCCCAGTATACCGCATGACCAGGGTCTGGACTGGTTCGGACAAGCTATTGTTAAGGAATCAGGTTTAAACAACGATTTGGTTAATACAGTACTAGAGTTCATGAGAATTGTGCTGCACAACAATTTTATATACTTTAATGAAGAATTTTACAAGCAGAAGAGTGGGGTGGCTATGGGGGCCCCCTGCGCCACTGCTTATGCAAACATAGTTCTACACAAGTGGGAGAAGGAATTTATTCACTCTACTAGTTGGAAGGAACATATAATGTTTTACAGGAGGTTCTTGGATGATATTTGTATCTTATGGTCAGGCACAGAACAACAATTTTTGAATTTTATGGATTACTTAGAAAATACTACTAGTTTTCTTAAATTTACACACAGTTTGAGCAATAAGAGCTTAAACTATTTGGACATCAAATTAACCAAAAGGGCAAACCAAAAAGGTTTTACTTCACAAATATTTAGAAAGGAGACGTACTGCAATTCATACTTGCATTTTGATAGTGGTCACCCTTGGCATATCAAAAAGGGCATTATCAAAGGACAACTTGTGAGAGCGTCCAGAATGTGCAGTACGAATAGATTATTTCTTGATGAAGTTGAATTCTTAAGAAAAGCATTTCTAAGTAGGGGTTATCCATCCACATTGTTTCAAACAACAGTGAATGAAATCTCATACAAAAGAGAACATGATTTTAGACCTATATTGGGAACAGGCTTAGTAACATTTAAGAAACAAGAAGCCACAAATTTTGGCAGGCACAGTAATTTTGTATATACATATTCTCAAGATGCTACATTTATTGAGAATACGTTTAAGAATTTATGGCCCTTGATTTCCATGCAGGATGAATTTAACAAAATTTTTCCGGAACATATTTCTTTTATTAGAAAAAGAAACATTAATTTGAAAGGAATATTTGAGCAAAACATGAACGTAATAGAGAAACAACAAGGTTTGGTACTTAAAAGAAAAGGGACTTTTTCATGTGGCAGATGCAACCAGTGTGCATTTCTTATTAATAAGGACCAAGTCTGTATCCCCTCTTGTAAAACTACTCTGTATGCTAAGTACAATTACAATTGTAATTCATCGGGTGTGATATACATTGGATTTTGCCAGAATTGCCCATCATTCTATGTGGGCAAAACAGAAAGGCAATTAAAACGCAGAATATACGAACATATAAATGATATTAAAACAAAGAAAGAAACAAATGCCTTTTACAAGCACTCCCTGAGTTGTAAGAACATGTCAATAAAATTTTTTGTTGTTGATAGGGTTAGACAAGACTTAAGGGGTGGAGATTGGGAGACGGCTCTTGGCATAAAGGAGTTAATCTGGCAGCTAAAGCTTAATGCGATAAAATATCCAGGCTTAAATGAGGGGATTAGTATTGGTGACATTCTTAGAGCTAAAAGAAATAGGTTAAAATGAAGCACACACATACAGATATTTATTTTTTATTTACACTCACAACAAATGTATATTTTTGTAACAGTTTATGACAATAGGTGAGGAAACAACACAGTGGTACATAAAAATTGTGGATTTTATAAAATTAACTACAACATGTTCTAGTTATGCACAGGAAACTAGACTATGGCGTTTTTAATTTTTTTAGCAACAGTGTTTAATTTTACCAATTTATCAGTTGAATGCAAGGTATTTTAATATAAGTTTGTAATGCATTTGTTTTTTTAAACAAGAACTGTATGTAATATACTGAACGATTATTCTAAAATGTTGCTTTTTATTAATCATGTAACAAGCATTCATAAGTTTAGTAAAATCATTTAATGTACTCAAAAGAAATGGAAGCACACACATTCATACATATGTTTTTAAATGATTTAAATGCAATTAATTGATGGTAATAGTTCAATTAATTCGATCACATGGCAGGGTTGTTTTAATTTAAAACTGGAGCTGTGCAACAACCCAGTACACTTGAAAAAGCCCGTTACGAACGGGCAAAAGCGCTTGTGTTTATCCTTGTGTTTTACTCGTTGTGCTGTGGAATAAAAGTTTTGGTGCATCTATCTTCTCGTTTTCATGGTCGATTTCCAAATATCTGAAGTGTTTGCTAAAGTACGGAAGTGGTGGTTTACTAACAGAACTGTTCTGGGCAGCTTACGGAGTGTGTGGTGTCTTTTGCTTCTTGACTTTGTCCCTTGTTGAGGTGACAAGCTTGAGCCCACCACTGAAACTCCTGTTGAAGGTAAGGAATTAGTGGTATAACTGTTTCCAAACTTTGACAGTGTTGAGACCATACATTATTTAGGTACCACTGTAGTTTCCTCATATGCAGTCTGGCATATGGAATTAGTAGTATGCAAGATGTCATGTAACCCAAGGCCTGCAGAATTTTTCTTGCAGGGAGTTGGGTCTTTGTTGCCATCAATTGAAAGTATTGAGTCAGTTGTCCTTGCTTGTCTGGCGTGAGATAAGCCATCTGGGCCATTGTGTTCAAGCTGGCACCCAGGCATATTATCTCTTGTGAGGGCACTAGTTTTGATTTCTTTTCGTTTACTGTGTACTCCAGGCAACTTAATAACTTTTACAAATGCCAGATGCTTTAGAAGAATGCCCTTGCTCTCAGGTACGGATAAATTTGAATTCCTGTCTGCAAAATGCAATTACTGGTGCCAGACACTTTGTGAAGACCCTGGGCGCAGTAGATAAGCCAAAGGGCAGTGCAGAGAATTGATAGTGCATTGAACCAGCTATGAATCTGAGGTATCTTCTGCAGTTTTGTCTGATAGGGACATGCAGGTATGCCTCCTTGAGGTCCAAGGTCACGAGCCAAGCTTTCTTGCCCAGCATGGGAAGAAGCTGCTGTAGTGTCAACATTTTGAATTTCGGAACATCCAGGTAAGTGTTGAGAGAAGAAAGATCCAGAATGGGCCTCCAGGCTTTGTCCTTTCTGGGAACCAGAAAGAGTCTTGAGTAAAATCCTTGTCCTTGCTCCTGTGGTGGTACCTTTTGAATAGCTCTCATATCCACGAGTGCTGTAATTTGTTTTTGAGCCTCTGCCCATTGATTTGGGGGCAGATTTGGCATTCCTTTTAACCTTGGCAGAGTGTGAAATTGGAACCTGTAACCTTGAGATACAATGTTGAGAACCCATTTGTCTTTGGTGATCATATGCCAATTGTAATTGTGATAGAAAAGTGCCAGTTTTCTTCCCAAGGGGGCTGCCAAGAGAGAGTTGTTTGGCAGCTGTAGTGGGAAGTCATTGAGGCTGCTTTTTATACGGTTGGGACCTGTCTTCCCCTTCTTTCTGGCCTGATGCAACCCACTGTCGAGGCCTGTAAGGACCTTGTGGTTGACCTCTACCTCTTGGACGTCTGTATCTGCCCCTTTGAGGTCTGTAACTGGAAAGGACCAATTCTTAATTGGCCAATTTCTGCTAAATCTAGGAGGCCGAACCTGTAAGAAATCCTTCACAGTTTGCATAGATTTTGCCTTATCCTTCATTTTCTTTAATATCTCTTCTGCCTTAGCTCCAAATAACACATCCTGCTGCAAAGGTGCATCCAATAATTTTGCTTTAACATGATCTGGTAACGTATGTTCTTTTAACCAAGCATGTCTTCTAATGACAGAGCCTATGACTGCTGCTCTATAGGAGGCCTCTAAAGAATCAAAACCACATTGCAAAGTATGTTTTCCCACTTGTTCAGCTGCATGCAATGAATCCTGCATTTCTTTAAAATTAGGAGGATCTGAATCTGGTAGCATTTTTTGTTTTAACTGAGACAGTAAAAATTGCTGATATTTTAGAATGTGAAACTGGCAAATTAAGGCTCTCATTGCTACAGTTGCAGACATATATACTTTCTTTCCCCATCTGTCTAATGCTCTGGAATCTCTGTCAGAGGGAACTGGATTCTTGGCTGATGAGGCCTTAACCCCTCTGGGTCCCTGAGAAATAGTTTCAGGGTCAGCAACAGTGCTTTTATACTGAAATTTGTGTGAATCAGGGACTCTGTAGTATCTGTCAGGTTTAAATGGGGCTGGAGGTAAGGAATCGGGATTTAAGCTGGATTCAGTATACACATCATCCACAACATCTAACACTGGCGGAATAGCAAGGGGTCTGTGTTGAGGTAATAAAAGGAAGTCTCTGAGCAGCCTTTCTTGGATTCTGAGTAATCCTGGCCTTCCCAATGGAAATGCTCCCTCGTGGTATGTAAGGTTTCCGCAAAGGAGTAGTCCTCAGGCGGATAGGCGGATGAAATTGACTCCTCAGCATCAGAATCCTCATAAGGGGGTAAAGAATATCCTTGGTCTGAGGATGAATCTGAAGAGATGGACATCTGGTCGGATGAGTCATAGTCTGCATCCTGTCTAAGCCTTTTATCAGGAGGGGGATGGGACCCCCTGATCAGAGTGATTAGGTCTTTGGCCATTTTGAGCATTTATTTCTTAGTCATGGAGGCCTGTCCTGGAGAATACTGTATTTGTTTCTTTATTTTTAAGAGAGGCTTAGACTTAGCAGAGGGTTTAATGCTTAACTGAGTAGGTCTGAAAACACCCTCTGAAGCTGCAGGTAGCTCAGCTACTCTGGATCCCTCTGAAGGGTTAAGTTTTGGTAGGCTGAATAACTTGTGCGTCCGAAGGCCTAGCCATCTCCACATGGGAGTCAGAGGCGGCCTGTGGTTCTACAGAGGCGGTAGTCAGGGGCTGCGAAGGCACCTCGCTGAAAACCAGAGAACCGGCGACTGGCCTAGAAGAGGCTTAGTCAGTTTTGGACCTCGGATGCCTATCCTTGTCTTTGCGCTTTTTATGTATTCCGGTCACTGGAAGTTCCGACGGCATGGTATAATTGAATTTTCTACCAAAATAATGCCAGGAAAAATCAAACCGACATTTAATAGTGCACTTGTTAAACCTAGCACAAAACCGACAACCAGTGACGTTGTGGTCTAGGCATGGGATACAATAAGAATGGAAATCCTTATGAGGTATTTGCTTCCCACAAGAAATACAGTTAACTTTTACTGACATTGGTCTGAGGCAAGAAAAAGTTTCCCCAACAGGGTACTTAGCTTTGTAGAAGACTTCAGTTCTGGATTCGCAATGAAAATCTCAGGAGACGGCCGACCGGCACTTGCGAAATGCTTTTGCTTCGGGCACCACACGGCAAGAAAGACTGAAGAAAATGGCGTCGGCTGCATCTTATATACCCCTGTTGCACTGACGTCAGGGAGGAGGCGACCGCAACCGACGCCGAACCAAGACTTTGGAACTCAGGCCGACTGGGGAACCGCCTGACGGCAGGATAACCCAACTTTAATGACTGCAGCAGTGTAACACGATGAACATCTTCTGTATCTCATGTCTCTCTCTCCATTCGTCAACTGGTGTGACAAAGTCCCCAGCTAGAGAAATCCTGGGGTGGTCATCAAGGAATGATATTCCTGACTACAGCGGATTCAAATGCTGCTCAATTTCTACATAAAACATTCAATTTTTTTTAGTAGACAATAAAAGTAGGAGTACTGGACCAAGTGGCAGCTTCATAAATATCATGAATGGAAGCTCTAGACAAGAAAGGGAAGAATGTGGCCAGAGATCTTGTGGAATGAGTCACGTGAGGTTTAGATAGTATCAATGCATTTCTCTTGTCTATAAGAAAAAAGGAATCAGTGAACCATTTGGCCAAAGTTACTTTTGAGACCAGCTTGCCCAACTTGGCTTTGGAAAAGGAAACAGCTAGTCTGATTTTCTGAAAACTTTTTTTCTGTGGAGAAAGAATTTAAGCTATGAACATCCAACACGTGCAGTACGTATTCTACTTTGTTGGAAAAATTTGGAAAGAAAACAAGAAGGTTGATGGACTGATTTAAAGTGGATTCTGAAGCTACCATAGGTAGAAAAGAAGGATTAGAATGAAGAGACAAACTGCCTTGTGAAAGATCAGATATGATTGGCTTAGAAGAGAGAGCCTGGAGCTCTGATACCCACTTAGCCAATGTGATTTCAACAAAAATATTTTTCCAAGACAAATTATGTCCACCTTGGCAACTGGTTCAAAGGGGAAGCTGAGTCAGGGCTTGAAGAAATACTGTTAAATCCCATGAAAGAGAAGGATCCTTACTAAGGGAGTAGCAGTAAAAAGGTACGTTTTAGAAAAGCTTTACATAACCTAGATGCCAGGGATGAATGCTCATCTCCTACATGAAAATTCAAGATGGCTGCAAGTTGGATCTTTACTGCAGAATAACTGTTGAATACTGAAGTAAGTCAGTCTAGAATCGCTGGAATAAGTGCTGAAAAAGGATCCAACTGTTTCTGGAAAGCCGAATGGGAAAATCTTTTCCATTTACTATTATACACCTTTCTAGAAATATATTTCTGATAGGGTATGAGGATGGGTTGGACAAGGCAAAAAAGCCTAGACTGTCTAGCCATCAATGGAAGTGGAGAAACCAGTCAGTCTGAGGGTATGAATGTTCAGAGGGGTTTTCCCTGATGGATGAGACAGGAGAAATTAGAGGTGTAGGAGGAAATGCATACGAGTCCAGAGGGTCAATTGTGATTTACAGAATCTCTCAGTGACTACCCCCTGGGGGAAGGTGATTCGGGCAGTGCGAAGTCGAAGTACCTGCTGCACTTGCAGTTGAGAGGGAAAGCAAAGGGATCACAGCATGGCTAGCTCCACAGACGAGAAATTGTTTTTGCCACTACAGACCTGAGAGACCACTCAAGTGGGAATAAGATGGACCTGATCAGTTTGTCAGCAAGCAAGTTAGACTTCCAGGGATATGAGCTGCCAAAGGAAGCAGCTGGAAGAGATTGCACATTGCCAAACTCTTAAAGCCACTTGACACAGGGGATAGGATCAGATTCCCTCCTGCCTGCTGATGTTCCAGACTACTGCCATATTGTCAGTCTGAATGGCAATCATCCCTGGAGGGACAGCATCTTGAAAAACCTGCAATGGTAATAGGACTGCCCACATTTCAAGGGCACTGACATGAAGTCTGACCTCTAGATGAGACCAACAGCCTTGGACCGGCCTTACAAAATACTGCCCTCCCCCCACCTTAGTTGGAAGGCATCCGTAGTCACTGTGGTTGGTGAAAGAGTAAAAAAGGGCAGCCTTGAAAGAAACTTCTTTTGTGGAGATCCACCAGGCTATATGCTCCCTAAAAAGGTTTGTATTCCATATCGCTGCAGACAGGGGGTGTCATCTTACTGACCACTGCACTGCAAGAATCCACTGCTGGACCCTCATATAACATCTTGATGCAGGTATCAGAGTTATGGAAGCTGCCACAGATCCAAGAAGTTGAAATACCAACCTTGCTGGCAGGGAAAGAAGAGAAAGGTTGTGGGATGCTTGACTCTGTCAAGTCTGTATTCTTGTCTGTGGTAAGCTTGCAATCTGTGTCACCATATCCAGATAAGCATCAATAAACTCCAGAACTTGAGTAGGGAACAGCTGAGATTTGAGGAAGCTCACTGTGATGCCCCAACTGAAGACACCAGAGCTGGAGCAAGTAGTCCCTGGCTTGAATGAATACAGACTTGGTGGGAGCAGAGAGAAGCCAGAGGCAGAGATATGGAAACACCCGGAATCCCAGCAATTTCACATGAGCTGTGACCACTGCCATGCACTTAGTGAACATCCTGGGGGCTATGGTGAGGCCAAAGGGCAGGGCCCTGAACTGATGATGACAGGATCCTAGTTGGAAGCATAGACATCTCCTGGACTGCATTTTGATGTGATAATACACGTCCTGGAGCTCTATCAAGCACATCCAATCATCCTTCTGCAACAGCAGGAGAATGTAATGATGAATCATGACCATTCAGAACTTCACATGTCTGATGAACTGATTCCAACTGCTGAGATCCAAGACTGGTCTCAAGTTCCCATTTTTCCTTCGTACCAAAAAGAACCTTGAGTAAGTTCTGAATCCTTGCTGGACTGGGGGAGCCATTTGGATGACTCTTCTGGCCAGCACTGTTTCTATTTCCATTGCTGCTGCTTTCCTATGATGAGGTGAGAACACTGGGGGGTTTTGCGGGCTGACTGGGAGGCTGAAAGGAAAAGGGTGTTATTAACCTCTGGATATGATCCTCTGCACCCACATATCTTTGGTGATGGCTACCCAGGCTTTCAGATGCAGGGATAAGCACCCTCAATTACTAGAGTGCAGCAGTCGGGCTACCTTTCAGGAGCACTGGACGGGCTTCTCACAGAAAGGACCGCTGAAGCCCTAGTTTTGCAGGCACCCTCTGACACATGGGTGACATCTACTACTCGAGTTCTCCCTTTTGGGAACAGACTTGCGACTTGCATAACGACAGCTTACTACAGCCTTCTCTGGTTTCGTGAAAAGTTGCTTTGATGGGTATGTTTACCCCTACAGCAAATAATGACTTCCCATCGTATTTGCTATTAGATAAGGTTTCTTTCACCTTGAGGGCTGAATAAGGTGGATTCATCAATGGGAGCACTGACTAACGACGACTTGAAAGGCTCTGCAAAATCACACAGGAGGATCCAGGTGTGCCATCTCACAGCAATTCCTGAATCCATGACTCTCGAAACTCCCTCAAAGGCGTGAGAAATCAGCATTAGAGAGGCATATGACAAAGACTGCAGGGTGGCCAATTACAAAGAAACGTTTTTATTGTCCTATGCAGACATGGACCCCGAGAGGGCACTGGCAAACTTCTAGATCAAGTCCCTCTGAAAGCTCATAATGTGCCTAACAGTTCAGTGAAGCTGATAGCAAAGGTCACTGATGCATAAACATGCTTCCCAAACATGTCCAACACCTTGAAGACACTGTTCAGCAAGTTCTTCCTTGCTGGCCGCTGCTTCTACCAAAGCATTTACTGGGGGACACGTTCCAAAAGGCTAGATCCTTGGGTGTAACCAGGTGCTTATCTAGCCTCTTAGGAAGATGCTTTGTGACATCTGGATCCTAAACTTGATGGGAGATTAGGTCCACCATCTTGTCTGCTAGGGGGACTAACCAGGACATAGTTGAGCCGGCTCCAAAAGCCTCAAGAAACAATGACGACTCCTGGGAAGGGAGGTTGGAAGACCATCCATCATTCTGCCTCAAAAGTTCAAGTATTTCACCGGAGACATTCTCAAGGGGTGATATGGGGGACCCTTCCCCTTCATCAAAGTCGGTGTCTTCTGTCAAGGATTCCTGAGGGATTCTACCTGCCTCCTTTTGCACATATGCTTCAGAGGAAGCTCCCTGTGGGATGCTCCGGGGAGGTCTTGGAAGCGTGTGCAGAGTTCTGAATAAGTACTGTCTCCAAGTTAGGATGGGCTGGCTGCCCCAATGGAACAAGATGAGACTCAGGCACCAAAGCAGACAATTGTGGAGGGGGTGGACTTGAGGGCAGTATGCCTTGTCCACAGATATAAAAAACATTTTCTCCACTAACTCAAAGGCAAAAGACATGAGAATTAAGGGCTGACCTGACACCTGCCCAGAATGGCTCAGAGCATCACCATGATCCTGCCTCAACACAGAGGTCCAAGGGCATCAAAGTTGACCTCAGCCCCCCCCCCCCCCAATCCATCACTGATTCTACAGCTCCAAGTTCTTTCCAGGTCTGACAGGGCCAACACTGACTAGATCATAGATGTAGTCAGAGTCAATAAAGGCCAGGCCTTCGGATCAGAAACAAACCAACAAAGGGCTCTTGGGTCCTATGACTCCGAAACCACAGGTCAGATAACAGTAGAGAGTCAACAGCTGGGTCTTGGCTAGTGGTAGGCTCACAGGTCTGACTGGAGACAAACGGTAAAATCTCAAACTGAATCTGGCCCCGAGGGAACAACTTCCTCGTTATCCTGTTCACATCTGCTTCAGTTAGGCTCCTAGCTGACCTGTGGTGAGGGATAAAGACGTTAAGGGTGGCCTTGAAGCCCTTTGAGGGGTCTCCTGCAAGAAAGGAGAATGGATCCTAGAAGGTATCAGCTCCGAAGTGAAACCAGAGGAGCAGTGGACTGAAGACTTAGACTTGGCTCGTCAGATCCAGGGAATAAGACAAATCTCATGGCTTGGAAACTTAGAGGAGCTGAACCCGAAACAGAGGAAGGAAAACAATCAGAGGGATAGTTTTCTGGACTCTTGCCTTTAAGAGATGAATCCCCTTTGGTCTTTTGAAGCTCCAGTTGAGGAAGAAGTCGAAAATAGCAACCCATTCAACACCAGCTTGTTCTAGAGCTCAACCAGCACCGGATGATAAAACCTTGAACAGATTTCACATTCTACCTTGAGGTGTGCAATTCCAAGGCAATAAACACATTACAGGTGAGCATCTGAATTGGGGATCTTATGCCACAGGAACAACATTTTTTAAAACCAGACTGGTCTGCCATACTGAAAAAATACACTCGGAAAAGAATGTAGAAAAGTAGAATACCAACACTGGTACAATAGGGAGAAAAAAGGGAACAAGAATGGTACAAAACAAAGACAAGGTTTAGACAAATAGAAAAACAAGCAAGGCACAATGCCTGTAAGGGAGAAGCAGTATAATAACCCTTTTGAAAAATAGGATAGCCTAAAAAAGTTATTCAAGATCACAAAGAAATCCCACTTATCTGAAAATCTAAAACCTGATCTATGGTACAACTGCATCTATATGACAAAGCAGCAAATGAGAGAAGAGAAAATTCAAGCTAAAGTGGAGGATTATGGATAAAAGGAGGCACTCCAGCTATGGAGCCAAAGTCTACAAAACTGGGACAGTTGAGGAACGGATGAAAAAGACATCAGATCACACTTTATTCAGATGAAGAATAATTCATGAAATGGGGCAGCACAAACATGCATCTGACAAAACAGTATGCTGTCTTAATGTTGAAGACAAAGATGAGGAAACTGGAAGAGAAGAAAGAAATATCTTTATAGATTTGTTCTACCTGGAGGACAGAAAGGGCAGCCAGCATAATCTGAGCCCACAAAACACTGACAAGATGGTTCACACACAGGCACACACACAAACAGACACAGACACACAAAATGTTCATAGGATATTACTATGCGAATGACACCATGGGGTTGTTTTAAGCCTACCCAAGCTCCCCAAGTGTATCTGACAAATTCTGATATACCCCTTACAATAACCCTAGTGTACATAGGCATGGACATGGGTCTATCTACATGAGGCATAGATGCCAAACCAAGGATAAATTTCTGATTCCCATTCCACTGGTCCAAGTTACACTTAAATTGGGTTAGGGAATAGGATGGGAATCTTATTCCAGAGAAAGGGTTCTCTGAGAGAAACACTCATTCCTCCAATATGTCCTATTTATGTTGCAGTCAAGGTTTAGGTCCTTTGATAAGACAATTCTGATGCTATTTCTTTTGCAAATGTGCAATGGGTCCAGAGTGGGATCAGAAGACGCTTTGTAAGCCAGGTACAGATCCCAGTCTCAGCAGGCTGCAGTAGACCAAGTACGGAGACAGGACTTTGAAGCAACTCATGTAAGACATGCTGTTTACACCCTGCATTCTTTCTGTGGGACCAACAAGAACGTTCCAGTTTTTGCATATGCCTGGTCAGCTACACACCAAAAGGGGCAATGCACTCAATGACTAGTCTGATGAAGACCGATTACAACAGAAAATTGACATCCTTGGACCTAGATACCATATCCTTCCACAACAAAGAATGCGTTCCTTGCTAACTATAGACACAGGATGGTCAAAGGCCAGGATACAGTCTACATGTGTTACCCAAATCCCTGACCACTGGGTCTACTCTTAGGGGTGTATCATCAATGTAGTAGTTTCAAGAGGTAGGAGTCTTCCCAAAGGATACTATTACGCATTTAGTTTTACACCATGACTCTGTATCAGGCCTTTTTGGAAAGTATTTGTGTCTTTGGGGGATTCTATGGCACCTCTAAGAAGGGAAGATAGATAAGGCACAGTAGACATACAACCTAAAGCAAATGCAATAAAGCTTAATTCACATACAATACGCATCTTAAGAATTCAATACATTGAAAACTTAGCAACTCGCTGCGAGAAAAGTTGTGCCACCCAAGGTGCAAGCCAAACAAATTTCAAAACCTGCTGGCAAACCTTTAAGCATTTCTGATGGGGGGGTTCTTCTTCACTCAATCACTCTTGCAATGCTTACGTACTGACTTTTTTATCACTGTACTTTGGGGTTGAGGAAATACTGCAAACTTATTTGCACTTATAGCCTTCCTTATTCTAAGCACAGCAATAGTAATCCACTTAATATCAACAGGCACTCATTCACTTTAACACTTCCATTGATACAAGACTAAGCACTGCTTTGGTTTTCCATTATTCAAACCATATACTACATAAAAGTACAACTGTTTCAATAATTTGCATGCCTCTGTTTGGAAAGATAATCCTGTAACTTTAATTCAGAAATGTTTTACTCCAAAATACTATTTTACATCTTAACAGAAGGGAGTTTTTACAATGCACAGGATCACAAGATAAAGAAACTGCATCTTGCAAGTCAGGGTGGGATCCCAAAATTCTGAATACTCTCTTTCTTGTGGCTCACCTTTCAGTCAGTTACCCTTACAGTTCTAGTAATGTTTGCACATCCAATGTCTGTGATCCCATGGGGGCCGATAACACTAGGCTGTTGACAAGACAGTTATAACTAAAAAAAAAAAAAAAAGTGACTTAAGGGGGCACCAAGAATTGTGTGTCACATTATTTCAGAACAAAATTTTGTCAGTTTTCCAGGAAATACTACTGTGGAGAGGTATTCATTTATTTTTTAAATTTAAAGAGTTCAACAGACACATCCCCTTCCAAAAGGACACAAGTGACCACCCTTTTAATAAATCGTAACTAACTTTTTTTTCTCTTTCTGTTAAAGGGTCTGTGTTTTTAATATCATAATAAAGAGTGTATTCAGAGTTAGAACAGTTGGCTACATTGTTACTAAACAATAACAGTCTCTACACAAAGAAAATATAGAGCTTAAAATGAAGATAATTACATAAAGCAGACTTCTCAAACTGCATATTTCTCTGTAGAAAAAATGACCTGCAGAGTTCCCTTCAAGGCCAAGCCATAGTAAAACAGTACAGAAGTGTTACAAACATAGCATGACTATAGATGTTCCAAGTGTATTCACTCTCAGTCCTAACTCGTGGGATTCCTACTTTCAAGTAGCCTGTCTGGCCAAGTCAACTTCCACAGCCTTACCTTCCCCCTGGACATTGACAGACACCCACCCACCACTACACAAGGACTATGGTGGTATTAGGGGTGTGTCTGATGCCATCTTCAGAACTTTCCTGACCTAGTCAAAAGCAAGTTAGAAGAGGACTTACACAAGGTCTCAGTGGACCAAGCAGTGACAGTGCTCTTTGCCTCAGGTCTACCCGCCTAAAACCCAAGAATGCATGCAAGCTACAGGAGATGGTGAGAGCAATGCAGTACTGCAAAAGAGTGCTGTACTCAAAACATCTATTATGGTAAATTCTTACACAACTGAACTATGTTCTTTGTCCGCTTGCTGCTGTAATAGTATTAACTATCAGGATGATTTCCAAAGCTTCAAGATGAGAGGAAAGCCACCTGAAAAGACAGGCTGGGTTGCAGCATGCTCTTAAGAAAGGCCGTAGTAAAACCAGCACTACCCCCTGTGCACTAGCTGAAAGAAAACCTTCCACTGCAACTTCCATTTGTGAGGGTCTGCATTTGCTTACCTGGTCCACCACAATGCTCTGAAGGTAAAGTATGCAGACTGCCCTCAGCCACATTCTGTGCTGCAAAGCCAGCCCCAAAGCAGTTGTGCTAGCCCACAAAGTGTGTTGGATCATATCCAAACCTACACAGTGATACACAAATAAGTTATGCACTTACCATAATGTTCCATCTATGCTCTCCACTCTTCCACAACTGATGGGTTCAGATCCAATCCCCAGATCCGACTCGGCGACTGCTAAAGCTAGTGGCAACCAAATATTCTCGAGTGTCTCCCTTACCCATAATGCACCAACTCTAAATTAACTCAGATCTTACTTGCTGTATTTTACCATAAATGAAATACTTATCATGCAACAAAGAACTTGGACCAAAGCTCCAAAGGCACTGGTGTTTCCATATTCATAAAGGATGCGCACACCTCCAGACTGGTAGCCCAACATAACGCATCAGAGATACTTCATGGGCAGCTAACATTGGGCAATACAGCAATTCAGGTTGGAGCCTGCTATAGCTCCCCAACCATGTCCCAAGACTCGCACTCCATGTTCATAAGCACCCTGGAGAACATTATGGTCCAACCTAACACTCTCTTACTAGGTGACTTCAACTAGCCCTTCATTAACTGGGTAAACTACTCATGTACCAATAAACTTGCCCAACGTTTACTGGAGTTAATTAATTCCAATCCCTGGACCAGCCCATTTACCTCCACTAGAAGAAGCAACATCCTTGACCTGGTCATTACTAACATAGGTGACCGTTTTTCTACACCACTAGTCATCTCCTCTAGTTAGATCCGACCACAAACTAATCACCTTGGAAATCCACTCCCCGCGCAAAAGTAACCACCATGGAAAATTTCTCCAAAGCTAACTTTGGGCTCCTAAAAATAGAGGTGGTTAACTTCACGTTGCGGGACCTCCAAATCATACACCAATGCACTGTATGAACACGTACACAAATGCATGGATCTTGCCATACCCAACAGAACAAGAAGCTCTCCTCCAAAAAAAGGAAGCCAAACTGGTGGTCCCCTGCCATAAACAAACTCTACAACAGGAGGAGGAAACTGATGCGAAATAAGGTGAAGTCTCAAGACTGGAAAAATTCCCTTATCAGCCTCAACAAAAAGTTGAGATCCCTCATCAAATCCTCTAAAGCTAGCTATGAAAACAAAACTGCAGAAGATAGTAAAGAAAACTCACAAGGCCTTCTATAGTTATGTAAAGAATCTCTATGGCAATACCCAGATTTGCTCCAAGCTACTGCACAATGGTACCTCCTATACCGAGCCAACAGATATTGCCAGTATACTGGCCAACAGATTCAGTGCCAACTTTACCCCCCCCACACAAAGGACCAATCACAATACCAGTAGATTGCCAGGCATCCAGTATTACTGCTGCACAGGTTAAAAAGTACAGTTGTGTGCACTTACCATAAATGTATATGTTCGAGTGCATTCATTGTTGCAGTCATTACATTTGGGTAATCTGCTGGCAGGTTGCCCTCAGTCGGCCTGAATTCCAAAGTCTTGGGTCCTGTGTCAGTTGCCGTCTCCTCTTCCATGGCATCAGGTTGTCAGGGGTATAAAACAAGCAGCCAAAACAGTTTTCTTTAGTATTTCTTGCCCCAGATGTCAAGTGCCCCCAAAAAGGTAGCAAATATATATATATAAAAACTACATATACATGCAGCAATACAAACTTTACCTTCATCTACAAGCAAATACACCACATAGGCTGTAGAAGACAGAGAAGGAAAGATAAACTCCAGAAAGAAAGGGGGATGGTGGGCGGGTAACCTGGACTGCAACAGTGAATACGCTCGAACATCTACATTTATGGTAAGTGAACACAACTGTACTATGTTCTTCATGTTTTACTGTTGCAGTCATTACATTTGAGTAGAATCCCAAAGTTATGGATGGGAGGCTGGAGCTAAACAGCATTAGGTGTGGCTATAAGGCCCTGCAGAACTGCAGTGGCAAAGTCTACCCTGGACTTAGAGTAGAGAAGCAAATGATAATGCTTTGTAAAGGTGTGAACAGAACTCCAAGTAGCAGCCTCTAGAATGTCTTTGGTTGGTGGTACTCTGAGAAAGGTTGCAGAAGTAGCTGCAGCTCTGGTGGAATGAGACCTAATGCTCTTGGGCACAGGTTAGCCATGGTGCAAGTAGCAGAAACAAATGCAGTGGCTTATCAACTCTGAAATAGTCTGCTTTGAAATAGCCTTTCTTTCTGATCCTGCAGCATATGTCACTAGTAATTGCTCAGTTTTTAGTCTTGCTCAAGTAGAATCTTAGCTGTCTATGTACGTCCAAGGAATGCAGAATTCTCTCCCCCTTGTTCTGCAGATTTGGATAATAGGTTGGCAGATGAATAGTTTGGTTAAGAGCCACACTGGAAACCACCTTAGGCATAAATGAAGGATTGGGCCTCAGAGACACCCTGTCTGGGTAAAAAATGATAAAAGGCTCCACAGCCATGAGGGCCTGTAGCTCTGAGACTCTTCTTGCTGAAGTAAATGCTAGTAGCAGAGCTGTTTTCCATGATAAGAACTTTATATCAGCAGTAGCAGCTGGTTCAAATAGAGGCAGGGTGAGCTTTTCCAACACATAATTGAGGTCCCATGCAGGTATTGGTGATCTTCTAAGAGGCCTTAAATTTTTGGCTCCTCTAAGATACTGCTTTAGTAAAGGATGAGAAAAGATTGGTGGCTCTGTATTGTAATGAGCCGAAATGGCAGAGGCATGGATTTTAATTGATGAGAAAGACAGGCCTTTGTCAAGCATCTCAGTCAAGTATTGTAATATCTGAGGAATATTTGGTTCTGCTGTATCAGTTCCTTGCGCTTGATTCCAAGCACAGAATCTCTTCCATTTATCAGCATAAGATTTTTTAGTACTAGGCCTTCTGGCTTCCAAAATGACATCCATCACAGCTTTACTGAGAGATGCTGTTTGTATAACTATATGATCAGCCATGCTGCCAGGTTCAGTGTAACTATATGATCAGCCATGCTGCCAGGTTCAGTGTCTGGAGTTGATTGTGCAGGATCTGATTGTTTTGCTGGGACAGTAGTTGAGGTCTTTGAGGTAAGATCCAAGCTGGGTATTGAGACAAGTTCTTTAGGATTGGGTACCAGTATTGGTGGGGCCAGTCAGGGGCAATTAGTATCATCTTTGGTTTCTCTTGTATGACTTTTAGTAGGACCTTGGGAAGAAGAGGCAGAGGAGGAAAGGCGTAAACTGATGGTTTTTTCCAACTGAAGGATAGGGCGTCCACTTTCCATGCTTGTGATAAGTGTCTGTGATAAGTCCTTGTGAAGAAACGTTTCAAGTGATAATTTTGAGGAGAGGCAAACAGATCTATGTCCGGGCTCCCCCATATCTTTATCATGCTGAAGACTTGTGGATCTAGTTTCCACTCATGAGGGTCCATAAGGTTTCTGCTTAAATAGTCTGCCAGAGTATTTTGTTTTCCTGGCAGGAATTGAGCTTGAAGATGTATTTGGTAAGTCAAAGCTGTGTCCCACAGTGCCATGGCTAATCTGCAAAGGGGGTATGAGTGCGTGCCCCCCCTACATGTTTATATACCACATAACCGTGGTATTGTCCGTCTTTATCAGTAGTTGTCCTGGATGAAGCAAGTCCTTGAAAGCTGTCAGGGCATTTTGAACAGCTAGCATCTCTTTTTGGTTGATCTGTAGATGCATTTGTTTTGGGGTCCATATGCCCTGAATGCATCTTCCTGCCATGTGGGCCCCCCCATGCATAATCTGATGTGTCTGTTAAGGTTTGGCTGGCAGGGGGTAGAGTGAAGGCCCGTCCTATGTTTTGGTGACCTGCCTTTGCCCACCATAGAAACTCCTGCTGTAGGCAAAGAATGAGAGGAATCATTGCTTCCAGACTGTGACAATGTTGACTCCATAAGCTTTTTAGGTACCATTGAAGTTTCCTCATATGCAGTCTTGCATATGGAATCAGTAGGATGCAGGATGCCATGAAGCTCAACGCCTGCAGAGTTTGTCTTGCAGAAGACTGTTTTTTTGTTGCCATCAGCTTGAAGTACGATATACAACTGTCTCCAGCAGAAAAAATATATAATCCAGGCAAATCCGACCAAAGCTCTCTTTTATTCTTGTATATAAACCAACGATTGTTAAGCGCTTTCATCCAGGTACAACTGGACTTCTTCAGAACAACATTACAATACACCCACCTCCTTTTTATACAAAAAATTCCCGCCTAAAACGTAAATTATAACATTAATTATTCAATTAGAAAAATGCAAATTTAAAAACACAGTTCAAGGTGTTGTGAAAGTACAGTTTTGTACCTACCATAAATGTAGATGTTCGAAGATCCACATTGCTGCAGTCCTTACACTTGGGTAGTCCGCTGTCCTCAGTCGGCCCGAATATCAAAGTATAAGGCTGACGTCGGTCAGGGCGAATTTGACTGACGTCAGGACGTCAGGGTACAAATGCGCATGACCGGCGTCATATCCTCAGTCTTTTCTTGCCCCAGATGTCAGAAGACCCTAAAAATAAAGGTCAAAACCAAAAGACAGCAAACAACTAACCAAACACCCTTGCACTAACTATATCTACGATATATACAATATACACAATATGTACAACAACCCAACCCACACAACCACCTCCAACTACAGAGGGGAAGGATGGAGGGAGGGTAAATTGGACTGCAGCAATGTGGATCTTCGAACATCTACATTTATGGTAGGTACAAAACTGTACTATGTTCTTCATCTCACATTGCTGCAGTCCTTACACTTGGGTAGAATCCCAAAGCAGAGGTAAGGGAGGATGGCTAACTACAAGGAAGCAGGAGCTGCCAAAATGCCCTGCAAAACAGCAGTGGCAAAACCAGCCCTGGACTTAGAGTAAAGTGGCAGGTGATAATGCCTAGAGAAAGTATGCACAGAACTCCAAGTAGCTGCCTCCAAAATATCCTTGGTTGCCACTCCCCTCAAAAAAGCTGTTGAAGTGGCAGTAGCCCTAGTGGAATGAGGCCTAATCCCAGATGGAATCTCCTTGCCATGATGGGAATAACAGAAAGCAATGCAAAACCCAATCCACTTAGAAATAGTTTGTTTTGACACAGGCTTGCCCTGAGAACTCAAAGCAAAAGAAATAAACAACTGCTGAGACTGCCTGAACCCTTTAGTTCTGTCCAAATAATAACGCAACTGCCTGTGTACATCCAAAGTGTGCAAAATCTTTTCCCCCTTATTTTGGGGATTTGCAGAAAAAGTAGGCAAATGAATAGCTTGGTTTAAAGCCACACTAGAAACCACCTTAGGCATAAAGGAAGGATTAGTACGTAATGATACCCTATCCTTATGGAAAATCAAGAAAGGCTCAACCGCCATAAGGGCCTGCAATTCAGAAACCCTTCTTGCAGAGGTAATGGCCAACAAAAAAGCAGTCTTCCATGATAAATATTTCAACTCAGCAGTAGCTGCAGGCTCAAAAGGTTGTAGAGTGAGTTTCTCCAACACAAAATTGAGATCCCAAGCAGGAGTAGGAGCTCTTCGTGGGGGTCTTATATTCTTTGCCCCTCTAAGAAATTGCTTGAACAAAGGATGAGAAAACAATGGTGGGTCGCAATCATAGTGAGCTGAAATTGCTGCAGCATGAACTTTAATAGAAGAGAAAGACAAACCTTTGTCTAGTAACTCAGTAAGATATTGAAGAGCCACACACAAATTAGGCTCAGAAACATCAAAATCTTTTGCTGCACTCCAAAATAAAAATCTCTTCCATTTATCTTATCTGCGTACACTTTCCTTGTACTAGGCCTTCTAGCTTCCAAAATAACATTCAAAACTTGCTGAGGAAGTGGAGGCCCACTATGGTTCAAAACAGAATATGCCAGGCTGTTAGGTGCAGAGAGTGAAGCTTGACATTTAGCAAATGGCTGTCCTCCTGCGACAACAGGTGTGGAATCGAAGGCAAAGGCCATGGAGGCTTCCGTATCAGACTTCTCAGTAATGGGTACCAGTGCTGTCTAGGCCAATCCGGAGCTATTAAAATCATCCTTGGCTTGTCCTGTCTGACCTTTAGAAGTACCTTTGGGAGGAGAGGCAGAGGTGGAAAGGCATACACATGAAGATTGCTCCAATTGAAAGAAAGAGCATCCACTCTCCAAGCTGTGGGATGAAACCTTTTTGTGCAAAACCTTGGCAGCTGATGGTTTAGTGGGGAAGTGAACAGATCTATGTCTGGAGTTCCCCATGACACTGTCAATTTCTGAAATACATGAGGATCCAATTTCCACTCGTGGGGATCCATAATTCGTCTGCTCAACACATCTGCTAAGGAGTTCTGTGCTCCTGGCAGAAACCTTGCCTGAAGATTGAGCTGTAAACTGAGAGCAGTCTCCCACAAAATCATTGCTTGCCTGCATAGAGGATAAGAATGCGTTCCCCCTTGCGTGTTGATGTACCACATGACAGTTGTGTTGTCTGTTAGAATCAACACCTGCCCTGGAAGAAGTAATTCCTTGAAAGCTATTAATGCAAACTGGACTGCTAACATCTCCTTCATGTTGATATGTAGATGTTGTAGTCTGACAGGCCACTTGTTTTGTATCCACTTTCCATTTAGATGAGCTCCCCAAGCTTTGTCTGAGGCATCTGTCGTTAAAATCTGACTCGCCTCTGGCCGGGTCACAGAGAGTCCCTTGTTTAGGTGACATTCCTGAGCCCACCACAAAAATTCTTTTTGAATGCAAGGTATTATTTGAATGACAGTGTCCAGATCCTGGCAGTGCTGTGTCCATACATTTTTGAGATACCATTGTAGCTTCCTCATATGCAGTTTGGCATTGGGATGCACCAGAATACAAGATGCCATGAACCCTAAGGCTTGAAGGACTGTCCTTGCAGTCAGCCCGGACTGATGAGATAGTTGATGGAAGTAAAGGGATAGACTCTTTTGTTTGTCCGGGGTTAAAAAGGCCATCTGGGATGCTGTATTCAGTCTCACACCCAGAAAGCACATGTCCTGAGAGGGTACTAGACTGGACTTTATTTCGTTCATAGAATACCCTAGGCATCTTAGCACTGCTATCACATATTCCAAATGATGAAGAAGCTCTTCCCTTCCTTGAGCCAGAATCAGGCAGTCGTCCAAATAAGGATAGATCTGTATTCCTTTTAGTCTGAAGAAAGCTATCACTGGAGCCAGAACTTTCGTGAACACTCTGGGCAGTAGATAAGCCAAAGGGCAATGCAGAGAACTGATAGTGAGAAGTCCCAGCTCAAACGCAGATACTTTCTGCAACTTAGTCTGATAGGAACATGAAGGTAAGCCTCCTTGAGATCTAAAGTTACCATCCAATGATCTTTGCCCAGCAGAGGTAAAAGCTGCTGCAACGTCAACATTTTGAACTTGGGAATGTCCAGATAAGTGTTGAGGATAGATAAATCCAAAATTGGTCTCCACGTGTTCCCCTTCTTTGGTACTAGGAACAGGCGAGAATAAAATCCTAGGCCCACTTCTGGCATAGGGACCGGCTGTATGGCCCCTATTTGGAGCAACAGAGAAACCTGTTTGTGAGCCACTATTCTTTGTTGAGGAGGAACGTCTGGCATGCCTTTGAAAGGAGGCAAGGTATGGAAATGAAACCTGTAGCCGTGGTGTATGATATCCAATACCCATCTGTCTTGGGTAATTAAACTCCAATTTTCTTTTAAAAGTGCCAACCTTCCTCCCAAAGGTGCTGCCAGACGAGCAGGCTCTGGCAGCTGAAAAGGTAGGTCATTGGGTCTGCTTACGAAAGGACTGACCCCTGCCCTCACCCGAAGCCTGTGCAGGAGAACTCCCTGTTCTAGGCCTGAAAGAGCCCTGAGCTCTGCCCCTACCACGTCTAGATCTACCCCTAGACTGGGAATCATAAGAAGGATACGTCCACCCCTTAGTAGGCCAATTTCTACTAAACTTTGGAGGCTGGACCTGCAAAAAATCTTT
The DNA here is from genome assembly GCF_019279795.1 of Protopterus annectens. Lineage (NCBI taxonomy): Eukaryota > Metazoa > Chordata > Ceratodontiformes > Protopteridae > Protopterus > Protopterus annectens. The sequence goes on from NC_056735.1 coordinate 412,914,579, forward strand.
AACAGTCTGCATAGACTTAGCCTTGTCTTCCATTTTCTTTAAAACTGTCTCAACAGGAGGACCAAACAACACGTCAGATTGTAAAGGAGCATCTAAAATCCTTGTTTTAACATGTTCAGACAAATTCTGATCCCTCAGCCAGGCGTGCCTGCGAAGAACTGACCCAGTGGCAGCCACCCTAGATGAGGCCTGTACAGCATCAAAACCACATTGCAAAGAATGCTTACCCACCTGTTCAGAAACATGTACTAAATCTTGCAACTCTTTACAATCAATACCTACTGCCAGAGCATCAACCTTAGACTTCAATTGTGAAAGGAGATAGTTTTGGTATTTCAACATGTGAAACTGGCAATTCAGAGCCCGCATAGCAAGAGTGGAAGAAGTATAAACTTTCTTTCCCCATCTATCCAAGGCCCTAGCCTCCTTGTCTGCAGGAACCGGATTCTTAACAACAGAAGCCTTAACACCCTTAGGCCCCTGGCTAACAGTTTCTGGGTCTGCCCTAGGACTCTTAAAAAGATACTTATGAGCTTCAGGCACCCTGTAATACCTATCCGGCTTAACAGGAGCAGGAGGCAAAGAATCAGGATTAAGAGAAGCCTCTGTAAAAACATCTTCCACTACATCCAAAACAGGAGGTATAGCCAAAGGCCTATGCTGGGGTAAAAACAGAAATTCCCTAAGCCTTTTCCTGGAATCAGAGAAGTCCTGACCTTCCCACTTAAAATGCTCCCTCATGGAATGAAGAGTTTCTGAAAAGAAAAATCCTCAGGAGGAGTAGCAGAAGGAGTAGAATCATCCACATCAGAATCAGAATAAGGAGAGTACTCCTGCAAGTCTTCAGCCGAAGACTCTGAAACATCTGAAGCCTGCTCAAAACCCCCCAGCTCAGGCTCCACCCTAGGTCTCTTATCAGGAGGGGGCATAGAACCCCTAATCAAAGTAATCAAATCTTCTGCCATTTTAAGCATATGCTTCTTGGGCACAGTACCTGAAGAGCTAGGGGTAACATCAACTGAAGCTAAACCTGGCCTGCCCCTGGGAGAAGCCTTAGAAACAGAAGGAGAGGGCCTAGCCACCTTAGGAAGGGAGGGGAGTATAGTAACCTGAGAAGCCCCCTCAGCCTGACTTGCCTCCTGAGAGGCCACATCTTGCAATAATAAGGTCTCACTCTGGGAACACAAAGAAATCTCCGGTGGAGCCACCAGCTCCACCGACACCTCTAAAGAACCGGCGTCCGGTACAGACGGTTCTTCTAGCCTAGGCTTAACTGCCTTGTCCTTGCGCTTCTTCGAGGAAGCGGCCGGAGCATCCGACGGCATTTTATAATTGCACCGCTTCCCAAAGACTAACCTTGCACAATCCAACCTTCTCTTTATAGTGCGTTTATTAAATCTAGCACAAGAGCGACAGCCAACAACGTCGTGCTCAGGCCCTAAGCAAGGAATACACAAAGTATGATAATCTCTATGCGGTATCTGTTTCCCACAAGAAATGCAATTATTGACTTTTCTGACATCCGTAAATGACTGAGGCAAGAAAAACTAAAATATTCCCCAACGGGGTACTTAGCCAACTTTGAACTCGGTCTGAAACTTCTAAATCGAAAAATCTCAGAACGCCAACCGGCACTTGCAATGCTGCTTCTGCATCGGACCATGCGGCAAAAAAGACTGAGGATATGACGCCGGTCATGCGCATTTGTACCCTGACGTCCTGACGTCAGTCAAATGCGCCCTGACCGACGTCAGCCTTATACTTTGATATTCGGGCCGACCGAGGACAGCGGACTACCCAAGTGTAAGGACTGCAGCAATGTGAGATGAAGAACATCTACACTTTACATTTAGGTAAAAACATTTCAACATTAAATTAAAATCCATCATTTTTACATAAACCTCTCCTTTTGTTAGATGTAATTTCTAATACAATTTCATACCTAATGTAAAATAAATGCTTCCTCTACTAACACAAACATTCATTCTAGTCTTAACTGGTGAATAGATATAATGTAAATGAATATGCCCTCCTTTTTAATTATTGTTGATTCTCCCCAAAGTTGTTTTTAATTTTAATGTTACATGATTGTAATTAGAAATTATTTCATTACATACACTAAGCAAATCAAATATTTATTCTATAATATGCCTCTCTAGTATAGAAACATATGCATATGTTTATATATTTAACATTACATGCAGCCTACCCTTGTGGCTTGATTCATATATTACTTGTTACCTACTATCTTAACAATGGCTTAGTAGGTATTACTTCGTTGAGTCCTGGTGGTACCGCCGCATTAAGTCTAATCTGCCATCTGACTTCTTTGTCACTCACTAGTGCCTTGATATTTCCTCCACGTGGGTTTGGTCTCACTAATTCCAGTATGGCAAACTTAAACCCTGTGCAACTGATATTATTCATAAGATGCCTTGACAAAGCATTATTAGGATCTTTCTTTTTTATGCAGTACAAATGATCATATATTCTGTTTTTCAGATATCGATCGCTTTTTCCTACATAATAATTCCTACATGTATTGCACAGGGCTAAGTATATGACGTGCTGGCTCATACAGTTCCCATTCACAAATCTGATTTTAGTTTTAACATTGTTATTAAGTGTAATTGAATCTTTTTCAAGAATAAAGCTGCAATAATTGCAGCTGCCACATTTTTTAGTGCCAAACTTCACACTTTTAGTATTACTATTATTAGAGTTGTAATTAATTTCTAAAATTCTCTTTATATTATTTCCTGTTTTATATACAAAACTAGGAATACTGGGTATTTTTTCCTTTATACTACTATCACTTGTTAGAATATTCCAATTGGAATGAATTATGCCCTTGATCTCATTACTGCATGCTCCATATTTCAAAATACAAGCTTTATAATGTCTCTTTTCACTATTTCCCTTTTTACCATTTACATTGTGGCATGGTGGTCCTTTTTTATTTTCCAGACCTATCCCTAATAAGGGTGGGTATTTCTGACCCCATTCATTAGCCACGTATGTTATAATGTCTGTTACCATGTCCCTTGGATAACCCTTTGGTCGGATTTGCCTGGATTATATATTTTTTTCTGCTGGAGACAGTTGTATATCGTATCAGGTTGTTGTAATCCAGGAATTTCTCAATATCAGCTTGAAGTAGTCAGGTGCCTTTGTTTGTCTGGCGTGACGTAAGCCATCTGGGCAGTTGTATTCAAGCTTGCACCCAGGAATGTTATCTTTTGAGAGGGTACCAGTTGTGATTTCTTTTAGTTTGTGTACCCTAGGCATGTTAGAAGCCTTTTCACAAATGCTAGGTGTTGAAGAATGTCCTTTTTCTCTGCTTGAATGAGACAGTCGTTCAAGTAAGGATATAATTGTATGCTTCTTTGTCTGCAAAAAGCAATTACTGGTGCCAGGCACTTTGTAAAGACCCTGGTTGCAGTAGGTAAGCCAAAGGGCAGTGCAGAGAATTGGTAATGCATTAAGCCAGCCTTGAATCTGAGTTATCTTCTGCACGATTCCCTTATTGGGACATGCAGGTATGCCTCTTTTAGATCTAATGTCACGAGCAAAGCATTCTTGCCCAGCATGGTCAGAAGCTGCTGCTAAGTCAGCATTTTGAATTTTGGAATGTCCAGGTATGTGTTCAAAATTGATTAATCCAGTATTGGCCGCCAGGCCTTGTCCTTTCTGGGTACCAATAACAGTCTTGAGTAAAAACCTTGTCCTTTTTTCTGTTCTGGTACTGGCTGAATGGCCCCCATATCCATGAGGGACGTAACCTGTTTCTGTGCCTCTGCCCATTGATTTTTTGGCAGATCCGGCCAACCATTTGCCATTGGCAAAGTATGGAAATGGAATCTGTATCCCTGTGATACTATGTTTAGTACCCACTTGTCCTGGGTTATTAACTGCCAATTTTGAGCAAAAAGTGCTAATTTTCCCCTAAGGGTGCTGCCAAAAGGTAAGTGCTTGGTGAAGGCAGAGGGAAGTCATTGGGACTGTTTTCTGTAGGTTTGCGCTTTATCTCCTCCAGATTTGGAGGTAGAAGCACCCCATTGCTTTGACCTGTAAGAATCCTGCGCCTGGTATCTGGAACCCTTTGGGCATCTGGATTTGCCCCTTTGAGATCTGTCTGACACAGGAAAGGACCAATTTTTTGTAGGCCAATGTCTACTGAATCTTGGTGGCTGCACTTGTAAGGAGTCTTTCACAGTTTGCATAACTTAGCCTTGTCTTCCATTTTCTTTAAAACCTCTTCTGCCTTAATACCAAACAGAGTATCATGCTGTAAAGGTGCATACAGTAATTTAGCTTTAACATGATCAGGCAAATTTTGCTCTTTTAGCCAGACATGTCTCCTAATCACAGATCCAGTAACTGTGGCCCTGCAGGAGGCCTCTAAGGAATCAAAACCACATTGCAAAGTATGCTTTCCAACTTGTTTAGCTGCATGCAATAATTCCTGCATCTCTTTATTTTCTGCACATTCAGAAATCATCATCATTTTCTGTTTCAGCAATCCCATAACATGTTGTTGATACCTGAACATATAAAACTAGCAGTTTAAGGCCCTAACAGTCAAGGTTGCAGATGTATAAACCTTCTTTCCCCATCTATCCAATGCCCTTGAAACTGTCAGAGGGGGTAGGATTTTTTGCTGTTGAGGCCTTAACTCCCTTTGGACCCTGTGAAAGACTCTCCCATTGAAAATGCATCCTGAAAGTATGCAAGGTTTCTCCAAATGAATAATCCTCAGGAGGTGATGCAGATGGGATAGACTCCTCTGCTTCAGAATCCTCATAGCGAGGTATAGATAAATTCCTGATCAGAAGAGGAATTAGAAGAAATAGAAACCTGATCTGAAGATTCATAGTCAGTGTCTTGCCTAGGCCTCATCAGGAGGGGGGTGGGAACCCCTGATCAAGGTAATAAGGTCTTCAGCCATTTTGATCATCTGTTTTTTTAGGCACAGTGGCCTGGGCATGTGGCTCATGCATCAAGTTTGCTTTTGTCTTTGGTTTTGCAGCTGTTGGTTTGATATAAAAATGTTGAGGCCTGAATACACCCTCAGAAGCCGGTGACTGCTCAGCGGCTCCAGACCCCTCAGAGGGAGATACATCTGTGGGTCCAATACTTTGAGTATCTCGTGGCATGCCGGACTCCACATGGGTCTCGGTAGGGGCCTGCGACTCGAAAGTAGCGGGTATCAGGAGCTGCAAAAACGCCTCACTGAGTACCGGCAAACTGGTGACTGGCTTAGGAGAAGCTTCGTCATCGGTTTTGGACCTCGACTGTCTGTCTCTGTCCTTTTCTTTGTGTTTTTTATGTACTCCGGTAGTCGGACTGCTATCAGATGACATTTCTGGTTAGTTAAATCGGTTTCCAAAATACTTTGAGGCAAAAATATACAGACGCTTAATAGTGCAATGGTTAAATCTAGCACAAAACTGACAGCCAGGCATGTTGTGATCAGGGCCTAGGCAAGGAATACAGTATAAATGGAAATCCTTATGAGGTACTTGCTCCACACAAGTAATACAATTATTAACTTTTTCTGACATCAGTATGGAGCAAGAAAAAAAAGTTTCCCCAACGGGGTACTTAGCTTTAGTGAAGACTTCGGTTCTGAAACTCAAACTCGAATATTTCAGGAGTCGGCCGACCGGCATTTGCGAAATGCTTCTACTTCGGTCCCCGCGCGGCAAGCACCGTCAAGGCCAAGAATACAGCTTCTATGGGACCTGACAATATCCCTGGTTGTGTTCTACATGAACTACTGAGTGAACTGGCACCTTCACCTGTGTGCCCTGTTCAATCACAGCCTCACCTCAGGCTTTGTCCCTATCGAATGGCACACTGCTACAGTCATTCCTCTCCACAAAGGAGGAGAGGACTACAGACCCTGGGAATTATTGCCCCATTAGCCTGAAGAGTCTGATATGCACAGCTATTGAACGCATCATGGACCAAATAAACAAGGATATAGGGAATCTACAAACTCTGGATCCTACACAGTTTGGTTTTGTAAAGGGTAGATAATGCCTGCTCAACTTGGTTGACTTCTTTGAGTCGGTCACCAGAGCTGTGGATTGAAGATAAGGTGGTTCATACAGCCTACCTTGATCTAGCCAAGGCCTTTGATACCATTCACCAACTCAGGAAACAGAAAAACTCACTAAGCTTAGCATCAGCCCCTATATATCAATAGGTGGGTTGCAAACTGACTCACAGATAGAAACCGGAGTGTGAAAGTAGCTGACTCCAAGTCAGATTGCCAACTAGTCACGACTGGAGTCCCACAGGGTTTGGTCCTGGGTCCTCTCCTGTTTGTTATCTACTTCTTTGATGTCCAAGCCAACACGAAGGAACTCTAGCTGACAAAGTTCACAGATGACTGCAAGTTGGGTGCTATTATTAACTCTGATGCTGACATCCTACAGACTGGTGTCAGAACCATGGCCTTAAGCTCACTGCCAAAAAATGTCTCGTCATCCCCTTTGGGAAAAACCGGGTTCCCATGAATTACCGCATTGATGGCAGTCCACTGAATACAGACGGCGTTATAAGAGATCTGGGAACACAGGTTGACAGCAACCTCTCTTTTGATCACCACGTTGTCACTGTGGTCAGAAAGTCCTATGTGACATCTCATTACCAACGGTTTTGCATCCAGGAAGAAGGTGGACATTGTCTCCCTCTACTCTTCCCTCATTAGGCCAATCATTGAATACAATGCCACACTTGGCATGTACCTAACTAGACACCTGCAACAACAGGAGAGGCTGCAAAATTACCTCACAAAGAGGATACTAGGCCTTAAACACGCGTCCTATACGGAGAGACTCAAAAATCTCCAGCTATTCTCTGTCTCATATTGCCTACTTAGAGGCGATCTCTACTTGACTTACAAAGACATGTCTGACCAAGCTCTGTTAGAAATGCTATATCTAAAGAAATCCCAGTCTCTCCACACCACATTTTCCAGAGATCTCAACCTCATTACCACAATTAACAGAACATGCTGGAGAGACAAGTTCATAACTCACAGACTGCCCATGCTATGGAACAGACTTCCCATACATGTCAAGCAGAGCACCTCGCTGACCCTCTTCAAGAGAAATCTTAATGAGTGGACGGGAAACAGAAAATTCACCCCATGGATAATTCCAGTGGCTCAACAGAGGCACTGGGAACTAAGGTCAGGTGGCACTATGCCAGGGTAATCCTATGGCTAGGCTTGCAAAGGCCCCAGGGCCATTAGCCTAGTACACACCTATGAACCTATATATATAGAACTGTATGTACTGAATACAGAAAGAAACTATCTGGAGCTCAATATAAAAGACAGTGAAGTCCCTTTAAAAACTCAATCTTCCAGAAGTTTGTAAAATGAAAGGATGGGGGTTAGTGGGTGAGAAGTTGAGGAAGAATGAAAATGGACAACACAGATGGAAAGTTATGGTAAATACATAATTACTTTACCTGATGTTGTCAATTTTCATTCTATCCTCAACTGATGGAACAGAGTCCTCAGCTACTTAAAATCGCAAGTGGACTCTAGGAAAGGACATTCCACAGTGCAGCTGAACCAAATGATGCTCTCTGGAGACCAGTTCCAATCTATAAGGAGTAACAAAGGTATGGGGAGTGGCCCAAATTGTTGCTATGCATATGTCGCCCATGGATATTCTGGAAAAGAAAACTGATGACATTGCCATGGATCATACCGGCTGTGTTAAGGTATGATGATATGGGCAAGTGCCAGACTAGCCAGCTGGTGTTTTGTAAAGAATACGTCCTTTGAATATCAAACTGATTTATACAAGGAGGAATTAAACCCACAGCTAGGACAGCTGTTTAATCAAAGTCTTACCTCTGGATACGTACCCAGGGAGTGGCGCACTGCAACTGTGGTCCCACTTCACAAAGGCGGTGCCTCCACCGACCCTGGAAATTACCGGCCCATTAGCTTGACAAGCCTTATCTGCAAAGCCATGGAGAGGATCATAATGGACCTCATAAATAAAGACATAGGGAATTTGCAGACTTTGGATCCAACCCAGTTTGGCTTTGTCAAAGGCAGATCATGCCTTTTAAACTTGGTTGACTTTTTCGAAACAGTCACCAAAGCCATTGATGAGGAAAGGCAGTCCATACAGCCTACCTCGATCTGGCTAAGGCCTTCGATACAATACCCCACTCGGGTATCATTGAAAAACTCATCAGCTTAAATGTTAACCCATACATCACAAGATGGGTTGCAAACTGGCTGAGTGACAGAACCCACAGGGTCAGAGTTGCTGGCGCCATGTCAGACTCAAAGCCTGTCACAAGTGGTGTCCCACAGGGCTCAGTCCTGGGCCCACTCTTGTTTGGCATCTACTTTTCCAAGTACAAGCAAACACAGGAGGGTTATGGCTGACAAAGTTTGCAGATGACTGCAAACTGGGCCATAGTAGAAAACACATCTGACACAGATATCCTTCAGAAGGGTCTCACAGAAACGGATAACTGGTGCCAGAGCCACGGCCTAAAGTTAAATGCCAAAAAATGCATAGTCATACCCTTCGGGAAAAACAAGGTTACCCCTAGCTACCAAATAGGTGGCAATCCACTGAGCACAGAAGAAGTTATCAGGGACCTGGGGACCCAGGTTGATAGCAGTCTGTCATTCGACACCCATGTAGCTAAAGTAGTCAGGAAGACCTTCTACATTGCCCACCTTATCATGAAGGGATTCTCATCTAGATCAAGGGAGGTCATAGTCTCCCTTTACTCATCACTCATCAGACCAATGATTGAGTACAATGCCCCATTCGAATGTATCTGACCCGACACTTGCAGCAGCTGGAGAGGCCACAAAAGTTCCTCACCAAAAGGATAAAGGGTCTCAAAATCTGTCCTATGCTGCCCGACTGAAAGAACTCCAGCTCTATTCAGTCGCCACCGCTTGCTCAGAGGTGACCTTTGCCTAACATACAAGGCCATGTCAAACCCAGATTTGATGAATATGCTTCACCTCAAAAATCTAGATCCATCAGAGCCACAAGGGCGGAGACTTAAACCTCGACACGGCTATTAATAGGACGTGCTGGAGGGATAGATTCATCACCCAAAGACTCCCTATGCTGTGGAACAAAATCCCGGTACATGTGAGGCAGAGCACCTCGCTGGCCTTGTTCAAGAGAAATCTTGACCAATGGATGGGAGATCGCAGATATACCCCAGGGATTACCTCAGTGTCACTGCTCGACAGAGGCACAGCAAAATAATGGGTATAGTTCCCCATACAAAAGGGGTGGCGTAAGCCACAAAACGATGGGCTAGGCTTATAAATGCCCTCGGGCAGATAGCCTAGTATGAACCTATGAAACCTATGAAACCTATGAAGATGCTTGTTTTACAAATGTATTAGAACTGTATATTATTTGTATATCAAACTGATTTGTACAGATGATTGTGTTGACAAATATACTTGAGGTTTGCTTGTATGTATTACTGTAACTGAATTAAATGTATACGTTTTAATAGAGGATACTGAGACAGCAATAGTTAACCAGCTAGCTTGCTTTAAGAAAAATAAGGGAAATGTAAATGAGCTGTTAAACCATTAAAGCAGTACTGCACAGTGCTGAACAGGACCAGAGACGGTAGGTCCGGGAAAAACCCTTTGTTCATTAGCTCAGTAAAAGGAGGGGAAGCTCTAGGAACTGCCATAAGCATTTAGATGTGTACTGTTGGCAGCATGATTGGTATAAGGAGAGAGCTAGCTGATATGACGAAGAGAAGGAAGGTTGATATATTGTGCGTGCAAGAGACCAGATGGAAGGGAAGTAAGGCCAGGTGTACAGGCGGCGGGTTCAAATTGTTCTATCATGCTGTGGATGGCAGGAGAAATGGGGTAGGGGTTATCCTAAAGGAACAGTATGCCAAGAGTGTTTTGGAGGTGAAGAGAGTGTCTGATAAGAGTGATGTTTATGAAGCTTGAAATTGATGGTGTAATGATGAATGTTGTTAGTGCATATGCTCCACAAGTTGAGTATGCGATGGATGAGAAAGAAAAATGTTGGAGTGAGTTGGATGAAGTGGTGGTGAGTGTACCCAAGGGTGAGAGACTAGTGATTGGAGTGGACTTCAGTGGGCATGTTGGTGAAGTGAACAGAGGGGATGAGTAAGTGATGGGTAGGTATGGTGTTAAGGAGAGGAATGCAGAAGGTCAGATGATTGTGGATACTGTGAAAAGGATGGACATGGCTGTGGTGAATACGTATTTTAAGAAGAGGGAGGAGCATAGGGTGATGTACAAGAGTGGAGGAAGATGCACACAGGTGGATTATAACCTATGTAGGAGGGCCAGTCTGAAGGAGAATGGAGACTGTAAAGTTGTGATGGGGTAAGTGTAGTTAAGCAGCATAGAATGGTGGTCTGTAGGATGACGCTGGTGATCAAGAAGAGGAGGAGGAGTGTGAAAGCAGTGCCAAGGATTAAACGGTGGAAGTTAAAAAAAGGGTGATTGTGAGGTGGAGTTCAGGGAAGAGTTAAGACAGGCAGTGAAGAGTTACCGAATAGCTGGGTAACTACAGCAGAGCTAGTAAGGGAGACTGCTAGAAAGATGTTTGGTGTGACATCTGGACAGAGGAAGGTGGACAAGGAGACCTGGTGGTGGAATGAGGAAGTACAGGAGAGTATACAAAGGAAGAGGCTGGTGAAGAAGAAAAAGTGGGATTGTCAAAGAGATGAAGAAAGTAGACATACGAGTATAAGGAGATGAGGCACATGGCAAAGAGAGAGGTGGTGAAGGCTAAGGATAAAGCATATGGAGAGTTGTATGAGAGATTGGACACTAAAGAGGGAGAAAAGGACCTGTACCGATTGGCTAGACAGAGGGACAAAGCTGGGAAAGATATGCTGCAGGTAAGGGTGATAAGGATAGTGAGAGAAACGTACTCGCAAGCAAGTCGAGTGCGTTGAGTAGATGGAAAGAGTACTTTGAAGGGCTGATGAATGAATAGAATGAGAGAGAGAGAGAGAGAGAGAAGGTTGGATGATGTGGGGATAGTGAAGCAGGAAGTGAAACAGATTAGCAAGGAGGAAGTAAGGACAGCTAAGAAGAAGAAGAAGAAGAAGAATGGAAAGGCTGTTGGCCCAGATGACATACCAGTGGAAGCATGGAGGTGCTTAGGAGAAATGGCAGTGGAATTTTTACCAGATTATTTAATGAAATTTTGGAAAGTCAGAGGATGCCTGAGAAGTGGAGAAAAAGTGTTTTGGTACTTATCTTTAAGAATAAGGGTGATGTGTAGAGCTGCAGTAACTACAGAGGGATAAAATTGATCAGTCACAGCTTGAAGTTATGGGAAAGAGTAGTGGAAGCTAGGTTAAGAAGGGAGGTGATGATTAGTGATTAGCAGTATGGTTTCATGCCAGGAAAGAGCACTACAAACGCAATGTTTTCTCTGAGTGTGTTGTTGGAAAAATACAGAGAAGGTCAGAAAGAGTTGCATTGTGTCTTTGTGGACTTAGAGAAAGCATATGATAGGGTGCCTAGAGAGGAGTTGTGGCATTGTATGAGGACGTCAGGAGTGGCAGAGAAGTATGTAACAGTGGTACAGGATATGTACGAGGGTAGTGTGACATTGGTGAGGACTGCAGTGGGAGTGACAGATGCGTTTAAGGTGGAGGTGGGATTACATCAAGGATCAGCTCTGAGCCCTTTCTTATTTGCAGTGGTGATGGACAGGTTGACATATGAGATCAGACAGGAGGCCCCATGGACTATGATGTTTGCAGATGACGTTATGATATGTAGTGAGAGTAGGGACCAGGTTGAGGAGACCCTGGAGAGGTGAAGATATGCTTTAGAGAGGACAGGAATGAAGGTCAGCAGGGCTAAAACAGAATACATGTGTGTAAATGCGAGGGAGGATAGAGGAATGGTGAGGATGTAGGGAGTAGAGTTGGAAAAGATGGATGAGTTTAAGTACTTGGGATCAACAGTTCAGTGTAATGGTGAGTGTGGAAAAGAGGTGAAGAAGAGAGTACAGGCAGGGTGGAATGGGTGGAGAAGAGTGTCGAGTGATTTGTGACAGACGGGTACCAGTAAGAGTGAAAGGGAAGGTCTAACAAGAGGGTAGTGAGACCAGCTATGTTATATGGGTTGGAGACGGTGGCATTGACAAAAAGGCAAGAGTCACAGCTGGATGTGGCAGAGTTAAAGATGTTAAGATTTGCACTGGGTCTGTCTAGGATGTATAGGATTAGGAATCAGTATATTAGAGGGTCAGCTCAGGTTAGACAGTTTGGAGACAAAGCAAGAGAGGCAAGGTTGGTTTGGACATGTGCTGAGGAGGGATGCTGGGTATATTGGGAAAAGGATGCTAAGGATGGAGCTGCCAGGTAAGAGGAAAAGAGGAAGGCCTAAGATAAGGTTTATGGATGTGTTGAGAGAGGACATGCAGGTGGTTGGTGTGAAACAGCATGATGCAGAGGACAGGAAGAAATGGAAACAGATGATCCGATGTGGCGACCCCTAACGGGAACAGCCGAAAGAAGAAGATGATGACTATCGGTCTATGTTAAATTTCCCTTTCAGCTTAAAGGGGAATATTTTGAGAACCTTAGAGTCAAGGTGACCACAACAGGTCATTCTGCCAGCCCTCTTGGAAATTATATTTTACATCTTACAAAGGGAAATCTCAGAATATTGAGTATTCTGTTTTGGGGAACCTGACTAGAAAGACCCTCACCCACAGCATCTTGCCTTACGGTAGTAAGTAACTTAGCTACTAAGGAACAACAATTCTTTTAGATTAGTCAGGAATATAGTGAAGCTTAGTTTAGATATTTTTATTTGTCCGAGTCTGCCCATCAATGTTCCTTTCAATTTTCCTGGGTTCTGAACTCTGTGGTTTACTGCAAAGATATATTTAATATTTTCATGTTCTTTTATTTATTAAATATATTTCAACTTTTATTGTGGCTTGTCCTTGCAGAAAGCATTTAACCTTTGAGAATGCTTATAGTTATTTGGTGACATTGTGTGGGCCACTCCAGAAGGCCTAGCCAGCTTGGTCAACTATTACCATTTGTATTGCCATTATTCAGTATAATTGGACATCCCTTGTTTAGGGCCTTAAAGTAGCTTATTGTGGAGTGTCTGGTGACAGTGATAACTACCTTATACTCTGGGCAGAAGAGGACACAGGCCAATCTTACCCAGGTGTGGGTGTGTGAATGTGAGTGCGCTACTTGGGGCAGGGACACGAAGCAAGGGGTTACAGAGAAGGTGCTGGAGGCCTTTGCTTGGAGACACTGCTGTGGACCTAATCCTACAGCTGTACCAGTTGGAAGTCTTACTGAGGACCTGGAAAGAGACGGTACTTGATGCAGAGAAGTCTTCATCTGGAAATACTGAGTGTATCCCATTTGTATATCCATTTGCATTCCAAGTGCACATTCCTCTCCAGTGTCAGTGGTGAGGAGTCACGCTTCTTGAATACTGGCCCAGCGTGGGGATGTCACATATTGGTGGTCATCACATATTGGCAGCAGTGGTGGCATTACATAAGGTAATTTTATAAATAAATGATACAATCAGTTAGCCATCTGGCTAAAGTTACTTTGGCAAGTGGTTTACCCAATTTCACATCTGTAAAGGAAACAAACTGGTCTGTTTTTGTTGCATCTTTCGTTCTATGCAGGTAAAAACAATTCTCTGTGAACATCCAATAAATGTAATATGTATTCACCTTTGTTAGAAAAACTGGTGAAGAATACTGGCAAATTAATGGCTTGCCTAATATGCGATTCTGATACCACCTTGGGAATGAAGGAGGGATTCATTCGTAAGTAATGTCACTCTGTGAAAAATCAAGTATTGAGGTTTTGAAGACAATCCTTTAATTTCTGAAATTCATCTAGCAGATGTAAGGGCTACTAGAAAAACATTTTCTAAGTAAGACACTTAAGGTCACATTTAGCTGCTGGTTCATAGGGGGACTGTATAAGTGCATGCAGTACCAGACTGAAATCCCATGGGGGAGTAGGGTCCTTAAAAGGAGGCCTTAAAAGCAGAGTGCCTGTCATAAAAGCAATGCACAACTTATGGCAGGCTACTGAGCAACTCACATCTAATGTGTAAATTTGATATCGCTGCTAACTGAACTATGGCTGAGAAACTAGCTCCTTTAAAAAGTATGTCCAAAAATTCAAATATGTTATGTATCGGAGCTGAAAAAGGCTCAACATGATTTTTGTGGCCAGTAAACAAATCTTTTCCATTTGCTGGAATACAGATTACGTGTTGAAGGTTTATGGGAAGATAACAGTGTATGTCGGACAGGGGAAGAGAGCACAAGTTGTCTGGCTATTAAAGGAATTGGAGAAACCAAGTCATCAGCCTGAGATTTGATATGTTGGGATGGATCACGTCTGTCAAGTGAGACAATAGGTCTAGAGTCAGATCCAGAATCCAGGGTTGGTGAAGTGAACGAGTCCAAAGGAAGGAAACCAAATCTGTCGAGGCCAGTAAGGTGCAACTTCCGAAATTTCTGCAAAAAGCTTCCATGTTGAATTCATGCGTTTGGTGGGGAGGCATAAAGTAAACCAGGAGACCAATCAGGAAGTACAGCATCCCTTGAAGATTCTCCCTGTGGGGGGGAGGGATTAGGGCAAAGTAGCTGCTGCATTTGCGGTTTAAGGGAAAAGCAAAAAGACTGCAGCATGGGAAGAAAAAATAATTTCTGTCACATTCCTGTTGAGAGACCGCTCATGAAGTAGAAGAATATATCCACTCAGTTTCTCTGTTATCACACTGGACTTCCCCAGAATATGCATTGCTACGAGAAAGCCCATTGTCACACTCTAAGCGCTTCTCAACAAACGGGATAAAGATCTAGTCCCTCCTTGTTTGTGGATATACCAAACTACTGACAAACTGTCCATATGAATTGCAATCATTCCTGTAGCAGGAGCATCTTGGAATGCTTGCAATGCTAAAAGCACTGCTCCCATCACTAGGACACTGATATGCAAAGTTGGCCTCTTCAGGGGACAAAGTGCCTTGGACTGTTTAACCCAAGAAATGCCCCCCTCACCACAACTGGGAAGCATCCTTGGTCACTATGGCTTTGGGCTGAGGGGGAATGAATGGATGGCCTTGTACAAGCTGATCTGACTGAATCCACCACCTGAGATCTCTCTCTTGCATATCGGAGTGATTTGCATCAGATAGCAAAAGTACGCACCACAATTAAAGGTCAATCAGCACAGTGAGGAATCCAAAATAAAATAGAAAAGACCACTAAGGCTGCGGTTCCACTATTTATTAAATACTGGTAAGCAATTCTGTGCTGATATGCACGTCCTCAGACCATAAAAAAGTACAGTTGTGTACACTTAACATAAATGTAGATGTTCGAGTGCATTCACTGTTGCAGTGATTACATTTGGGTAATCCTGCTGGCAGGTTGCCCTCAGCTGGCCTGAACTCCAAAGTCCTGGGTCCTGCGTCGGCCGCTGTCGCCCCTTCCCTGACGTCAGGTTGTCAGGGGTATAAAAGATGCGGCCGACGCTATTTTCTTTAGTTTGTCTTGCCCCAGATGTCAGGTACCACCTAAAAGGGTAGCCAAAATTTATATATGTATAAATACATGCACCAATATAAGCTTTACCTTTATCTACAAGCAAATACACCACATAGGTTTCATCAGAAGAAAGGGGGATGGTGGGTGGGTAACCTGGACTGCAACAGTGAATACACTCGAACATCTACATTTATGGTAAGTGTACACAACTGTACTATGTTCTTCGTGTTTCACTGTTGCAGTCATTACATTTGGGTAGATTCCCAAGCTATGGTTGGAAAGCTGGAGCTAAACCGCATTAGTAGCGGCTACGAGTCCCTGCAGAACTGCAGTGGCAAAGCCTGCCCTGGATTTAGAGAAGAGTGGCAGATAATAGTGCTTTGTAAAGGTGTGCACTGAACTCCAAGTAGCTGCCTCTAAAATGTCCTTGGTTGGTACTCCCCTGAGAAAGGCTGCTGAAGTGGCTGCAGCTCTGGTGGAATGTGGCTGAATGCCCTTAGGCATTGGCTTGCCATGTTGTAAGTAGCAGAAATGAATGCAGTGGGCTATCCATTTTTAAACAGTCTGCTTTGAGATGGCCTTTCCTTGTGATCCTGCAGCACAGGCTACAAGCAATTGCTCGGTCTTTCTGAAAACTTTGATTCTGTCCAAGTAGAATCTAAGCTGTGTACGTCCAAAGAATGCAGAATTCTTTCCCCCTTGTTCTGTGGGTTTGGATAAAAAGTTGGCAGATGAATGGTTTAGTTAAGAGCCACAATGAACACCATTTTAGGCATAAATGTTGGGTTTGTCCTCAGGGAGACTGTCTGGATAAAAAATGATAAAAGGTTCCACAGCCATGAGTGCCTGTAGCTCTGAAACATGTCTTGCAGAAGTTATTGTTAGGAGCAGAGCTGTATTTCAAGATAAAAACTTTATATCAGCAGTAGCAGCTGGTTCAAAAGGAAGCAGGGTGAGTTTTTCCAAGACATAGTTGAGGTCCCATGCAGGCATTGGAAATCTTCTTGGAGGCCTTAAATTTTTGGCTTTTCTGAGGTACTGTTTTATTAAGGGATGCGAAAAGATTGGTGGCTCTGCATTGTAATTAGCTGAAATGGCAGAGGCATGAATTTTACTAGATGAGAAAGATAGGCCTTTGTCCAGCATCTCAGTTAAGTATTGTAAAATCTGAGGAATATTTGGCACAGCTGTATCTGTTCCTTGTGCCTGGTTCCAAGCACAGAATCTCTTCCATTTTCCAGCATAAGATTTTCTAGTACTAGCCCTTCTGGCTTCCAAAATGACATCCATCACAGCTTTGCTGAGAGGTGTGTTTTGTATGACTACATTATCCGCCATGCTTCCAGATTTAAAGTGCTGAGCTGGCTGTGCAGGATCTGATTGCTTTGTTGGGACAGTAGATGCGGTACTTGAGGAAGGGTCCAAGCTGGGCATTGAGATCAGTTCCGTAATATTGGGTACCAGTGCTGGCAGGGCCAGTCTGGTGCAATCAGTATTATCTTGGGCTTCTCCTGTCTGATCTTTAGGAGTACCTTGGGGAGGAGAGGCAGAGGGGGAAAGGCACATACTGAAAGGTTTTTCCAGCTGAAGGATAGGGCATCCACTTTCCATGCTTGTCTGTGATAAATCCTTGTGCAGAATCTCTTTAGTTGGTAGTTGTGAGGGGAGGCAAATAGATCTAAGTCTGGGCATCCCCACTTCCTTTTTATCATGCTGAAGACTTGTGGATCCAGCTGCCACTCGTGGGGATCCATGAGGTTTCTGCTTAGTTCATCTGCCAGAGTATTTTTCCTTCCTGGCAGGAACTGTGCCTGTAGATGCACTTGGTAAGTCAATGCTGTGCCCCACAAGGTCATGGCTAGTCTGCAAAGGGGGTAAGAATGTGTGCCCCCCCATGCTTGTTTATATACCACATGACCATGGTGTTGTCTATCAGTAGTTGTCCTGGTTGAAGTAGGTCCTTGAAGTCTGTCAGGGCATTTTGAACAGCTAGCATTTCTTTTAGATTGATATGTAGATGCATTTGGTTTGAGGTCCATGTTCCCTGAATGCATTTTCCTGATATGTGGGCACCCCAGGCATAATCTGACATGTCCGTTGTTAGGGTTTGCCTGGCTGGGGGTAATGTGAATGGCTGTCCCTTGTTTTGGTGACAAGCCTTTACCCACCATCGAAACTCCTGTTGGAGGCAGGGAATGAGAGTAACTTTTAGTTATGTACTCACCATAACTTCAGATGTTTGGGATCCATCTCGCCTACATTCTGACTGATGGGTTCGGAGCCGATCCCTCGGCTCCACTGCACGCTTATGCCAAAGAGCGAAGTCTCTTATTGGCTGAGCTTACTATATCCCAGGATGCACCACTACCAGTCCCCCAGATCTAGTTTGTCCGCATACATGCACACATGCACGCCCTGCTTATATAACATCGTCAGATGAAACAAGATAAAACAGTAGAACTCAAAACCGTTCAATCTCTTCTGATCTCCAAGGCAGGGCGAAGGAGGGTGGGTATTAGGAATGTAGGCGAGATGGATCCCAAACATCTGAAGTTATGGTGAGTACATAACTAAAAGATGTTATGTGATCCTATCTCGCCTACATTCTGACTGATGGGACAGCGCCCCTACCACCTGAATCCTGGGTGGCTCACTGGAAAACACTCCTGAGTACCGTGGAACCAAATGATGCTCGCCCTTTAGATGCCACATCCAATTTATAGTGGGAAATGAAAGTGTGCGGATTGGACCAAGTAGCCATAGCACAAATCTTCGATATAGCGAGCTTGGAATGAAAAGCTATAGAAGTCGCCATAGCTCTGGTAGAGTGAGCTTTG